>NC_064621.1:604798048-605117215 GCF_023898315.1 Schistocerca nitens | reverse complement strand
GTCAGTGGTACTTTTCATTATGGTCTATTTTATTGTTTTAAGCTGTAGACAATTTGCTAGTGTATTTATGCTTTTCCCATATTTTGCTGCAGATATGAAGATGGCCATTATAGGCCGAAACAGGTAGCCTGATGAAAAAAACAAAAAATGTGACCACAGACGTAAAGTTTATCCTATATTCAGCTCATTCTTTTATCCGCGACCATGTCGCAGCTTGTGAATTTATTACAATTTCATTCTCTGACATGTTGATATCTCTGTAATAACTCTTCTGGTAATGCGCCGATGATGACTATGTTATGGTCGAAATCTAAATCAGCAATAAATTACAGATTACTGCGACTGAGTGCAGTTCCTCGTTAAATACGAATCTTAAACGGTTCGCTGTGCTCACGGGAATCCACTGGATTGCAGTTTAGTTCCTGGAAAGATCTCGCCGCAACGTGATATCCCTTTGCTTTAATGATTGACACCCCAGCTCGCGTGTCATATCCGTGACACTCTCTCCTCTACATCGCGATAATACGAAACGAGCTGCTCTTCTTTTACCTTTTTCGATGTCCTCCATAAAACCTATCCGATTAGGATCACATAGCGCACAGCAGTTACACAGAAATGAACGGACAAGCGTGGAAGATTTGATGCGTCATCTAAGTATTCTGAGGATTAAAAGTAGTCTTTGTTTCGCCTTTTCTACAATATTTTTCGTGCGATGATTCTAATGTAAATTTTTCGTAATTTTAGTGCGTAGGTATTTAGTTGAATCGACGACTTTTGACTTTCTATGATTTATCGTGTAACCTCAATTCATCCAAATTTTTTTAGTACTCTTTTGGAGAACCTAACACATTTTTATTGTGCAGGCACAATAGTAACTTTTTTGTACCTAGCAGCATATCTGGTCAAAACTATTCTGCAGGGCATTTTGATTTCGAAATGACTTTACAGTGCACACAATCACAGACGTCAACACCGTAAATAAGATGAATGCCGGACATTTGCCACGCCGGACATTTGCCCCACTTGCCCCTTCGCCAGGTAGCTTGAGTAGCGATCCCTCAGGTAAGGGACGCCCTTCCCCGCACTACCTCTGTCCGCTTTCAAACCGCCGTCTCCACATCTTACTCGATACAACCAGTACGTAAGGGACCTTCTTCTTCGACATCTTGGTCAAATACAGAGCTTCTTTTCCGAAATTGAAATATTTATAACTTTCGGGAAACGAAAGCAATACCGACGGTTATGTCAGTATGTAATTAGTTCTGCAAAGTTAAAATATAGATTCCTCTGTCTGTACAGTAGCTTCCTTTCACGCTTACTGATTGCGATAGAAACAGTCCGTCGGCGTGGGAGCGACAAGAAAGGAACGACGAAACGAGAAAGGGAATGTGCGCTAATCATTTATTATTGATCACTGCATTTGTGCCTACTTTAATTACTACAACTGCAAACCCAAAAGACAATAGGGAAAGAATAAATGGATTTGTGAATGTTTGAAAAGAAGAACGACATACTCCATATTAATTTACTCTCTAAAAACATTAGTTAATAAAGTATAGTGGGACAATGTTCAAAACAACTAAAAACACGTTCACTAAATAGGGATAAGAACATTTATGATTGACATGTCATCTAAAGTCGACTTACAATTTTAAAATGTTAGAAATAAGAAAATGAAGTAATACAAAATGCTACGCATGTAACGTACATTGTTGTTCTACATTGCTTAGCTCTGGTATTTACAGGGTCACAGAGAAAGCATCTTAAGTTCTGGAGGGAAAAGCAGTAATTGTAATTATCTACACTGCAACGGAGACAAGAAGGACAACTTAAGGAAAAATAATGTAAGCTCACAATCGACTTTGAAGTAGATAGTTCCTGTGACTTAGTACGGGCAGAAGTTATATTCGACAACCGGAATAAATTAATAACTAGCTCCTTTTATCGACCCCCTGTCTCAGATGAAACAGTTGCTGAACAATTCAAAGAAAAGAAAACTTGAGCCTCATCACAAATAGGTACCCTACTCCTACAATTATAGTTGGCAGTTCCTTCAGTCTACCTTCTACATTTTCATACCCTATTGTAAATAGAAAACAGCTTCCGTAATTATTCTAAATGCTTTTTTAAAAATTATTTTTAACAATTAGTTGACGAGGCCATTCAAATTGTAAATGGTTACGAAAACACACTTGACCTTGAGAGGTGGCATGAGCCCCCTCTCATGTTTCTATCTTACGACTCTCCTCTCTATTTGCATGCGGTGGAGGGCTGCTATTCCTTCACACGCAGACTTCCCACGCAGCGTCTCTCGTCACCCGGGTGGTCCGGTGACAGGCGGGTTAAGCCGACGTGTGTGAGGCAGTCGAGTGAATGCTTTGCAGACGCCGACATTGTCAAGAGACACGCCCGCTGGGGTGTGAAGTAGCGGCTGGGCTAGAGGTTCCGTTACTTCGGAGAAACTTAGCGAAAACACTTTCTGGCGGGCTACCAGCGAGGCGTGGGAATGACTTGTGTACCCAGGCAGTTGTGGCGGGAAAATTCCCGCACTTTCTGCAAAATAGTAACGGTGATTGGTTTGCTCAGGGCATAGCGCCGTGACGTAGCAAAATCAGCACAGAAATTGGCGCCAAGAATCTCCATTGGTGGAATGGTAGTGCTCCGGCAATGGAGTGGAATTTCCGCCGGTTTTCGAGTTGCTGATTGGAACGTTTAACCACGGCCACTGTCGTGGGGGCGGGAATGTTCTGTGTTCGGCCTGTACGGGTGCTCTTGTAGGCAGTCGGCAGTCGCCTTTCGGTCGAGGACGTCGAAGCAACCAGCCCTCGCCTGCGGTACGCCAGATCGTGTTCTGGCAGTCAAGAAGACAGTTTTGGTAATGTATGTCCGCAGCACCGGCAGATAGGAATTTTCCTAGGTGATAATCAGAGCTCAGCAGAGCGCGCCTGTTCGTCTTTTTCTAACTTTGTTCTGTCTTGAGTAGCAGCAATTACTGTTGGATCAGCTGTGTGACTCTCTTGAGATTTGAGTGACAAGGAATTGGCTCCACATACCACCTCGTCTTAATCCTCACGATCTAGTTTAGGGACAACTTCACCTTTATAGTGTTTGTATGAATCTCCAAATTTGAGCCAATTTGATGTATTATATTTCCTGTGTTTCTTTTACTATTCTGTGTTTAGTCTTAATAAATCATATTGTTATTTTGGACAGAACTTTCATTCTGTTAATCGATAGAGCAACCCTATCATTCCTCACTATGCTAATGAAACCTTTGTTTATTTAACTTATTTATCAAATTAAATTATTGCAGGTGCCAAACTCTCTTCTACTCCACTGGCAGGGTTGATTAGAGTCAGTTCGCGTATTTTTTTTATCCTTGTGCAACAGCAAAAGTTGGAGTTAGAATAGGGGGGGCTTAGAGCATGATTTACATATGTGGATTCTAGTAGAATTTAGTGATAAATACACTGCTAGCCCCGGCCCCTCGCATAATATGGCGACCCTTAGCCTCGGATCTTTCCTGAGAATCACTGATTAACAAACAGTATTCTTAGTACGAACATTCAAATTTTTTTTCTCTAATTTTTTTATTGATTAATACCCAAGTTTTTTTCTGGTAGTTCCGCGTTTAGTTTTAAGTAGCGGCGCATGATTACAGTTTTTGTTTTCAGTGTATATATTTTTTTTGTTCATTGTTTTTTGTGTTTCGTTGATGTGGTGTCCGTACCACATCGCACTTTGTCGGATTTGTGTGCGGTTTCTGTACCACATCAAATTGTGTTTGTGATTACAGCGTTGGAACAGCGTTGTTGAAATTTTATGTCTATGTGTAAAAATATATGGAGTAGATTAATTTAATTGTGCATTCTAGATAAATTTGTTTTTCATGAATGATAACGAGAAGTAAGGCACGACTATTATCGATCGAAGCTAAAACAAAAGAGGATAGAATAATGGATAAGGGGCAGTTTACTGACGGGAATAGGTTCGGAGATGAGATGGGCACATTTTTAGCAGGACAGGACGCCAGGGTCATTGATGAGGAAGGTGATTTGGACGCGATCTTAGAGCAGCGTTGCGGCCGTGATTATGATAGTGAGGTAGAGGATGAAACAGAGACAGTCACACAGGTCGAGACGGTAGCAGAAGTTTATAATCAAACGAATAAGAGCAGACAGGGCCAGCTCGGCCACGTCAGAGCTCTAGCGCCCAGGTGTCCAGAGTTACATCACCCATGTGTGACGAGGATCAAATTGATGACATTAACCCAATACTGAGCTTCCTACGATCAATGAAAGAAGAAGCTGACGAACATCGTAAGAAGGAGAAAGAAGAAGCTGACGAACAACGCAAGAAGGAGAAAGAAGAAGCTGACGAACAACGTAAGAAGGAGAAGGAAGAAGATGAGAAACAACGTAAGAAGGAGAAGGAAGAAGATGAGAAACAACGTAAGAAGGAGAAGGAAGAAGATGAGAAACAACGTAAGAAGGAGAAAAAAGAAGCTGACGAACAGCGTAAGAAGGACACGGAGGCAATAATTTCGCATATAGGGGAAATTCGTGGGGAATTATTAACAATAAAGAAAGAATGTGGAGAAGCAAAACAAATGTCAATGGTAGCACAAAAAGTAGCAGGCCTAGCCAAAACTGCAGCAACAGGGGCAATGAAAATCGCAAGAGTAACTTCTCAACTCGCAGAGCGCTTGCGACGTGCGACACAAGTCCACTCAAAATCCCTAGCGGCCTTAAAGACTCAAGGTAATATTGCGGTTACGAACATCACGAAACGAATGAAAGAAGTAGAGAGTCGGATAGCGAAACTAGAGCGAAACGGGCACACGAGCACTGCGCGTTCGGATACCAATGATGGAGTACACAGGATTGTGTCTCCGAGGAAAAGCCCGCCGTGCTCTAGCCCAGTGACAGCGTGCGGAACGAACAATGCACACGCAGAAACACCTAGTAATAGCTCCAATAATTGTAGCCCACTTAGGAAAGTGAATTCTGAGTTCCACTGCCACTGTGATACGGAGGTAGCACATCACAGTTATCAGCAAGATAGATCAGGACACTCAGCAGACGTGCAAGTATCGGAAACGAGTGACAACACCAGTGCGAGGATCGGACAGGATTTTGATCACAATCACTTCCTGTCGATACTAAAATTCCAAAAGTTCAGAGATAATGGAGGGTCGATGCATCCCAAGAGCTGGGTGATGCAGTTTTCAAATTCATTACCGTCATCATGGCCAACCCTGGCAAAATTAGAATTCATGTGTGGACACATCGAAGGCCAAGCCGCGGAAAAGATGCGGGGTGTGGCAGCGACGTGTCAGACTTATCAGGAATTTGTTGATGCGTTCCTGGGGATCTACTGGTCAAAGGAAACGCAAGACAGGATTAAAGACGAAATAATATTTTGTCCTGAACTGGAAGTGTCCGGGCATAAGAGCGCAACCAAATTTTTTGATGATTTACTCAAGAAGAATCAGTTTTTAGATAGTCCATATAGCAAGGGAGAAATCATCAAATTTTGTTTTTCCAAATTGCCTTTTAGGTATCAACAGACACTTGTCGGCAAGTGTGGATCTGACATCGAAGCATTCAAGAGTCTATTGCGCGAACTCGAAGTAGTCTTCGATAAACAAGACGCAAAGGACAGGAAGAAGGCGCAAAATAACAAATACCACGGGCCAGCAAGGGCAGACGACAACAGATCGCATAATCGCGCTCGTCAGTTAGGAAACCAGGGTTACGGAAATCAAGGTTACGCAATTCAAGATTATGGAAACCAGAGACACGGAAACCAGAACGTCAGGGAACAGGGTCAATCTAGACAAGGAATCTGGGACAGGAGGAATAACGAACGGCGAAGCGACCGTAACTGGAGAGAGCGAAATCAAGGACCACAGCAGAACCAGGAGATTGAAATTAGACCTGCAAATCCTAAGGCACGTCAGAGGAGGGGGAGTCTGACAAGGGATTGGCGCTAGTCCATAGGACTCCACCACATCTCTCACACAAAGAAGTTCGTGGAATAATAGTAGTTTAAGTGGTGTACATAGTAGAATAGGCAAATATATGAACCTTTCTTCGGGGAACAATAATCGTTGCATTAATAGATTAAGATTGTTAAAGTATTAGCACGCTGCGTTTTCTCGCATAAGAATTTTCTGCTGTTAACTTTTTTTGTCTATGTTCGGGATCTCCTCTGTCGTTGCGATAAGAGACACTACCTTTCCATGAGCAATGTTTTTGTCCTTTCCTATCTGGTGTCCATGTTAAGGGACAAAGATGAGTGACGAGATGTCGCACAAACGGGCGCATACAAGAACGTGCTCTTAGAAGCGTTCTGAGAAGTCGTGATACGCTCCATAGCGGCCACAACCAGTTCGTGAGTCGTTCATACCAATGCTTGCAGGCACGCGTCAGTGCACTGCAAGATTGTGGTATATTGCGTGATTTCGAGGATGAATATGGGCAGTATAGTTTTTTTTTGCAGAGCTGCGCCAGCATCGTTGTCTTGCAAGTCGGGGTGATCCTGTGAGCGTTTGACTCCAATGGTGCCCTAGACGAGAGAAATGCGAGCATAAAGCCTACCATGCCAATGTGCTGGTTGGGGATTTAGCGTGCTGCTCGTGACTGTCACAGATGAATAACCAAGGAATTATACTTGGAGATTCGTGACATACTCTGTAGCTGGCGTGTGTTGGGCGACTGAATCCGCAACAGGAACCAGTCCTGGCTTGGTCATATTACATTGCCTCTGGAAAGGTGTGCTTTGATCGCGAAGACTGCATAACATAAAAAAAAAAGAAGTTGCAACTATAAATTTATTGTCGTGTATAGCCATGGCTATCCCAGTCTCTGGAGTTTCAGTGAGGCGTAGTGAGAACTCGGAGGCCTTGTCGTACGGCGCGCACATCACTGTCGTCAATAGCGGCGAGCAGCGAGACATCTCAACGTAACAGGAATTATTGTGAGAGTATTGTATAAAAAAAAAGTAATAATAATAATAATAGAGTACCATATTCTAGGATAAATTAAACTTTAGGATTTTTACAATAACTAGATTAATATTGTGGGGGTTTTCTACCACAAGTGTTGTGTTTGGCGCGCGCCTGTTGGGATGTTATTTTTCAGGTCATGAAACCACAGACCCGAGATGGAGGGACGACCCGCGAGCGAACGTACAATAGTTGCATGTTCGAACGTACAATAGTTGCATGTTCTTTATAGCTCAGTAAAACTTCAGCCTGCATAATAATATAATTTATTTAGAAGACATAGAATGTAGATCGTTGGCAGATGGTAGTTAACTCTTGAGCATGTCTACTGTCGATCTATATAATTAATAGTAATATTAGTGCGGGCCCGCACATTTAGTTGTTCATTCATTACAAAGCATCGGTTATCACACACCATGTACATACTGAGATCGGTCGCTACACATATATCAAAATAAATTATTTCCATGTCTAGATTAGATGTTATAATGATTGCCATAGATTAATAACTATAAAAGTAAAATAAGAGTGTCTGAAATGACAGACCATCAATGTTTCATTATGTAAATTTATTATAACATAGAAGGTCATGGGAAAAAGTTAGGCATAAGATTTTTGTAAGAATTGTGCAGATGACGAGGATCGTGGCAATGTGGAGGCCGGCCAGAGTGGGAACAAGAGGTCTACGGCTACCTGCAAGAAAAGAGCGTCAGCACCCCACCTGACGTGAAGGGCGAGAACATCCGGTCCACAGGCTGACAGTCACCCGGCCGCATACCTGAGGGATTACGCGGGACCCTCGCCAGGCCACAAGCGAAAGTGAGGCTGGCCGTTGACACTGACACGCGACCCACACGCGACAGCCTGCTAGCTCTCCAGAGGCGGCAGCCGTTTGGAGGGATTCCCTGCGGCAGACCACGTTGTCGTGAGTACACGAAGAAGATCACATATCGTGTCAGAACCTGATGTGCCTCAGGACAGAAAGGGACGCTCTATACTCACCTGTTTGGGTTTTTACAACTCACTAGCATTGGCCGATCTGCATACACAAAGCAGTATCGTGCCACACTAACAAATGTATGGTCTCATTTCTTACTTCTCCTCTCTATTAGAGAGCAGTTTTAACAATAGTCACTCCACGTGCCATCATCCCTCGTCGAACTCTAATATTGGGAAACATAAAGTACTGTCCAGCGAGAGAAGAGGCCTAGACTAGTGATGTATCCCAACACGTAGACCTCAGAGACAATTAATCGACGTAAGGAGAGCCTATCACTGTGTCTTCCTACCATACTGCCGTCATCATATGGGTGGGTCTTGGTGCAATCTCAACAGAGTACTGCAGAAGCTCCAGCACACCCTATTGCCGTTGCAACAACGTAGCAACAACACCCGACGTTTAGCCCTATGTGATGTCAGTAAGGTGTAATGTGTGAAGTGCTTCGAATATTTCTAACAATGTGATTTAGTGCCTCATTCTCAGCACAGTCGTGAACATTGTGCAATGTGCACGCACAACTTGATGCCCCATGAACCTTTTTTTTCTTTTCTTTCTTAAATTTCTTTCTCTAGTGTTGGTTTTGTAATGTATGTTATACCTTGCATGTGTTTGTGTTTTACACTGTAATTCTTATTACAGATTACTGTATTGTTCTCCACACCATGTTTTTCTTGTATTTTGTGTTTATTGTTGTGTGTATGCAAACAGTGTGCCTGAAGTCCCCATAAACTGAAGCAGATACCACCACTGTCATTGTGAATGGACCATCAGTTCAGGGAACATTTTGTAAAGGCTATTCTTGCTGCAGGGAGACAGAATGAAATGGAGGTTGTAACTAGATTCTGAAAGCTCACAAAGAGATTGTTAACTTATATAGTATCATGTGTGAGTGAGTTCAGGTTAGTTTAATGATTAAAATTGTTGTAACATCTTGGGCATTTAATTGCGGAGCACTCCAACTCTGATTGTAAAGAATAAACTGCTCCATATTTGGCTCAGATGCCCGGGCCATATTTAGAGCGTGAATGTCTGCGTGAATCGGTGTTTGGAAGGGGCTCCCTGGGTATGGATGTGTGATGTGAGTGTTAGTGTTCCATATTAAGAAGGTGAAGTTGGCTACATCATAAATAATCCTCCCTCTATAAGCGGCATTTTTCAGTTGCAGTGATTTTCTTTATAGAGTGCGGCATGTGGAGCCAGTTTGCGAGATTGTTCTTGGGCGATTGACTCACTACCTTGCTCCTAAGTGAGCCAACCGCTCACCAATTACAATCTAAAATGGCGTAGGGGCTATGAGAGGTGGCATGAGCCCCCTCTCATGTTTCTATCTTACGACTCTCCTCTCTATTTGCATGCGGTGGAGGGCTGCTATTCCTTCACACGCAGACTTCCCACGCAGCGTCTCTCGTCACCCGGGTGGTCCGGTGACAGGCGGGTTAAGCCGACGTGTGTGAGGCAGTCGAGTGAATGCTTTGCAGACGCCGACATTGTCAAGAGACACGCCCGCTGGGGTGTGAAGTAGCGGCTGGGCTAGAGGTTCCGTTACTTCGGAGAAACTTAGCGAAAACACTTTCTGGCGGGCTACCAGCGAGGCGTGGGAATGACTTGTGTACCCAGGCAGTTGTGGCGGGAAAATTCCCGCACTTTCTGCAAAATAGTAACGGTGATTGGTTTGCTCAGGGCATAGCGCCGTGACGTAGCAAAATCAGCACAGAAATTGGCGCCAAGAATCTCCATTGGTGGAATGGTAGTGCTCCGGCAATGGAGTGGAATTTCCGCCGGTTTTCGAGTTGCTGATTGGAACGTTTAACCACGGCCACTGTCGTGGGGGCGGGAATGTTCTGTGTTCGGCCTGTACGGGTGCTCTTGTAGGCAGTCGGCAGTCGCCTTTCGGTCGAGGACGTCGAAGCAACCAGCCCTCGCCTGCGGTACGCCAGATCGTGTTCTGGCAGTCAAGAAGACAGTTTTGGTAATGTATGTCCGCAGCACCGGCAGATAGGAATTTTCCTAGGTGATAATCAGAGCTCAGCAGAGCGCGCCTGTTCGTCTTTTTCTAACTTTGTTCTGTCTTGAGTAGCAGCAATTACTGTTGGATCAGCTGTGTGACTCTCTTGAGATTTGAGTGACAAGGAATTGGCTCCACATACCACCTCGTCTTAATCCTCACGATCTAGTTTAGGGACAACTTCACCTTTATAGTGTTTGTATGAATCTCCAAATTTGAGCCAATTTGATGTATTATATTTCCTGTGTTTCTTTTACTATTCTGTGTTTAGTCTTAATAAATCATATTGTTATTTTGGACAGAACTTTCATTCTGTTAATCGATAGAGCAACCCTATCATTCCTCACTATGCTAATGAAACCTTTGTTTATTTAACTTATTTATCAAATTAAATTATTGCAGGTGCAAAACTCTCTTCTACTCCACTGGCAGGGTTGATTAGAGTCAGTTCGCGTATTTTTTTTATCCTTGTGCAACAGCAAAAGTTGGAGTTAGAATAGGGGGGGCTTAGAGCATGATTTACATATGTGGATTCTAGTAGAATTTAGTGATAAATACACTGCTAGCCCCGGCCCCTCGCAACCTCTTAGCCACAAATAATCCTGAGCATCACGACGCATACAGGGATTAGTGAACACGCAGTCGTAGCGAGGCTCACTTCCGTAACAAAGAAATTCACCAAAACTAAACGCGAAATATATCTATTTATGAAAGCAGCTAAAAATTCAGGTGACGTCTTTCTAAGAGATAGTCTCCAGTCCTTCCAAACTATGTAAGTGAAGAGCATATGTGGCTTAAGTTCAAAGAAATAGTATCAACAGCACTCGAGATATTCATATCAAATAAATTAATAAGAGACGGAACTGATCCCCCATGTACACAAAACACGACATAAAGCTGTTGCAGGAGCACCGCAAAAGGCACGTATAATTTAGACGAACGCAAAATCTCCAAGATTGGTGAAGTTTTACTGAGGCTCGAAATTTGGTGCGGATTTCAATGCGAGATGCATTTAATAGTTTCCACAACGAAACTCGCTCTAGAAATGTGGCGGAGAATCCAAAGAGATACTGGTCCCATGTTAAGTAAACCAGCGGAAAGGCTCAGTAAGTACCTTTACTGCGCGTCAGCGACGGTAATGTCACTGATGACAGTGCCACTGAAGTGGAGTTAGTAAATGCATTTTCCGAAATTCCTTCACCAAAGAAGACGAAGTAAATATTCCAGAATTCGAAATGAGAACAGCTGCAAACGTAGTTTAGAAGTAGATATACCTGGTGTTGCAAAGCAACTGAAATTACACTGTCAGTGACAGAAGAAATGATCATTTTTCAAAAAGTGTGTAATGTATAAGAAAAGTAGGTCTAATACATTTGTTTCTGATGTTCTTTAGTAACAATTAATTTTCAGTCGTAAGCTCCTTGCCTTTACTGACCTGTTTAAAGATAATCAACAATTTGGTAAGAAATTTTAATTTTTAATGGAATATATCTAAATGTACTTAAATAGATTTACATCTACTATAAATGTTTGCAGCTAAACTTAAATATAATATATTTGAGGAGCCAAAATTGTCAACCTTAGGATCAGATTAGTTTTGGGATGTCAATTTTAGGTGCAATTCAAAGGTTCAGTTCCCATTTTCTTTTACAAAAGCGTTTACTATCAGTTTAACAAACCATGATATTTTAGGTGATAGTTGCGATTCTGAAGCTTCAGAAAATTATTTTAGAACTCACAATTATTTAATAGTATGGCCATAATATCGGAAGGTAGAAAAAAGTTATCTTAACGTGACAACAATAGGTATTCTTTTGTGAGGCTTGAAACACTTTTTAATTTTTACATTAAAGGCTGATTCGCATCACACTGTGTACAGGCTTTGGACCGTGAAAATGATAAATGACCATCTACCATTCTGGCGTGTGTAAAATCAGCCTAAACACGCTGAACTAATGTACACTCTATTTACAATTACAACTTAATATTAGCTCCGATAATGCTGATTCAATGTTTTAATAATTTTATCTCAGTAATCTGCGAGGACTCAGTGGTCTTCATAGTTTTTAATACATTACTTTTAACGTATTTTAGTCCAGTTTCTGAATATGGGCAATGGCTTTCAAGCAAGGTCTAATGTTGCCAGTCTCTTCATTATTCTTTACGATTCTCTCTATCCTGTCGTCCAGCTTCAAGTACTTCTTCTTAGCCTTCTTACCTTCAAGATTGATTCCCAATTTCATGTACATGCAGTTTGTGAGCTCTGCTTCCTTTTTCAAGCACTCCACCAAATAGTTGATTCTAGGGTGAGGGTTTCCAATAATACTGTTTATTTTGTTGTGCCACCCTTCAACAGCATTCGTCGTTCGGTGCCTTTTTCCGTAACAGTCCCACATTTCTGTTGCGATATCCTCATTCTCTAGCCAGTTATCTACAAAGTAGTCGAAAAATTGAGGGAACCTTCCGTTATCAGGAGCTTCTGCATGAATCTCAATCCATCCATTGCTTACGTCCTCTGGTTTTACAACTGCCAGCGCTGCACACATGCTGACGTGAAGTCTTAAATCCTCGTTCTAGCGGTACTCCTCTGTTAGACTGAGAACTCGAATTCCTCCATAAACTCTTCTTCATATGGAAATAGAATCCATTTATTGCAGTTGTGGGAAAAACTTGACGAATGGCCGATATCGCAGCCGCCTCAAAGTCCACCTTTACTTGTTTAGGACACCACTCAGAGACTGCCTGTTTTATCAGACGAAACAGACGAACATATGTGTCTTTCTTCTTATTAGGGAGCAGTGCAAATACAGTAGGAAGAATGTCTGTTTCTTTAATTGGGCCTCCTAAGTCTACGTGTATGGTGAAGGTCTGTACAAACTGCTTGATGCATCTCTTAAATGTTCCATCCATAAAATAATGGGAACATGTTTTTAAACTTTCTTTTCCTTTGCTTCCACTAAAAATCATTATTCTTACCTCTAATCTATCGTCTTCCAGAAGAAAACTACTGCCATCTCCCATTTTTAATAGATCTTCAAGAAGATCAATTTCATAAGAGTTCTTAGGCTCTTGTTGGTTCCCCCGCTCTTGACTCCATCGACGACGCATGGTTCTCTTCATAGATTCTGAATTAGGCACCACTGTAAGAAAGCCATAAACTTTATTATGTAGATTTCCCGTTTCATCCGCATATATTACCGATAACTGTGTAGTTTCTTCTCGAGACCTTCTCTTCGCTCTTTCCACTTGCTTTCTCACTTTCAGAGCTGCATCGTCAGGTGGTCTACAGAGACTTCTCCGTTCCTCGAAAGCAGCTTTCCCTTGCAATGATCCGCTTTTCGGCGTAAGCTCATCCATGTAACAACACCTTCTTTAGATTCCCTCTGTTTAAGATACGCATAACCTTTGTAATGAGCAGGAGGCCTGCCCTTGTTCGTTGTAGTAACTTCCATACTGATGGTCACGTTAGGAACTTCGAAAGCAAACTGTGCGGGCGGGTGAGGAGGAGGAGGGGGTGGAGGAGGGGGGGGGGGAATACAAGGGACCCGACCCTTCGGAGCAGGTAAAACCGTGGCAAACGTCCGGCGTGGCAAATGTCCGGACACCAATAAGATGCGCAGTAGACCCCGCTTGGTTGATAGCCAGCATAGGTTATATTACCATCGAACCAGGCGGAGCGCCCAGCTAGTAAATAGTCTGGGACAATACACACGAAGCTGAAGATGTCACCAGTACAAAACAAGTTAAAGAACAAAGTTCTTCATAGTGAAAATGCGAAGCGGTTGCAAATGTGTACCAAATTATGAAGAAAGAAGCTGTGACAGGTACAGCATTGAAACTAAAGCCCACATTGAAACGAGTGGCCCAAGCAACTGGTGTATCATTAACTTCCGTTGGGCGAATCAATAGAGAACTGCAAATAAATCTAGGTACGTGAATCCTCTACATTTTCAAAATATCATAACGAAAGACCCAGAAGTTCTTGGAAGGCCAGTTTAGACAATTTTAATGAGCAAGTCATTACAGATAAAAGAAAACCCACTGCAAAGGAAAATCATAAAAAGTTACAGAGTTTAATAAAGTTTTAAGGATGTATGAATAAACTCATAAAATTCTTCGAACTCTAGGATTTAGATGGAAGCAAAACGACGGTGAATAATCGAAAAGTACTCCAGAAACAAGGTAGAATAAGAACAAAACGAGCTTCTCATCCGCGAGAACAGATGTGAGTGTCGCCCAGTTGTCTACATGGACGAGACATACTTTCACATTTGTCTCGCAGCATCATACAGATGGAGTGATAATTCACTGTTGAAACCTGTTTCAAAAGGGAAGCAGAATTATCATCATCCATGCTGGTGTGGATGACGGTTTTGTAACGAATGGCTACGTAAGTTTTAAATAAGGTCAGAAAGCAGGGGAGTTATTACAGCGACATGGAATTCTCAGATTATAGTAAGTGGACCAGGGAAATATTAATGTGTAATCTACTGCTTCGCAATGTCCTCGTTACAGCTAATATCCCTTATCAGAAGAAGCAGCTGACTCGTTTTCCAACATAAAACTCCTCGAGGAGAGAAATGATGTATTGATTAAGGGGCGGTTTACTATCTATTTATTCAAAAAATCGATTTTTTTAAATTGCATTTTTGGATCCATAAAAGTGTTTAGAATCCACAACTGAAACGGTTTTTCCGAATACAGAACGGAAATGTTTGTTATTCGCGGTTGAACAAAAAAATGCACCTGCCTGAAATCGGCCTTTTTCACGCACCAGATTTTTTTCTTTCAGAGGACGAGATATTGTACTGGTGCTTGGGAGGAAACACACGAAATTCAAATGAAAGTTTTAACGCGTGTGTTTGGAAGTTAGTCCCGAAGCATTTGCATTGTGGTGCGAAGACTGTGGAGATTGCGACATTTCTGGCAGTGAGCAGCTTCAAAGAAGGGTATTGAGCAATTCTGAAGAACATGACAACGATGGACGTCATCCTGGGACACTATTTGACGCAGTTCGTCAAGCATTCGAACGACCACCGAATTCAAGCTGCCGAAAACCGCTTGTCACCGGCCGTACGAGCGGCTCTGGAGCAGGGCAGGATGGCCCAGATCGAGCAGAACGCCCTCTATGAGGAAGAGGAAGGACTAGTTTATCGACCCGGAATAGCCGATTGAACGTACGTTGTACAATATTGCATTTATATGTAGTCAAAACGTCAAACGTGTTTTTCTCGAAATGTTGTTTCTTTATCGCGCGGTATGGTAACTTCAAATCTACTGAACCGATTGGCATGATTCTTTGTTTCCGACGGTGCTAACTAAATTGTCTAGGAGTTGTACCACTTTTATTCCGATCCATCTACTATAAATATTTTTACTTGGCCGATGAAGTCGAAAAATCGATGAAAAAAACCCTATTTTTTTCAAATGCGCGCCATTTTGTTTCCTATGGTCCAAATAACTTAAGCGAAGTACAACTCCTAAAGAATCTCATATACTTCGCTAACGTCAACTCAATTTTAATTGCAGACGAGCCCGCTGACCTGCGACATACCGCGCGTGGAGGTCTACATCGGAATTTTGTTTCGTTCAGACGGCACTTCCGCCTTTGCTCTTCGACAATTCCGGTCGAAAAAATTCCAGTTTGTAGGGAAATATCAATAAACATTTTGACCAAATTTGACATTGATTTCTATAACACATCCCGAGAAAAAAAGGCTCAAAGAACAAGCTTTTTTCGGGCCTAAGTAGTAAATCTCCCCTTAACTGAAAATGGAATTCCTTTCTGCAAGCACACGCTGAGGCCCTAGGTGTATTGCTTTATCAAAATGAATAAACCAGGCCACATGCTTATAGAACAGGCAGTATTTTAAGCGAACATGGTCATGCTGCGTTACGACTTCCCCCATACATCCCAGAACTGAATCGTCTAGAGATGATATGGGCAAGTTGGTAGCGTGTAGTGTGTTTACAAAATGTGATGTAGAACGAAACGTGTATGTATGTACACTAACATGTTTACTCATACCATGCTTCCAAACCCATGTATCCACCACTGGAAACAACCGAGAGTTAATTGAAATCCGGAAAAATAAACGAAGTAGACCGTCAACGCACCTGAAAATGAGCCCCCAGGTCACGAAATGCGTCGTGTATTGAAATAAAAATCGCGATTGTGATTGAAGGCGGTTGTTCTTTATTTTACAAAAGTGATACAGTTACGGAAGAAACACTAACAGAAATGGATAAAATTAAACTTTTTAAGATCGGTGCCCCCCCCCCCATGAACCATCGACCTTGCCGTCGGTGGGGAGGCTTGCGTGCCTCAGTGATACAGATGGCCATACCGTAGGTGCAACCACAACGAAGGGGTATCTGTTGAGAGGCTAGACAAACGTGTGGTTCCTGAAGAGGGGCAGCAGACTTTTCAGTAGTTACAGGGGCAACAGTATGGTTGACTGATCTGGCCTTGTAACACAAACCAGAACGGCCTTACTGTGCTGGTACTGCGAACGGCTGAAAGCAAGGGGAAACTACAGCCGTAATTTTTCCCGAGAGCATGCAGCTTTACTGTATGGTTAAATGATGATGGCGTCCTCTTGGGTAAAATATTCAGGAGGTAAAATAGTCCCCCATTCGGATCTCCAGGCGGGGACAACTCAGGAGGATGTCGTTATCAGGAGAAAGAAAACTGGCGTTCTAGGATCGGAGCGTGGAATGTCAGATCCCTTAATCGGGCAGGTAGGTTAGAAAATTTAAAAAGGGAACTGGATAGGTTAAAGTTAGATATAGTGGGAATTAGTGAAGTTCGGTGGCAGGAGGAACAAAACTTTTGGTCAGGTGATTACAGGGTTATAAATACAAAATCAAAACGGGGGAATGCAGGAGTAGGTTTAATAATGAATAAAAAAATAGGAGTGCGGGTAAGCTACTACAAACAGCATAGTGAACGTATTATTGTGGCCAAGATAGACACGAAGCCCATGCCTACTACAGTAGTACAAGTTTGTATGCCAACTAGCTTTGCAAATGATGAAGAAATTGATGAAATGTATGATGAGATAAAAGAAATTATTCAGGTAGTGAAGGTAGACGAAAATTTAATAGTCATGGGTGACAGGAATTCGAGAGTAGGAAAACGGAGAGAAGGAAACATAGCAGGTGAACAAGAATTGGGGGTAAGAAGTGAAAGAGGAAGCCATCTGGTAGAATTTTGCAAGGAGCATAACCTAATCATAGCTAACACTTGGTTCAAGAATCATAAAAGAAGGTTGTATACATGGAAGAATCCTGGAGACACTAGAAGGTGGCTCTGAGCACTATGGGACTTAACAGCTATGGTCATGAGTCCCCTAGAACTTAGAACTACTTAAACCTAACTAACCTAAGGACAACACACAACACCCAGTCATCACGAGGCAGAGAAAATCCCTGACCCAGCCGGGAATCGAACCCGGGACCCCGTGCTCGGGAAGCGAGAACGCTACCGCGAGACCACGAGCTGCGGACTCAGATTATATAATGGTAAGAAAGAGATTTAGGAACCAGGTTTTAAATTGTAAGTCATTTCCAGGGGCAGATGTGGACTCTGACCATAATCTATTGGTTATGAACTGTAGATTAAAACTGAAGAAACTGCAAAAAGGTAGGAATTTAAGGAGATGGGACCTGGATAAACTGAAAGAACCAGAGGATCTACACAGTTTCAGGGAGAGCATAAGGGAACAATTGACAGGAATGGGGGAAAGAAATACAGTAGAAGAAGAATGGGTAGCTCTGAAGGATGAAGTAGTGAAGGCAGTAGACGATCAAGTAGGTAAAAAGACGCGGGCTAGTAGAAATCCTTGGATAAGAGAAGAAATATTGAATTTAATTGATGAATGGAGGAAGTATAGAAATGCAGTAAATTAAGCCGGCAAAAAGGAATACAAACGTCTCAAAAGTGAGATCGACAGGAAGTGCATAATGGCTAAGCAGGGATGGCTAGAGGACAAATGTAAGGATGTAGATGCTTATCTCACTAGGGGTAAGATAGATACTGCCTACAGAAAAACTGAAGAGATCTTTGGAGAAAAGAGAACCACTTGTGTGAATATCAAGTGCTGAGATGAAAAACCCAGTTCTAAGCAAAGGAGGGAAAGCAGAAAGGAAGAAGTAGTATATAGAGGGTCTATACAAGGGCGATGTACTCGAGGACAATATTGTGGAAATGGAAGAGAATGTAGATGAAGATGAAATAGGAGATATGATACTGCATGAAGAATTTGATAGAGCACTGAAAAACCTAAGTCGAAACAAGGCCCCGAGAGTAGACAACATTGCATTAGAACTACGTATAGCCTTGAGAGAGCCATCCACGACAAAACTCTTCCATCTGGTGAGCAAGATGTATGAGACAGGTGAAATATCCTCAGACTCCAAGAAGAATGTAATAATTCCAATCCCGATGAAAGCAGGCGGTGACAGGTGTGAAAATTACGGAACTATTTAATAAGCCATGGCTGCAAAATACTAACACGAATTCTTTACCGACGAATGGAAAAACTGGTAGAAGCCGACCTCGGGGACGATCAGTTTGGATTCTGTAGAAATGTTGGAACACGTGAGGCAATACAGACCTTACGACTTATCTTAGAAGCTGGATTAAGGAAAGGCAAACCTACGTTTCTAGCATTTGTAGACTTAGAGAAAGCTTTTGACAATGTTGACTGGAATACTCTCTTTCAAATTCTGAAGGTGGCAGGGGTAAAATATAGGGAGCGAAAGGCTATTTACAATTTGTACAGAAACCAGATGGCAGTTATAAGAGTCGAGGGACATGAAAGGGAAGCAGTGGTTGGGAAGGGAGTGAGACAGGGTTGTATCCTCTCCCTGATGTTATTCAATCTGTATATTGAGCAAGCAGTAAAGGAAACAAAAGAAAAGTTCGGAGTAGGTATTAAAATCCATGGAGAAGAAATAAAAACTTTGAAGTTCGCCGATGACGTTGTAATTCTGTCAGAGACAGCAAAGGACTTGGAAGAGCAGTTGAACGGAATGGACAGTGTCCTGAAAGGAGCGTATAAGATGAACATCAACAAAAGCAACACGAGGATAATGGAATGTATTCGAATTAAGTTGGGTGGTGCGGAGGGAATGAGATTAGAAAATGAAACGCTTAAAGTAGTAAAGGAGTTTTGCTATTTGGGGAGCAAAATAACTGATGATGGTCGAAGTAGAGAGGATATAAAACGTAGAATGGCAATGGCAAGGAGAGCATTTCTGAAGAAGAGAAATTTGTTAAAATCGAGTATAGATTTAAGTGTCAGGAAGTCGTTTCTGGAAGTATTTTTGTGAATTGTAGCCATGTATGGAAGTGAAACATGGACGATAAATAGTTTGGACAAGAAGAGAAGAGAAGCTTTCGAAATGTGGTGCTACAGAAGAATGCTGAAGATTAGATGGGTAGATCACATAACTAATGAGGAGGTATTGAATAGAATTGGGGAGAAGAGGAGTTTGTGGCATAACTTGACTAGAAGAAGGGATCGATTGGTGGGACATGTTCTGAGGCATCAAGGGATCACTAATTTAGTACTGCAGGGCAGCGTGGAGGGTAAAAATCGTAGAGGGAGACAAGATTCAGAAGGATGTAGGCTGCAGTAGGTACTGGGAGATGAAGAAGCTTGCAGAGGATAGAGTAGCATGGAGAGCTGCAGCAAACCAGTCTCTGGACTGAAGACCACAACAACAACATGATCGGTGGACATCTTATTAACAGTGAACCTACTGTTAACAACCAAACTGTGTGTTTCAAATGGCTACGTCTGTAAAATAAAACTCAGCTTACATTTTCTTGCGCACGCTCACACCGCCTCTTCAACGCCTTTGGTCGTCCGCTACAGTGCAATACCTGCTCGCCTCCTTCGCGTTTCTCCTCCTGCGCATACGAGTGTCCACCTCTGTTTGCATGAAGTCTACTATGGGTAAACAACAGCGTCATTTGCAAACAACTTTGGCTGCTCAGGCTAAGTCGGTTACACAGATTAAGAACAGCAGAGTTCCTACAACGCTTCTTTGGGGCAACCCAGACATAAATTCAGTCTCACTAGATTGCTTGCCGTCAGCTGCTAGGAATGCGAGTGATCTAATTAGAAGCTGCTTGTGAAGAACGACGTCAAAAACGATCTGGAAATGCACTAACATGGAATCTGCTTGCGATCCCCATCTTGTGAATAGAGAGACAGTTGTGGTTGACAACTGAATCCGTAATATATGTGAATAGATAATTTTCCCCGAAGTATTTCATAGTGGTGAAGTATAGTGTATATTCCAAAATCGTCCTGCAAATTGGTGTCAGTGATATGAATCTGTAATTCAGAGGGTAACCTGCATTTCGTTTTTCGTGTACTGGTGAGACCTCTGCAACATTCGAGTCTTTAAGTACGGATCTTTCATCTAGCGAATGGTACTATATCATTTCAAAACACTGAGCTACTTCGTCGGCACCTGACTGGCATACAATACGGACCAGAAGGGTTGTCTTTATTAGGCTGCGTCACTACACCGGGGGTATCGGCTTTCGAAATACTAAAGTCAGCGATAAATGGTATGTACATGTTCACGAGACAACTAACGAAATTTCGTCACCTCTTTAAAAAAAATAAATAAACAAATTGAAGAATGAGATCTTTAATACCCAAGCGAACTTATTGTAACTGTAGCCGTAGTTCAGTATGGCAAAAAGGTAAGGAAATGATAATTATATGTTGCCAAAACACACTTGAAACATCTAGTTCCTGTTCTAGGAAACCATATAGTACCAATATCACGAATACTGAGCCGAATCTCTCGCCCAAAAAAAGATTCGTAACGTAACGGGACTCTTTCAGCAAGTGGTGCACGTAGCGTAAGATTTCTCCAGATCATTTAATACAGAACGGCTATTCTCAAATATTTACTGTGGGTAAGTCACGTTGAAAGCATAAAATTAGAGACTAAACTGTATCAAAGGTCGCTGCCACTATACGAAATGTAGTTTACATGGCGTCGATCTTCTAAACGTGCTTGATTTGTGTATTGAATAAGAACAGTACACTACATGTAGACTGTTTTTTGCTTAACGTCGATATACTTTGGAAAATAAGTAGGAAAAGGCAGTGTCCCATCAAATGGGGCGTTGTTCACGTTCACATGGCACTACATGACGTCACTTAAGGTGATCCAGCAGATCGTGACGAGAGAACGGCGAGTGCCGAGGTGGAAGGTGTCAGAGGAAATCGGGAAATGGTCTCAGAGGTGGAGACGTAGCAGCGGCAGTAGCTTCAATTAAAACAAGTCTTCATAAGAATCCAACGTCAAGATCGCAAATTTTCTTCATTCGTTAACCGTTTCGGCACACTGTCCACCCATCTTCAGATCAATTTAAAATGTTGTTCAGTGTGTGACAGACATTACACGTCGTCGTATTTCTTAGAGCCAAGTAATCCAAAGATGAAAAATCGTAGTTGGTTATGTAAATTGACTACATTAATCACTAATCAAATATTTTTACAGTATTTTATTAGTGATAACGTTGTCAGTTTACATAACCAATTACGATTTTTCGTTTTAGGGCGACTTAGCTCTAAAAAATTCGATGATTGTCCCACACTGAACAACATTTTAGATTGGTCTGAAGATGGGTGGACAGTGTGCCGAAACCGGTTATCAATAAAGAAAATTTGCTATTCTGACGTCGGATTTTTACCCACACTTGTTTTAATTGTAACTGCCGCGTATCTACAAATTGACAATGTCAAAGATAAACGTAGCTACAACTGTCAGAAGGAAAGCAACATTCAGAATGGGAGTTCTTGACTGTGCCTCAAAAGTGAAATCTTCACACTCGAGGAAAGAAAAGCAGTTAATAAGTTGCGTGAAGGCATGAAAACATCGACAGCAATTACTGAGGAGGCATCGTGTCACCCATCTGCCCCATGCTGTGCTGCTTACTTTTCTTCTGATTGCTTAATTACGCCGTACAACTGTATTTTATACTGTCGTCGACGCCAAGTTTTCCACTTTGGGGCTACATTCACGAAAAGAAATATGGTGTCCTTCCTATTTTCCCAAGCGTACAGGTTTCGATACTGAGTGTTGAGCGCCGCCAGTCGGAGTGGCCGAACGGTTCTAGGCGCTCCAGTCTGGAACGGCGCGACCGATACGGTCGCAGGTTCGAATCCTGCCTCGGGCATGGATGTGTGTGATGTCCTTAGGTTAGTTAGGTTTAAGTAGTTCTAAGTTCTAGGCGGCTGATGACCTTAGAAGTTAAGTCCCATAGTGCTCAGAGCCATTTGAACCATTTTTTTTGCTAGGCGTGGCTGCCTGCCATACGGGATCCCAGGTTCGATTCCAGATGTTTGCATTGTGGGATGTCAGTTGAGATGCTGCTTGACCGAATAGCAGCTGCTCCGGTCACGAAAAGTGATAATGGCCGGGAGAACTGTGTGCTGAACCCACGCCCCTTCATACCGCATCCAGTGATGCAGTTGTCGGAGGGTGACACGGCGGTTGGTCGGTACCAGTGGTCCCGCCACAGCCTCTGGACGGAGTTTACCTTTATATGTGCTTTCAGTGGCCACGTGTTGCAAAAATGTAAATAATACTTTCTTCTCGGCCATATTTCCCTCTCTGATTGTGCATCTCGTTCACAGAAAAACGCAAGTGCAGTAAGATACATCAGTTCCGCGTTCAAGTATCACAATTTGTCAAAAGTGAGTTTCCCAGTACACGTCAGCCCCGTCACAACTTTTTTAACGTCTAATGATTGCTGTCGGGCCGAAACAGGCTATCGTTTAAAATACGTTAAAATGCGACGAGGAATGCAATTTCTACAGTTTACAAAAGCAACCTATAAAAATAAAACAAAATCCATAGTGAATTTTCACTCTCCACCGGAGTTTGTGCTGATCTGAACTTTCCTGGAGCGACTGGCACACAGTGTTCATTTGCCAGGTCGAGGTGAAAAAAATTACTAGAAAAGCTGTTGTGTCTAGTTCATACAGCATAGACACAATGAGGTAGCTAGGTGCACGCTAAACTAACGCAGACGGGCTTGAAGTACTGGAACAGGAGACTTATTAATGCACTAAAGAAAAGTACGTAGTTTTATAATACTTAACTTTATTCTCTTGTTGGAATACATCTCTCTTGAATATTAGTAAGCTATAAGCACTGATACAAATGGCGCCTTGCTAGGTCGTAGCTATGGACTAAGCTGAAGGCTATTCTATCTGTCTCTCGGCAAATGAGAGGAAAGCTTCGTGCGTCTGGTCGCAAGCTATGTCGTCCGTACAACTGGGGCGAGGTCTAGTCCGTGTCTTGTGACCTGCCATGTGGTGGCGCTAGGTTTGCGATCACACAGTGGCGACACGCGGGTCCGACATGTACTACAGGACCGCGGCCGATTTAAGTTACCACCTAGCAAGTGTGGTGTCTAG
This sequence comes from Schistocerca nitens, assembly GCF_023898315.1. Lineage (NCBI taxonomy): Eukaryota > Metazoa > Arthropoda > Insecta > Orthoptera > Acrididae > Schistocerca > Schistocerca nitens. The sequence continues at coordinate 605,093,741 of NC_064621.1, read as the reverse complement.
CGGTGACACCACATTCCTCCCCCGCAAATCGGCGAACGGTCGTGAGATAAGGCTTCCGCCCGCCGTGGGGAGGACCCCATGTTGACGTATGCGATGAGGTGGGGAGCCTAACAACAGGCGAGGCCGTGCCACCCGCACCCGGCCATTCGGTCCGAGGGGAGCTAGGAAACGCCTGCAAACCTAGTCCAGGGTGCACGTCAACATGGGGTTTATGCGCACATAATGAGACAGGAGGGGCCGAAGGGTCGACCTCCATGTGGTCGGAGCACCCGACGGGCGAAGACGACATCTGGTCCGGAGCGGGCAAGAGGTCCATGGCGGAGGACAGCTGGTCACGGGAAGCGAGCGGCGGCGCGCGACCCAGGGAGGCGCGTGGCGGCTACAGCGAAGCGTCCACTGCGGGCGGCGCCGGCGGCAGCTGCGGCGGCGGCGCGACGCCATGAGGCAAAATGGAAGGCAGCGTCGGTAACACCTGGGGATGAGGCGAGCCAGTAGATGGGTCCCCAAGGCGCTGACCTGACGGCACCGTCGCTGAAAGCAGACGGGGAGCGGCAGAACCCAGGCGACGACAGAGGCGCAGCTGAGTGAGATGCCGACGCACCTCACCAGAGGCCCCCAATACCAAATACATCGCGCGGCCGAGGCAGCGAAGAATGCGCCCTGCGAGCCAACGCCGGGAACCGCGATAGTTGCGATAATAGACAACGTCGCCAGGAGCAAAAGCAGGAGTCTGCCGCTGCACAGGAACCTGATGCGGCGGATGCAGCAAAGACATCAGGGTGCGATGAGGACGACCATGGAGCAACTCAGCCGGCGAGCGACCATCGCGGGGCTGAGAGCGATACGAAGACAAAAAGAGCAATAATGCGTCCTCCCGAGAATGCGACTCTTTCAATTTCAACATCTGGGACTTGAAAGTCCGGACCAATCGTTCAGCGGCACCGTGTGACTGAGGCGAAAACGGCGCGGAAGTCAGATGTTGAATACCATTGGCTTTGCAGAATGACTGAAATTCTGCGGACATGAATTGTGGGCCATTGTCGGAAACAATAGTCTGCGGAAGACCCTCAATGCAAAAGATAGCAGACAAGGCTTGGATTGTGGCAGAAGACGTCGTGGAAGACATCCGGACAACAAAAGGAAAATTACTGAAAGCATCGACCACAACCAACCAACGAGCATTCCAGAATGGACCAGCAAAATCGATATGCAAGCGTTGCCAAGGGGAAGTGGCTTTCGGCCACGCAAAGAATTTCCGCGGCGGTGCGGATTGTTGTTCGGCACACGCCACGCAAGAGGAGCACATATTCGTAATCGCAGCATCGATTCCGAACCAAGTACAGTGCTGACGAGCAAGTTGTTTCGTGCGCACTATACCCCAATGTCCTTGGTGAAGAAACTTTAAGACAGAGGACTGTAACGAACGTGGGACTACGACTCGGGATTGATCATTATCAGAACGCAACAACAAAACACCACGTCGTACAAAAAGTCTCTCCTTGTGAACAAAAAAACGGCGAACCAAAGGATCTTCGATCCGTGACTTTGACAAGGGCCATTGCGTAGCAACAAAACGCAAAACAGTAGCAAGGACAGGGTCAGCAGCTGTGGCTGTAGCGACACGACGAAAATCAATCGGAAACGATTCGACCACGTCATCGGTTTCCGAATCAATGAACATGCAAGCAAGTTTGGAAGAATCGAATGCTTTATCCTCAGCAACAGGCAAACGGGACAACGCATCAGCGTTGCCGTGCTTAGCAGTGGACCGATACAAGATATCGTAGCGGTACTGCGAGAGAAAAAGCGACCAGCGAATGAATTTCTGCGCTGTACGTGGAGGTACAGGCTTGGTCGGATGAAAAAGCGATGTCAAAGGTTTGGGGTCCGTGATGATGGTAAAGTGACGACCATACAAGAAGTCATGGAACTTGGTAACACCAAACACGAGAGCTAAAGCTTCTTTCTCTATTTGTGAATAATTTCTTTGCGCAGATGAGAGCGATTTTGACGCAAAGGCAATAGGGCGATCATGCGAGCCATCTTTGTGCGCAAGCACAGCACCGATCCCGAAATCCGATGCATCTACCATCAACAAAAGGGGTTTTCGGGGATCGAATGGCGTAAGGCAAGTATTTGAAAGTAACGCCGATTTCAACTGGCGAAAGGCGCGTTCGCATTCCGTCGTCCAGACGAACGGAACACCTTTACGGCGTAAGCGATGTAGCGGAGCTGAAATGGAAGAAGCATTGCGCACAAACTTTGCATAATAATTAATTTTACCCAGCACACTCTGTAGCTGTTTCAAATCTTGCGGAGCAGGTAAGTCCTGTATGGCACGGAGGTGCTCTGGACTCGGATGTATACCTTGGGCATTTATGACATGCCCCAGGTAGGGTAAGTCCCGAGCAAAAAACACACATTTGTCCTTCCTCAAGCGAAGACCATTCTGACGCAAGACCTGAAATAATGTTCGGAGATTTTGCAAATGTTCTGCTTCTGTCTGTCCTGAGATCACAATATCGTCCAGATAGTTCGCAGCAGTAGGGACCGACGCACAAATAGTTTGTAAATATTGCTGAAACAATGCAGGGGCGGATGCACACCCGAATGGCAGTCTTTTGAAGCGATACAAGCCAAGATGCGTGTTTACCACTAAGACGCGCTGGGATTCTTCGTCCACAGGTATTTGCAAGTACGCATCTGCTAGGTCCAATTTGGAAAAATATTTTCCCGGGCACAGTTTGTCAAAAAGATCTTCGGGGCGGGGCAAAGGAAAAGTAGCAGTCACAAGTTGTGGATTCACAGTTGCCTTGAAGTCCACACAAATTCTCAGTTTCCCAGAAGGTTTCGGCAAAATCACTAAGGGTGAGGCCCAGAGAGAAGCCTGCACACGGTCAATTACACCTTGAGATTCTAAATCGGCTAATGTTCTTGCGACCTCATCACGCAATGCGTGGGGAACATTGCGCGCTCTGAAAAATTTCGGTTGCGCGTAGTCTTTCAGTTCCAAATGCGCTTCATAGTTCTTAGCGCAACCAAGGCCCGGTGCAAAAATGTCTGCAAATTCTTCACAAAGACTAGAAACACTGGCGGAAGGCACAGTCTGATTCACTGATAGGACCTGATTTACTATAGACAAATTAAACAATTGAAACAAATCTAAACCAAACAAGTTCACTGCACCAGAAGAACGAAGAACGTAAAATGATACAAGTTTTGTCTGTCCCTTGTATGTGGCAAGAAGGCTGCACTGTCCTAACACAGGGATCTGTTGTCCTGAGTAACTAGTTAACTTAACATTTGCGGCACGCAACGGCGGGGCGCCCAGTTGTTTGTACGTGTCGTGATTGAGCAATGAAACTGCAGCTCCGGTATCGAGCTGGAAGGGGATCACTTTGCCTTCAAAGTCTAAGTCCACAAAAAGTTTATTGTCCTGTTGACGACAAGAGCGACTGTCACGTGCAATTTGAACTGATACAGGTACAGAAGCACTTGCGACTTTACGTGATTTTCGGCGACGTCGACGCACATTTGTGGTGGGACGAACACAGTCACTGTTAGCTAAAGTGTCACTGGACGGGTGGGAATGAACCACATGAATGTCCATGGGCGAAGGTCCACGAGCCTGATTGTCCTGGGGTCGATTCCGGCGCGAAGCAAAAGGCCTGGAATTTGTGTGATTGTCTGATCGAAGCTTTTTCTGGCAAACACTTTGAACATGTCCTTTCTTTTGACAGTAAAAGCAAATAGCTTGGCGTGACGGGCAATTGTCACGCGAATGTCTAGTTGCACACCTCGGGCATGATTTCACTGCAGTTGCTTGCTTACGCGGCGCACGTGTTTGCGAGCTAGGCTGCCGCTGCTGTGCGGACGGGCGCGACGGCCGTTTAGCGTCCCGTGCAGTGGGCCCGGCGGGCCGGTGAATGTGACACACTGCTGGCGAAGTTTCAAATGAGTCCTGAGCAAAGTCAAGTGTGTCTTGCCTATCCAATATGTCTATCACTTGTTGAAGGGAGGGATTAACTAGTTTCAAAATCTGTTCCCTTATGCGAACATCAGAAACGTTCTGTGCTATTGCATCACGCACCATAGTGTCTGAATAAGGAAGTCCACAGTCACATTCAAATGCACACTCCCTAGTAAGTCCTTGCAAAGTTGCTACCCACTCCCTATTAGTCTGACCGGCCGTACGTTTTGTACGAAAGAACGTATACCGTTTTGCAACTACATTTACTGTTTCTTTGAAATAGGCATCTAAAGGAGACAAAATTTCGTCGTAGGACAGAGTTGCTACGTCGCGTCGGGGAAACAATTTCACAATCACACGGTAGGTAGCCACACCGACACAAGAAAGCAAAAACGGCTGCCGCTCGTTACCTTGAATTCTGTAGGCTGCTAGATGGAAGGCAAATTGTCGGGACCACTCAGTCCACGACTCTTGAGCTGCGTCAAAGCTACGAAACGGAGGTGCAACAGCGTTTTGTGGCAGCGGTAGCGAAGAAGCGGCGGCTGCCGCATCGGTTTGCAGCGCACGTTGACCCTGGACGAGCTGTCCAAGGGCTTCCAATAACGCCTGCGTCTGCTGATTCTGCAAGCGAAAAAATTCGGACAGTACATCTGGAGATTGTGGCGAAGCCATGACACAAGCAAATCAGAGCAAAGTACAATCAATTTAGGCAACGTGGGCGCGGCACCACTCCTCGGCGCCAAATAATGTTGTGTCTAGTTCATACAGCATAGACACAATGAGGTAGCTAGGTGCACGCTAAACTAACGCAGACGGGCTTGAAGTACTGGAACAGGAGACTTATTAATGCACTAAAGAAAAGTACGTAGTTTTATAGTACTTAACTTTATTCTCTTGTTGGAATACATCTCTCTTGAATATTAGTAAGCTATAAGCACTGATACAAATGGCGCCTTGCTAGGTCGTAGCTATGGACTAAGCTGAAGGCTATTCTATCTGTCTCTCGGCAAATGAGAGGAAAGCTTCGTACGTCTGGTCGCAAGCTATGTCGTCCGTACAACTGGGGCGAGGTCTAGTCCGTGTCTTGTGACCTGCCATGTGGTGGCGCTAGGTTTGCGATCACACAGTGGCGACACGCGGGTCCGACATGTACTACAGGACCGCGGCCGATTTAAGTTACCACCTAGCAAGTGTGGTGTCTAGCGGTGACACCACAAAAGCTCAAAGTCCAGTTGCACAAGAGAACACGGAGCGACCCTGGGGCCACACCGCGGCCGAGATTCGAACTGCACTGCAGCAGACGATACGACAGAACTGACGTCACAGTTCCGTCAACGTATAACCTATCGATCTCGGATAAAACGAGACGTGACGTGACGTGACGAGCAGCTCCGTTTCAAACCCAGTCCGCCACCGACTGGTGTGAATCTTCCTCTCACTTTTCTCAGACTTACCACAACATCTACCTTCGCTTTTCAAGACCTGTAGATGTGCTAAACTATTCAAACAATGTTGGAATGGTAGAAAATTTTAATGACTGTCGAGTAATCACAAAGGGAATCCCACAGCGTTTATTCTCGTTACGTATGTGAATGACGCTCCGTTTACCATACAACAAACAGAACTGGTACTTTTGCAGACGATACTAGTGTTTGTAATAAATCCTATTAGAGACATGGAAATAGAACGGATTGTTAATGATATTTTTCAAAGAATTATTAAGTGGTTCTCCGAAAATGGATCTCCCTAAATTTTAAGAAAGTACATAATATCCAATTCTGTATAACAAACAGAATCATAACAACAATTCATGTACCACATGAACAGGACTCAGTAAACAGGGTAGAGTATTGCGTATACATGTTGATGAAAACTTCAAGCCGGCCGGGGTGGCCGAGCGGTTCTAGGCGCTCCAGTCTGGAACGGCGCGACCGATACGGTCGCAGGCTCGAATCCTGCCTCGGGCATGGATTTGTGTGATGTCCTTAGGTTAGTTAGGTTTAAGTAGTTCTAAGTTCTAGGGGACTGATGACCTGAGAAGTTAAGTCCCATAGTGCTCAGAGCCATTTGAACCATTTTTTGAAAATTTGAAATCCAAGAAGCATATCACTGAGCTACTAAAACAATTAAGTTCGGCTACTTTCGTTCTTCTTATAATTGCTAATCTTGGAAATCATCTTTCTGAAATACTTTGCCTCATTTCCATTCAGTAATGTCTTAGGGAATAATTTACTGGGGTAACGCATCACTTAGTAAGAAAGTAGTACGTGGTGTTCACCCATGGCCACCACGTAGGTGCCTCTTCAAGGAGTTAGGTATTTTAACACACTATCACAATTTGCATATTCGCTTATGAAATTCGTCATAGATGTTCCATCAGGATTTGAGAGGAACAGTGATGTAAATACCTCCAATACTAGAGGGAGAAATGACCTTTATTACCCATTATTAAAGTAGTCAGTGGTTCAATATGGAGTAACAAAATTTTTTGATATTTCACCGAATAACGTAAACCGTGTGACAGGTAGCAATACAACCTTTAAATGTAACACATAATCATCACCCCTAAAAAAAGACTTGTTTCTAAGTGTAGCTGTACGAGTATTACTAAAAAGAATGTGTTCTTTAATGTTAACACTAACCATGTATACACATCTTGTAAACTGACTCGTTCCACATCATTTTCATAAAATAATCGTTCAAGTGATTTATGCAATATGTAACTAATTAAAAACAGAGAAGTAAAATTCGACATAACTGTAAATGTCGACTCGGTTACAGTACTGAGGGAGAACGTACATGATGAAAAATGAGAAGAAGCTTACCCACGAGAAACTAAATTCTTTCTTAATAATATTCTCACAATATTGTTAATCAGGATTGTATGTCCGACTAGTCAGGGGCTATTGCAGTGGAAGCCGGGAGAAAGAAATCGATGTTTCCCCCACTCCCGTTCTCGGTCTACATACATGATTTATCTGCGACCTTGGCCGACTTTTCTAAACCTGTAATGTTTGCTTATGACATAAGTACGGTGACAAAGAGTCGAAACATATCCAAACCAAACGCAGGAAGGAGAGTAATGGACTAAGAGTGTACGGCGTAGCGTTAGTAAATCACATACACACGAACATTATCCGCGAATCAGTCTATTTGTTGGTGAAGACCGTATCAAAATCGCTACAGTAGTTCCCGAGATCAGGCTTCGCATTCGCACAGACAAGAATGTAATTTAGTAACGTGTATACATACATGTAGACTCTACTGTTTATAGCTACAATACTAGTAGTAAAACTCATTGTCATATATACTTGCATCCCTCTATAGGGTTAAGGACGGAGTTATATAGAGTGGTGCAAACGTCCATGACAGATAACCAGTCAACATTAGGTAGAAAATGCAAAATCGCCATATATTCAAAAATAAAATAAGACAATACCTCACAAGCTGCGACATTGTCGCGAAAAAACAGTGACCCGTATATGTAATAAGTTTCCTTTAATTTACGTCTATGGTCACAAACTTTTTGTTAACAGATTACCGGTTTCGGTCTTTAACGACCATCAACAGATCTGTTTCATAAAAACAACGTCCTAAAGTAATGCAGCCATAGTAGCATCGTCAAATGGTAAATGCGGAATCAGCACCAGCATCGTCAAATACATATAAATAACATCTCGTGCACGAGTCATGTTGTCAGTAGCACTACGCGTTTAACATTTGATGATGCCACTATGGCTGCAGTACATTAGGACTTTGTTTTTATGAAACAGATCTGATGATGGTCATTAAAGACCGAAACCGGTAATCTTTTAACAAAAAGTTTGTGACCATGGACGTAAATTAAAGGAAACTTAAAACAATACCTCGTTAACCATTCTTCCTGCAATTTAGAGTATCTGGACTCAGAAACGAAAATTCTCCCCAGTATTTTTTTTTTTAGATAAATGTTGACTTTTCCAATATATTGACAGCTCGTAGTGGTCTGGATAAAGTTACTTGAAAGGTTTGATTGAAGTGTTAGGTAATAACAGTAGATGGGTAGTACAGGGAGAGGAACACTGGCGTATTTAAAAGTAGCTGTTTTCCTTCTAGTAACATTATAAGCTACACGTCTGTAGCTTACTACTGGTGTTTATTTGAATCAACGTGCGTTAAATACCAGTTTGCACCCACACCTACGATTTGTGCGCAACCCGTGGTTCGGCCACCTACAAGGGATAACTGCCCAGTTAAATCACAGGATCGCCAGCAGCCCAAGCCCTTCCTAAGATCGGACGGGAAATTATAGGACTATGTGTTCAAAAGAAAAGATAATAAAATTTCAGCTGAAATAGACTAATGAAAACCAGATTACGAAATATTGGTTAAAGAACTCGCAAAATTAGTGACTAACTTGTAAATTTGGCAAAGTAGTTCTATGCACGTCCTCTCTCTCTCTCTCTCTGGGAATGTTTCTCCGATAACACTGCGCAGCATGTAAAACCAATGTAATATTTCAAAGAAGGAAAGGCTTAAAAGCATTAACTTGAAAGTAGAGTAGTTACACTCCTGGAAATTGAAATAAGAACACCGTGAATTCATTGTCCCAGGAAGGGGAAACTTTATTGACAGATTCCTGGGGTCAGATACATCACATGATCACACTGACAGAACCACAGGCACATAGACACAGGCAACAGAGCATGCACAATGTCGGCACTAGTACAGTGTATATCCACCTTTCGCAGCAATGCAGGCTGCTATTCTCCCATGGAGACGATCGTAGAGATGCTGGATGTAGTCCTGTGGAACGGCTTGCCATGCCATTTCCACCTGGCGCCTCAGTTGGACCAGCGTTCGTGCTGGACGTGCAGACCGCGTGAGACGACGCTTCATCCAGTCCCAAACATGCTCAATGGGGGACAGATCCGGAGATCTTGCTGGCCAGGGTAGTTGACTCACACCTTCTAGAGCACGTTGGGTGGCACGGGATACATGCGGACGTGCATTGTCCTGTTGGAACAGCAAGTTCCCTTGCCGGTCTAGGAATGGTAGAACGATGGGTTCGATGACGGTTTGGATGTACCGTGCACTATTCAGTGTCCCCTCGACGATCACCAGTGGTGTACGGCCAGTGTAGGAGATCGCTCCCCACACCGTGATGCCGGGTGTTGGCCCTGTGTGCCTCGGTCGTATGCAGTCCTGATTGTGGCGCTCACCTGCACGGCGCCAAACACGCATACGACCATCATTGGCACCAAGGCAGAAGCGACTCTCATCGCTGAAGACGACACGTCTCCATTCGTCCCTCCATTCACGCCTGTCGCGACACCACTGGAGGCGGGCTGCACGATGTTGGGGCGTGAGCGGAAGACGGCCTAACGGTGTGCGGGACCGTAGCCCAGCTTCATGGAGACGGTTGCGAATGGTCCTCGCCGATACCCCAGGAGCAACAGTGTCCCTAATTTGCTGGGAAGTGGCGGTGCGGTCCCCTACGGCACTGCGTAGGATCCTACGGTCTTGGCGTGCATCCGTGCGTCGCTGCGGTCCGGTCCCAGGTCGACGGGCACGTGCACCTTCCGCCGACCACTGGCGACAACATCGATGTACTGTGGAGACCTCACGCCCCACGTGTTGAGCAATTCGGCGGTACGTCCACCCGGCCTCCCGCATGCCCACTATACGCCCTCGCTCAAAGTCCGTCAACTGCACATACGGTTCACGTCCACGCTGTCGCGGCATGCTACCAGTGTTGAAGACTGCGATGGAGCTCCGTATGCCACGGCAAACTGGCTGACACTGACGGCGGCGGTGCACAAATGCTGCGCAGCTAGCGCCATTCGACGGCCAACACCGCGGTTCCTGGTGTGTCCGCTGTGCCGTGCGTGTGATCATTGCTTGTACAGCCCTCTCGCAGTGTCCGGAGCAAGTATGGTGGGTCTGACACACCGGTGTCAATGTGTTCTTTTTTCCATTTCCAGGAGTGTATTTGGCGAGCTATAAAGGAGGTAACAGGACATGCGATATGAGTTTGCACTAACATGTTTATTCAAAGACAGCCACAAAAAAGTGTGGGTGGACATCCTATCAATATTCTTAATTGGTGCCTGAACATGAAATTAATTATTCCGCTTTGATAAGATGACATTACGTTGCACAGTTTAACAATGCGTGGAACAGGAAACGCACGACTTCATTCATGCAGTCTAGGTGAACACGAAGAGGACGAAGCTCATGGAAACAAACCGTCACCGTTGCGTGCGCGCGCTAACCGCAGAGATGTTTATATCGATTGAAACATCTTGTTAGATCAAATATACGTTACTAGAATTCGTACACATACACACACACACACACACACACACACACACACAACATACAAAGAACCGAACTAATCACGTGGTGGTGGACAAAGTCACACATGTAACAGTTCCAAATAGAATCTGCAGAACCAGTGAGGGAACACGACAACAAGAACTAACAGATTGTGAATCACTGTAAAGTGATACCGAAACCAGCAAGGCGGAGAGCCTTGATGGTTCAGGATACACATGGTTGCCACTAAACAAGGTCTTACTAAAAGTTTCCATGAAATACGAAGATGCGAGATAGCACAATTAATTCTCCCGACACTGATCAATTAAACTAGCAGGGAAACGTACTGAGATGCAGGAGAAGGCTCACAGAATAAATAACACGAGGGACACCACGGGAACAAAGAAGATAGTAGAACAGGTGAAAGAGAAATAGAGCGAATGGAAAGAAATACGGCCCACACATGAAGACACAGTTACTACCAACGTCCGGCCATACTGGTTTAGGTTTTACGTGGTTCCCCTAAACCGCTCCAGGATGGTTCCTTTGACAGTGCACGGTCGAATTTCTTCCCCATTCTTCCCTAATCCGATAGGACCGATGGCCTCACTCTCACTGTTTGGCCCCTCCTCACAAATCGACCAATCAATCAGTACAATCAGCCTCACATTCATACGAGATTAAAAGCAGCCTAGCTCGTCCTAACCATACTCCGTGCAGCGCACTCCACACCGCAATGTTCCAAAGGAACAAAGCGAACTATGACCAATGATAAAATCACAAATTCAAGCGTTGCCTACCATGAACGATGCATAGAACATTCCTGAAGAAATAACCAGAACACGTTAGTTAGGGTGAAGAACTTAAGTATTGAAACTTCCTGACAGATAAAAACTGTGTGTCGGACCGAGACTCGAACTCGGGACCTTTGCATTTCGCAGGCAAGTGCTCTCACACTCCGCTGCAGAGTGAAAATCTCACTCTGGTAACATCCCCTAGGGTGTGGCTAAGCCATGTCTCCGCAATATCCTTTCTTCCAGGAGTGCTAGTTCTGCAAGGTTCGCAGAAGAGCTTCTGTGAAGTTTGGAAGGTAGGAGACGAGGTAATGACAGAATTGTAGCTGTGAGGACGGGTCATTAGTCGTGCTTCGGTAGCTCGGTGGTAGAGCACTTGCCCGCGAAAGGCAAAGGTCCGGAATTCGAGTCTCGGTCCGGCACACAGTTTTAATCTGTCAGGAAGTTTCATATCAGCGCACACTCAGCTGCAGAGTGAAAATCTCATTCTGGAAACTTAAGTATTCTCGACGACAGCGGTTCAAGCTACGACCTGTCTCATCACTGGGAGCAATAGGCTTAAAGAGCTGTAAACCACACCCACCAACTGTTAGGGGCAGAGCGTCGGTCCGCTCACAACACCCAGAAAAGCCACGCATGAAACGGGAGCGACAAATGGGATCGTTTCCGCCACCAGCCCAACAGACAGGCAACTCTCGAACAACAGGGATAGACCTCTGGGTCCACGTACGAGATGCAAACTTGGTTATCCCGTGGTCAGCAGACGAAAAGAAGAATACCTACCAAATACAAACCCGAAAAGACATATAAAAAACACCCATTCACTCACGTTCTAACATACACGAGATAAGGTAACGGAAGGACATGATAAATATGAGTCTGGATTACACAACGAAATAAATGGATCACATAAAGTAGTGATATATGCTGATGTGAAGCTGCTTCCGCTTAACATCAGATAAACATTGAATTTTCATCGACTGTGCTGGTCAGTCCTTGTCGGATGGTTAACAGAAATACGGTACACTGCAAACAAGCGGTGCAGAGAGTGAGACATAAACAGAATCAAATGGGACAGCAGTCTTATGGAGCGACATTACAGAGACTTTTCGTTACGCGTAAAGTAATCTAGAAATAACTAACACAATTGTCAGTTTGTATAGGCTGGCACTGGTCATAATTTGACTTCATCCACAGCTGTCAAGGCCGTCCTTTATGATGGGATTTGCGGAATGAATGGGTGAATGAATGAATGTCCTAAATGTTTAGCTTGTAGGGTAAATTCAGAGTTACGATATTTAACAAACACGATTTTAGTTTACTAAATGTCAGTAACCGACTGTATTAACGGGCACTGTACCAAGAACCTCTCGGATCAAAGAGTGTGCTTTCGACGAAATCATAGTTCCTTTCCATGTCTTTCAGATTTCCATTTATGTATTTATCCGAGGGTAAAGATTATATTTGAAGTGCTGTACATCTTAGCAGAATGGAAATCACTGCAGTGAAGTACGTATGACGTCGAATGTTTACTACGACATTCACATTCAGTGTCTGGTAGATCTGCATAAAAATGGCTCTGAGCACTATGGGACTTAACATCTGAGGTCATCAGGTCCGTAGAACCTAGAACTACTTAAACCTAACTAACCTAAGGACGTCACACACATCCATGCCCGAGGCAGGATTCAAACCTGCGACCGTAGCGGTCGCGCGGTTCCAGACTGAAGCGCCTAGAACCGCTCGGCCATACCGGCCGGCAGATCTGCCTATCTGATACTGTTCTTCAGAAAGGGGACATTTTGTTGGATGGTGTACAAAGATCAGAAAATCGGGAAATTCCAAGAAATCTGTATCAGTGGATTGGCAAGAATTTGGAATAACCCACAGATCTCTTTGTTAGGTAATTGCTGTTATCGAGCCGCTGGGATTTATCGTGACGGAACATCAGTTGCCTCACGTCGTGTGATCCGTGGAATGCCCACCGATCGAGTCTGTGGAGCTGGCATTGCGTCCCAGCGGTGATCTCAGCAAACCATTTAACGAGGCATCGGCTGGTCTGTCACCCTCCGCACAGAATCCTTTCTCCTTGTCCTTCGCGGATAACGACGTGTGTACGCCGATGTCCTCTTTTCTTATGGGACAAATTACAGGTTTCGGTGATGCCTTAAAAAGTAGCGTTTCTTTGACACCTGTGGCTATACACGGAGAATAGCAGGGGCAATATTAATATTCTGGGTGGTGTCGGAAATTATGATCTCATTGTCTGTTGAAAGGTGGCTACACTGAGTCACAGCGCCAGAGATTGTGCCAAAGATAATTATTCCTCCGCCTTAACTGGACGCAGTAGTAGTTCAGAGGATGTCGAGAGCAGTCGTTGTTCTGCTGGGCGAGAGAGTAGACGATCTGAGTGTTGTTTGAAATGTTGTACTGTTCGGTTGGTGTAATGTATAGATGGAAGAAGATGCAATTGTCAGAATATACTTGAGAAAGGAGATGGGCTTTTGATTTATGATGCTGGTGTTATGGAATATTTTCGTCAATATATAATGAGGTAAAAAGGTATTACAGTTTTCTTTAATAACAATACCTCTTGCTCACAGGTACAGTCAACAAAGCATCTGGATCGTGTTCATTTATTAGACTTGTTATTCTGGTTTCTATGTGCGATTATAGTATTTCTGGTTTTTCAATTAGTTCATTGTAAATGGTGATTAAAATATTTTGTCGTATTAAGAAAGAACCGAGCCAGATACATGTACGTTGAGTCACATTACCACACACAGAACAATTACACTTGTGCTTTGTTGTTTCGTGGCTTTTATAGTTACAGGGGACTTAATTAATCACTTTTGTTAATGTAAATTCCTTTTCATTATTTTTATTTTATGCAGTCAGATTGCGTGCTAATACCAGTCAGGGCCAACCGGTTACGAGACTTCGTAACCGGTCACACAGCTAGTAAAATTATTGCCTTTACCCATTAATATTATTCTTTTCTTTTTAATTAAGCCCCCTTGCACTGTTTCCAACTAACATCCACGTCGACACTTCGCAAAAGTGAAGCGTGTCATGATGACTAAACACAGAAGACTGTTGACGGATGGCTTCATTCTGTTGCAGGGTAATGCTCGTCCACAAGTTGCCAAAGTTGTTCCGTCTGTGCTCCGTCCTCCATACAGTCCCGCTCTGTCCCCACGCGATTTCCATAATTTTGGATCGCCGAAGAAAGACATTCGTTGCTGTGGATTTTGTTCGAACGAAGAGGTACACGCCATTGTACAATCGTAGTACCGTTTAACACTACCTTTCACTACACCCCTTTCAAGTCATAATTGCATAACTTGATTAGAATAAACTGCATTTTTAAGCTAGTTAAAACTACTATTTAAAATTTTAATTGTGTTTGCGTGAGACAGTAATGTAGAAAAACAGTCCTTCTCAAATGGTTGCTGCAAAGAGTAGATAAGTTTTAATTCTCATATTGTTTCTTTGATATATTCTTGACTCTGAATGTCAAATATTTGCACACTGGTAAAGAGAGCCTTCTTGGCAACTTTCACATAACTCATCATAAGCACTGTCCCCGATCAACAAGATTGTAACACGTTTCAGATGCATTTTCAACTATAAATCAGTCTCAATAAAAGGATTTTACATGTCACACAATCCGTTCACCGTACCAAGACAATAAGTACTACACATTTTGTAAAACAAAGAGTGTCCTACTCTAGCTTGGAACAAGGACTGCTCTACATCAGCTCCAAACATCGTTTAAGTTTTGGTGGCTAACACAGAGATACATTAGAAACTGTTCTAGAACTGGTTATTCATCAAAAGAACTTTTATACACAATTTTTTGCGTACATCACTGAACAGTTACAAAGAAAACATTGCTCTTGAGGCTTCAAAAATTAATAGAAATAAAAATAATTCAATAGTATTAACCATAATTTTCAAAAATATCTTTCGTAATAGTTACAGATTATGTAACATTGCTTTATCGATAAACATCTTGTATTTGCTTTTACGTGGAAGATTTTTATGAAAAACTATAACATTTGACAACTTAATGGTATGAGAAAATTTGTAACAAGGTATCAGAAACAGAAAAATATATGCCGATTACGGGCAAATAAAACAAATGGAATTTATAGGATAGATGACTTCTTTAAATCAAAGACAAATAAATATTCCAAGTTATTACAGGAAACTTGAGAGTACAATTTAAGTAAATAATTCCATACAGTACATTGATCCTATGGGCTTCCCTTTTTAACCTCATACCTGTAGTTTTAGGCAACACATAGTTGAAGAAAGAATTAAATAGCAAATTTCTTTGATTAGTCTAGTACCGTAATCTAATATTAATCAAAGGTCCCTGTGATTGTGGTTCGTTACAGCAGACAACCGCAACCATTTTTCCATGAACATATTGATCGTCTTGTCTTACAGTGGGAGAAATTATTAACAGTTACAGCAATGACTTGTGAAATAATGAGCAGTTTACTTATTTTTTTCCCATGTGTCCCGTTTTCATTTGACTGCCCCTTATACATGTAGAATAAGGAAGCCACTGTATAGTGGGTGGCGAAGGGTACATCTTACCAATACTATGTATTTTCGTTACTACTACTTTCGCGTACCGATCGATGGGAGAGAGGACTGTCTGTCTGCCACTACACCTGCCATGACACATCTCTCATCTCATTTCGTGATCCCTAAGCGAGTCAGCATAATCATCGCAGTCTCTCTCGAATACAAGCTCTCTAAATGTATCCAACAGCGTTCCGCGTGATGTACGCCGTCTTTCTTCCAAAGATTCCTCACGCACTTTTTGTGCTCTTTGGTGTCGGCTGCGGTACATCGGCGCTCGTCGCGCTCCTCTGATTCGCTCTGTGGCTTCTGTCGTGGCTACTCGGTACGGACACAGACAACTGGTCGCACTAGCCTCTTCTTTGTGGTTTCCTTAACACAGGCACCATTCGCTCACAGGATCCTCGATCGTCGCTTTTCAGATCGCTCCTTAGCATTACCTTTGAGTATTGTACGGTGTCAAGTGCTCTTGATCTTCACCAATAATCTTGTAATCCTAAACTGTTCGGTTGTTTCTCTTTGCTATAAACATTGCCATGGATTTAGCCACATTTAAGAAGAGTTGTCATTCATTACGCCAAGTGGAAATTTGATCCAAGTCTGGCTACGAAGTCTTTCGCGACGTATTTCTTGAGTAAAAATCTCTCGGTGTACATGCCGCGTCAAATCAGGATAAAACTCCAAGCTTTCGACCACTACCTCCATGGTCGTCGTCAGGGCTGAAACTGACTGTCGTGAACTAGCGAGGTTCCCACTTTTATATGCAAAGGACGGCTTCTGATTGGCTGGAATACGTCAGCGATATGGCGCGTAATGAAGTGGTGCCCTCTACTTCCATAGATGTAGTTGCTATCCCGCGTTGCTTGCAGCGCCATCCCTTGAATCAGGAGGTAAAGTGCGAGAAGTTTTTCTCTGCGTTTTTTCTTTATCCAGTGCACTCTTCCAAGTGTTGCTAAGTGCATAGCCGTTGTCTCTATTAAAGTTATTATCGCTAAGTCTAATTTCGACTGCTTCCCGGATCACAGAGTCCCAGTAATTCGATGTGTGGGCTATTACTCTGGTTTCTTCAAATAAAATCTTATGCTTGTTAAGCAGGCTATGTTCAGCCACCGCTGATTTTTCCAAATACCTGTATTTCAGGTGGCGTTGGTGCTCGATGCAGCGGTCGGCAACGGTTCTTACAGACTGGCCCACGTAATTCTTGCCGCATTCGCAAGGAATAGTATAAATTCCCGGCACTCTTAAGCCGAGACTATCTTTGACTGGTCTCAACATTTCCTTAATTTTCCTAGGTGGTCGGAAAACTGGTTTTATTCCTTGCCTCTTCAGGACTCTGGCTATCTTGCTCGTTGTAGCACCGCAAAAAGGAAGCCGCGCTATGTGTTGGTCCTCTTCTTGTATGTGGCCGGCATCG
This sequence comes from Schistocerca nitens, assembly GCF_023898315.1. Taxonomy (NCBI): domain Eukaryota; kingdom Metazoa; phylum Arthropoda; class Insecta; order Orthoptera; family Acrididae; genus Schistocerca; species Schistocerca nitens. The sequence continues at coordinate 605,076,670 of NC_064621.1, read as the reverse complement.
TGTCTTACTTTCTTGGACAATACTGATTTAATTTCACCGGCAGAATAACCATTCCTCTTGAAAACAGTCGTCAAGTGGTTAATCTCGGGACCGAGGTGGTCCTTGTCGGAAATAGTCCTGGCTCTGTGTACTAAAGTATTCAGCATAGCTCTCTTCTGAGACGGATGATGGAAGCTATGGCTATGCAGATATAAGTCTGTATGGGTTGGATTCCTGTACACAGAATGGCCCAGTCGTCCATCCGGCTTTCGCTCTACCAACACATCTAAAAAAGTCTTCCTGCAATTCCTTACAATGGTGCAACAACGATACCTTTTTGTATACAACAGCGTCGTCAGCGAACAATTTTATTAAATGAAACAACAAGTTTACTGACATCTTGGGTTGTCGGGTGTTCTGCCGGATACCAGCGTCGTACTTGCACGATATTTCGGTCACGTAGCTCGTGAACTTCATCAGGTGCGACCTGCGATATAAAATAAACATAAGACCCACCCACCTCCCCAGGAGTCGGAACTGCTGCAAGCTAGTCAATTAAAAAGCATGTTCAACAAAAGAACGCATGGCTGTTAATAACATGCAGTTGCCTCGATTAATCTAATATGCAGTAGTCTCAATCAAAACCAAAGATGATATTATATGAAAGCTACTGCTAATGCTAGAAGCAAGTCCTGCGACGACGTCAGGGTTAAAGAGCTGCAGCTGCCTCGCTGAGCCCCAAGCGGATGTGGCTGCTGATAAGACTGGGCGCGGCAGGAAGTAGCGCGCCTGATAAGAGCAATGGCGGACCGGAAGAGACCCTTTCGTGCGGATCGCTCTCTGTTAAAAGTAGAGAGCGATCCGCCGCGGCGCCTCGTGCAGCGGTTCAAGGTCACCCGCCAAGATGGCGGATACACAGCCATGCGTGAATACCTACCCACCTCCCCAGGAGTCGGAACTCCCGCACCCATTAGAACATGCTAAATAGTAAATATAAACCAAACTAAAATCAAACTGATAACGAATTTAAACAATATAAGAAGTAAACATTTAAAAAAAAAATCTCACGAGATAGATAAGGATGGTTCTCGGAGAATAAAACCTAGATAATAAAACCTAAATTATAAAAATATTAATAAAAACAACTACAGAGAAACAGAGAGATGGCTCACATTGAGAACATCCCAGAGTGCCCCAGAGAGAGCATCGCAGAGTGCCCCAGAGAGCTAAAACACTAAGAAGAATCGCTTCTCGGCTTTTGGCAAGATCAGTGTGTAGTATGTCAAATATAAAATAACAAAGTCTCAGGTCGCACCTGATGAAGGTCACGCGCTACGTGACCGAAATATCGTGCAAGTACGACGCTGATATCCGGCAGAACACCCGACAACCCAAGATGTCATTAGATCGCCGGGAAAGCCTGAAGAGTTACAACAAGTTTACTGTTACCAGTCACCGTTTCTATTATTTCCACGACGCGTTTCGAAGGTTTAAACCTCCATCATCGGGTGGATTAACATTAGTTAGTATGACGTTTGTGTGTGTGTGTGTGATGTGTTACGCTTTTTTGGAGGAACTTGTGGCACTGCCTCCAGTGGTCACATGTTCCTTTCGCTGTCGTAATATATCACACGTATACTGTCACATTTGTTTACAAACGTATACTGTCACATTTGTTTACGACAGCGAAAGGAACCTGTGACCACTGGAGGCAGTGCCACAAGTTCCTCCAAAAAAGCGTAACACATCACACACACACAAACGTCATACTAACTAATGTTAATCCACCCGATGATGGAGGTTTAAACCTTTGAAACGCGTCGTGGAAATAATAAAAACGGTGACTGGTAACAGTAAACTTGTTGCTTCATTTAATGTCAATAACAGTCACGGTAAAGCCTAACCTAAAATGTTCGCATTTAAAGAACAATTTTATGGTCTTACTGATCCTGTGTGACCACTCATTTACGTATACTGACATCGGTAGAGCTCCTATTGCGCTCCCTCGTGGCTTACCGATGTTAATTTCGATTCTGTAATACTTTCGCCGTCGTGGATAAGGCAACGATGTAGTACAGTTTCGAGCGCCTTCGGAAACTACCGGACCACGCGAAAATGGACGCATCCGAATTTATGTGAAAACTCTTATACCTTTCTAAATGAAACAATCTATATCTTTATTCTTCAGGTCTACATATTAAATTTCTGAATATTCCGGCGCAACAAGCAACGGCACGAAGATGAAGAACCCAAGAGCAGAGAAGGCTGTGAGATAACGTCAGCCAATAGTTCGGCGACTAGGACCACACCTCGATACGAGCGCCCTCTGTCCAAAGAGAACATAAGCATCGCCCCTGCGAGCCTCTGCCGGACAGTAGAATATGGACACTAGAAGACCCGGACTAGAAGACAGCACTAGAAGAGATGTTACATCTACTTCTACGTGAGTAGTCTGCTATTCACAATAAAGTGCCTGGCTGAGGGTTCAATGAACCACCTTCAAGCAGTATCTCTACCGTTCCACTCTCGAAAGGTCCGCGGGAAAAGCGAGCACTTGAATGTTTCTGTGCGAGCCCTGATTTCTCTTATTTTATCGTGATGATCATTTCTCCCTTCGTAGGTGGGTGGCAAGAGAATGTTTTGGCAATCGGAGGAGAAAACTGGTGATTGAAATTTCATGAGAATATCCCGTCGCAACGAAAAACGCCTTTGTTTTAATGATTGCCACTCCAATTCACGTACCATGTCCGTGGCACTATCTCCCCTATTTCGCGATAATACAAAACGAGCCGCCCTTCTTTGAACTTTTTCAGAATCATCCGTCAGTCCCACCTGATACGGATCCCACACCACACAGCAATACTCTACAATAGGGCGGACAAGTGTAGTGTAAGCAGTCTCTTTAGCAGAACTGTTGCACGTTCTAAGTGTTCTGCCAATGAATCTCAGTCTTTGGTTTGCTCTACCCACAACATTATCTAGGTGGTCGTTCCAATTTAGGTTATTTCTACTTGTAATCCCTAAGTATTTAGTTGAATTTACAGCCTTCACATTTGTGTGACTTATTTCGTAATCGAAATTTAGCGGATTTCTTTTAGTACTCGTGTGAATAACTTCACACTTTTCTTTATTCAGGGTCAATTGCCACTTTTCGCACCAAAAATGGTTCAAGTGGCTCTGAGCACTACGGGACTTAACTTCTGAGGCCATCAGTCCCCTAGAACTTAGAACTACTTAAACCTAACTAACCTAAGGACATCACACACATCCATGCCCGAGGCAGGATTCGAACCTGCGACCGTAGCGGTCGCGTGGTTCCAGACTGTAGCGCCTAGAACCGCTCGGCCACTCCGGCCGCCTTTTTGCACCACACAGATATCTTATCTAAATCATTTTGCAATTCATTTTGGTCATCTGATTACTTTACAAGACGGTAAATGACAGCATCGTCTGCGAATAATCTAAGACGGCTACTCAGATTGTCTCCTGTGTCGTTAACATAGATCAGGGACAATAAAGGGCCTGTAACACTTCCTTGCGGAACGCCGGATATTACCTGTGTTTTACTCGATGACTTTCCGTCTATTTCTACGAAATGTGATCTTTCTGATAGGAAATCACGAATCCAGCCGCACAACTGAGGCGATATTCTGTAGGCACACAGTTAGGTTAGAAGACGCTTTTGAGGAACGGTGTCGAAAGTCTTCTGAAAATCTAAAAATATGGAGTCAATTTGACATCCCCTGTCGATAGCACTCATTGCCATCCATATCCGTTCCTTGCACGGACATTCTATACAGCGAAAGACATTGATTATTTGCATGTCGCTAACAGCTTGTGACACGACATTGTATTGTCAGTCTACTTTATTGCAATAAAAACCATTAATGAGATTTGCTTGAATTGTTGTATAGCTATTCGATAAAGCAGCATCCCTTAGCACCCTATACGAGACGACTGGGCATGGCCCCACACTCCAGTCACCCTGGCGACGAACACATTCCTTCCACTGAGAGATCCAGTTCTTTAATACCGTCACTATAGAATGGTGGACTTTGTTGACGAAGCGACAACTTAACCTCTGCTTGTACCACTCCATCATTATCAAAGTGAAGCCATCGAGAGTGTAAGGAGCACGATCGATGACAGTGAACCCAAGGCGTCGGATTGTTGCAAAAGATTTCTGTGATCTTGCGTCGTCTGTCCTTTTCACGCTGAAGGAGAGTTTGCTCCACGTGCGGACGAGCTTTCCGAATTCGAAACTCGATTACAGCAAGCTGTTTCTCACACACTGACACACTTAACGTCACACGCACCGCCACGTTACACGCTGCAATCCGGAGCCCTCTAGCGGCAGAGGGTTGCAACTTGCATCAGCGAAGAGGGAAAGTCGACCGAGTAATACGCATCATACATAACATACCTAAACCGATATCGAGAACAGAATTAAAAATTCGGAGGCGTTACCTTTCAGCACAACCTCGTAGGTAGCCTGAATCTAAAAAAAAAAATGTCTCTGAGCACTATGGGACTCAACTGCTGAGGTCATTAGTCCCCTAGAACTTAGAACTAGTTAAACCTAACTAACCTAAGAACATCACAAACATCCATGCCCGAGGCAGGATTCGAACTTGCGACCGTAGCGGTCTTGCGGTTCCAGACTGCAGCGCCTTTAACCGCACGGCCACTTCGGCCGGCTAGCCTGAATCTGCCTCCACTTGTAGTTACTTAAACGCTCAATAAAGAACGTTGTGTTTAATACAAGTCTTTTTCCAGTCTCTGGCTGCTCCTCTGAGACAGGTCTTTTTTCCACCGTGATCGTCATACTGTTCGAACTTCGAATACGCTGCAGGATGCTGCGACAGACGATGCTGGTCTCTAATTCCGTGCATCTGTTCTTTCGCTCTTTTTGTAAACAAGTGTGACCTGCTTGTTTTCTATATACTGGGGACCAACCGCTGCGCAAGAGGTTATCGGTAAATATTGGCTAAGCAAGCGTTGGTAACCCAGCTTATTGAATGCAAAATCATCTAATACAATCTACGTCAGAGCCCGCTACCTTACGCGCTTTGAGTCTGTTCAACTACTTTCTAATAGCGAGGTGGCTTACTGCAATATCTCATATCTCAAAAAGAAAAAGTGGCTCTGAACACTATGGGATGAACTTCTCAGGTCATCAGTCCCCTACAACTTACAACTACTTAAACCTAACTAACCTAAGGACATCACACACATCCATGCCCGAAGCAGGATTCGAACCTGCGACCGTAGCGGTCGCGCGGTTCCAGACTGTAGCGCCTAGAACCGCTCGGCCACTCCGGCCGGCCTCATTTCTTAGTGTATGCGTCTTTTATCACTTCGTACGTGTTTATACCACAGCTCATAATGTATTTGAGATTCAACGACAAATCTGCATTTGTTTGATTTCAACTAAATGTTTTCATTTCTCCCTATTAAGGAAAATAATCAGTGTTTCCTGCAGAGTCTAGATGCAGCTTCTGTTTGACATGTCTGTGAACACTGTACCGGAGAGCCGGCCGAAGTGGCCGCGCGGTTCTGGCGCTGCAGTCTGGAACCGCGAGACCGCTACGGTCGCAGGTTCGAATCCTGCCTCGGGCATGGATGTGTGTGATGTCCTTAGGTTAGTTAGGTTTAACTAGTTCTAAGTTCTAGGGGACTAATGACCTCAGCAGTTGAGTCCCATAGTGCTCCGAGCCATTTTGAACTGTACCGGAGAGCACACTAATTAAAACTCAATTAACGAAAAGAAGAAAATTCAAAGCAAATATAAATATACTGTATGATGTCAATACTATTTGTAGAAAATCGATTCCAGAAACAATACTCTTCTTGTCTAATTGTCACTGTCAATACAAACCTCTGAACTGAATGCCGCACCAGCGTAATCTGAGACCCCTTTATCGAATGGGACCACAAAATATCAGAAACACCAGAGGAAAGTGTCCTTGGCGACTCTTGAGAGCGATACCCCGATATAAATTACAGGCAGAGAAAAAGCGCAGCCGAAGGACGGCGCACTGAGTCCGTTGGATATTTGCATTTTGCACCGTTATGTGGTATGCAGACGAAGAAATTTACGGCCTTGCACCCAGAAGAAAACCGGTTTAGTTTCACCATCCGCTAAGTCTAGCCGCGTACGCTGTAACTGCACCTTGGGGATGTGGATGTAGTCTCAGGTTTCAGAAACGCCGGTCGCAGCACTTAGCAACGGCGCGCGGACGAATGGAACGGTGGCTGTCCCTGGTCGCTCAAAGGCTTAGACTTCAGAGTGAAGGAGTGGTGGCAACAGCTCTGAATTACTTTTAGTTTGACACACGGAGCAGGAGAGATTCGTCAGTGCAGTATTGTGTACCGTCGCCTAGTTTTCAATCTGAAGTTGTGTGAAAGGCCCGTTGAACAAGGAGCTGGAGATGTTCACAATCTCGTTCTTTCGACAGAGCTACATTTCGCCATTGATGGTGGTCGCGCAACCATTCTTCATGTTATTCATTCTATGCACTGAGCAAGGAGCTGAAAAAATTAAGGAGTAATACAGATAGGAAATTAAAGTTTGAGTGAAAATATAGAAACTTGACGTTGTAATTTCGTCGTACTCGGCAAATCATTTCGAAGCGCCGGCCAGAGTGGCCGAGCGGTTCTAGGCGCTACAGTCTAGAACCGCGCGACCACTACGGTCACAGGTTCGAATCCTGCCTCGGCTATGGATGTGTGTGATGTCCTTAGGTTAGTTAGGTTTAAGTAGTTCTAAGTTCTAGGGGACTGATGACCTGAGCAGTTAAGCCCCATAGAGCTCAGAGCCATTTTTTTCCACATAATCGGCGATCAGGTGTCTTACAGATCACGCGCCGACCTCACACATTGCTTCCATCAGCTCTTTCTCTATGCACCTTTCATCCAGTTGTCTGGGAACCCTAGTTGTAGCAAATCTTACCGTAGATCGTCCTCCCATTTCGTTCCTTGTCTTCCCCGGGGCGCTTGCCCTCTGGCCTTCCTACCAAAACCAGTTTAGGTTCAAATGGTTCAAATGGCTCTGAGCACTATGGGACGTAACAGCTGAGGGCATCAGCTCATTTTTTTATAATTGTATTATTTCAAGTAATTACATGATGGGTAAAATTAAATTAAAGAAAACAAAAGTAAGTTTAAACTTTGATACTTATTTTAAAATTCATCAATATTCAATAAAACCTATAACACATGCTAAGTCTGCCTCAAAGCTGGTGCCTTATTTACTGTTGCGAATTAATTAAGAACAGTGTTACTCAGAGGAGGTTCAATTCGCATAAGACGTGATTTTCAAAGACTAGGAAACAAAGAATAGCAAACAGGATGGGATACCGCATTCAAACAAGCACACAAAGATAGTTCAAGGGTACACAAAAAAAAGAAATTGAACCATCACCAATCCATTCTATTTAAGCAAAGAAATTCCGCTCCTGGCACAGTCGTGTTCCCATTGAATAACCGCAGACTGGTTCAAATGGTTCAAATGGCTCTGAGCACTATGGGACTTATCTGAGGTCATCAGTCCCCTAGAACTTAGAACTACTTAAACCTAACTAACCTAAGGACAACACACACATCCATGCCCGAGGCAGGATTTGAACCTGAGACCTTAGCGGTCGCGCGGTTCCAGACTGAAGCGCCTAGAACCGCTTGGCCACACCGACCGGCCTACAGACTGGTATTAGGACTTTAGACAAAGATCACAATATCCACAATATTACCAAAATGCACTATAAAAATCTTTCTAGAAACTGTGAAATAAGAAAACTGCTCGCGATAGCGATTAATTAAGTTTGAATACGCGAAATATTATGCAAAAGAGTAGCTGAGGGCTAGTTTTGTTACTACAGCACATGTTCCACGTGTACAAGTACCTGTACAGAAAATGAGTGATTCCACAACGATATTAATAACGGATTCAAATCCAAAAACATTAGTTACAAGAGAAACCTCCGAACTGCGTTAATAATGGCATAATACTGACCTGAGGATTCAAACAATTTTACGAGCACGTGGTACTGCTACTACAAAGCACACACCACGTGGGTTGAACATATAGAGAAATTATTAGAGAGAAAACACTTCTACGCACATTCACACTAAAGAGCGATGATTTTAATCAGAATTACGCCTCATGACAACGTGCTTCTACTTTCCTTTATTGGAGAGGAAACAAAGCAACTACCGCAATACATTCCGAAATCAACATTGAAATCGCACTGCAAAAATGGTTCAAATGGCTCTGAGCACTATGGGACTTAACTGCTGAGGTCATCAGTCCCCTAACTAACCTAAGGACATCACACACATCCATGCCCGAGGCAGGATTCGAACCTACGACCGTAGCGGTCACGCGGTTCCAGACTGAAGCGCCTAGAACCGCTCGGCTACTCCGGACGGCAATCGCACTGCATCCCGATTTAAAATAATATACGAGTGTAAAACATTTTCGATGTAGATCTGTAAGAAAAGTCTCGAATTTGGCGGATACAGAATATGTAGTAGTTTAGAAATAGCTTAGAATAGAAACATAAACACTAATAAAACAAGGGCACTGGATGAGTTCGACCGATATCATAAAATAAAAGAAGAGAGAAAGAGACAAACATAAATAACAGCAGACAGGTGTAACTGAGTGTATGGAATTATGTTAGATGATGCTAGGGGTATTAGATAAGGGAAATAGAATTGAAGACAGTGGAAGAATTATGCTGTTTTGGCATCAAAATAACTGAGGTTGGCAGGGGTAAAGAAAAGATGCAGCCAGGCGACAGCAGGAAAGGCTGTCCTTAAAAAGAAATCACAGATTTAAGTTTTAGGAAGAGTTTTCAGAAAGTATTTGAAATGCAGCCTTGTACGTGAGTTAAAAATGGATGGTAAACAGTAGAGGGGAGAGGCGAAATGAAACGAAATGTGGTGCCACTGCAGAGTGTTTAATACCAGCTGGGTGGATCGAAGAACCAATGGAGAGGTACTGAGTCTAAGTGAGGAGAAAACAGCTATATCGCACAACTCAACGAAAAGGAGGGATATGTTGGTAGGACACGCTCTAAGGAGTTAGGGAATAATTAGTTTGGTAATGGATGGGAGACGCAATCTTGGGAGGCGACTTTTCGTTTAAGTGGCAGTTTCGATCGCTTAACGCTATCGAATCCATGCCCACTTGCAGGGGGTTCCAATTTGGTTAATTAAGAGACTCGTGGGTAAATAGAGGCTACAACGCACAATAGTTAGAGGCTATAATTTAAATGTTTTCCCAGCAGACACCGTAGCTTATATAAATGTAATTCTGCATCATCGCTACAGCTTTCAGGTCAGTTAATAAAATGCCCTTCCAGAAAGCAAGACTTTGAAGCTACAGAATTCGTTTCACAAGAAGGTGGCGGTCCCTTCCTTTGCGTGGGGCAGCAAACGGCAGCCAATTTTGCTTTCGAGACTGGTGGCCATGTGTTGCGAGCAGCCTACACACTGTCGGGCCATCATGACTGCCAAGCTTCTGCCTGTTTCTGTCTGACAGAGGGCCCCTACCTCGTCTCTTCCACCGCTCGCTGCCCCCTCCAAGAAATGCACATAGTGTTCCAGCCTATGTTAATACTGGTTCAGGACATACCGCTACCCGTGCGAATTAAAGGTGCCAATTCTGTGATGAGGAAGTGCACTGGCCGCGAGTCAAATCCACGCACAGGTTTAACAATGAAGGCTGGCGTGTCAGGATAGCTGGACGAGAATTTCAGGCGGTTTTGCACATCCCGTCAGTAGTAGGGCAAACTGTGTGTCACCCCACTCTGCATTGTTGCCAAATTTATTCAAGATGGCGGATCCAAGATGGCGGCGATAGACATGGTAATATCACAATGACGTCATTGGGGAAAGTTCAAATTTTGGCAGAAAAAAGGTCGGTTGGGCTTCCTCCACTAACCTGCGAAAATGGCAGGAAAAACGGCCACTCAGGCTACCTCCATTAACCTAAGTCATCCGATCACCACCTCTTCCTTTTTTGGTGGGAAAAGGACTTAGCCTGTGCTGGGCAGCTGGACAGGATGGACATGTGTTTTGCAGGCAGTTTTTATTTAAAATTTGTGGCAGTAGCTCCATCCACTGTGTTCACCATGAGGTCTGGAGTCCACCTGACCTAGTACACAATACTGCCAATAGAGGGCGCTGTCATCCCTTCCATGACATAATCCAAAATGATACTCTGGGGGAGGGGGGGAATGGTGGGAAAAGAAAAGGACTCAGCCTGTGCTGGGCTGCTGGAGAGAGGAAGGAAGGAGTGTATTTATTTCGGAACAATGTATTTAGGGATGGATTTCATGTAGTTCTTCATTTATTACACTGATACAAAACACTCGCCATGACATGCTTGGGATCATGCTACATAGCCTACAGACCTGCAAACTACTCATAAATTATCGAAATAATGCAGCGCACTGATGTACAGACACACAAAAAGCTAGTATATTAGTAAAATAATGTATTGCGCACCTTGCAGTGCTGCAAACTACTCGTAGAACACCAAAATAAAGCATGTAAAACGCTCTGCAGACTACTTGTTAATTGTAAACTGTCGAAATAATGCAGTACATAGCATACAGACCTGCAAAGCACTCGTAAATCACCGTAATAATTCAGTACACTGACGTACAGACATGCAAACAACTGGTAGTATGTGAAAAAATAACGCATGTAAAAGGCTCTGCAAACACGCTCACAACGCTTAAACAGCCGAAAACGATGCAGTGCACAAGCACTCTTTGCACATAAAAATCGCTTTCAAACTATCATCAACCGGAATGTATCAGAGGCTCCAACACGCACACGCACCGATGCTACCGTGAGCCACTGCTGGACAGACGAATACAGGGGCGCGAGTTATTGCTCTCATGCCCCTACCACATACAGCCAGCCTATTTTTGGGTATACAGTTAGAATTATTTGAGTGTTATACTGATGTCACATGTCTATGTAAATAAGAGCCAAGTCACCCTCTGGACGCGCATGTGATTACCGTTGCTGGCGCCAAACCTCTCTACCTGCAGTCCAGCGAATACCTAATCGCTGAGCGACTCATCCTCACAGACCCTGCTAAAAGGTTCTCAGTGCAATACTGAGGTCACATTTGCGCTATACAAATCTGTTGCTATGCTTCTCACAATAACACAGGGTGCATTGTTCATAGTGATCCTAATGGGACATGTGAGATGCTTCTGGCCATGCACGTCTTTACTGTGACTGACATCTACCTGCAAGTCCAGCATCAAGTAAGAGATGTCTGCATAGTGTCTCAACAGTGCAGGCACAGCTAAAAGGTTCTCAATGTTATACTGATGTCACATGTCTATGTAAATAAAAGCCAAGTCTACCTCTCAGAAATGGTAAAGTGCTGGAGAAATAGTTAATGGTCACTTTTGTGATGTATCGGCTTGTCTGTATGGAAGTTCTTATCCTAACAGGAGCTGTTTGTTATAAACATTCTCACCACTGTGAAGAGGCTCCTGCGTCCCAGCGAAAAGATGTCTTGTGAATGAATGCAGCACTTTGATTGACTCTTACTGGATTTACCCGTCAGTTTACTGATGCTCCCAGTGTGGAAGCACTGTCAACCTTTTCCTTTCTTTCTGCAGGCGAAACTTACAGCAGAAAAACTATTTTGTAAAGTTAAACCCTGCAAAAGTGACCTACAGATGGTCAAATATGGAAAGACACTTGCTCAATTATGGTGCGCTACCACTGAGCATGGAAGCTTGAATATTAGAGTGAGAAACCGATCTCCAACCTGGCAGGTAAAAATCGTACTGTATACCTGAACATACATCTTAAAGATTCGATTATAAAAGCAAATTCAATACAGACAATATCCTAACATTCCCCATGTTTGCAGATGAGATGGTGTATTAATTTAGATCTGTGACTGATTTCGGTTGGCAGTCAGAGGGCACACACAGTGTATAATAAAAGGTAAAGTACATGCATAATTTAAATAACAGAATCCGATTTAACATATTTCCTCACCTTAACATAATCTGTATATATATATTTCAGGAAAATAAAAGAAAAAATACCTTGAGGATGCTACAACTGTGGTGAAATATGTTTGGGTGTTAAAACAAATCAACAATTTGTCTACTTGTAAGAAAGCAGACCCAACCTTAATTAATTGTTATTTTCTGCAGACACAGAACTCAGCTCAAAACTCCAGTATGACAGAAGTAAAAGGCATAGATGACATAGCAATAAAAGAACTCAAAGGAGCCTTGAAAACTACAAAAAATCCAGAAGCAACAGGTTTAGATGGAATAAGTGCAGAGTTAATTATGAGGATTGTCACTACACATTAAATTAACATGTGCTAGAAGTGGAGAGATATAACGCGAAATTGGAAGAAAGCGTAAGTATCGTCGATATGTAAGAAAAGAGAAAGAAATATATGCGAAAACTATAGAGGAATAAGCCCACTTGACACACTATAGAGGGTGGGACAAATAAAAGTGGCACAGAAAACAGAGTTCTAGTGTACAAAGAATTACAGCAGAGGAAAGGAAATACAGTCTCAACCTGACTATAGCAGATACTGAAAGTGACCGCCATTCATCTCTTGGTACTTCTGGGTCCTGTTCAGCAAGTTGCTGAAGGCGTTTCAAAGTGCATCGAAGATGGACTGCTGGAGTTGCTACAGTCCCGAAATGTTCTGCTGCAGTTCTTCAATACTATGAGGTTTGTTGCAATACACCTTGGACTTAAGGACTCACCACACAAAGTAATCACACACTGACAGGTCAAGTAACCTGGCTGGTCAGCTAGGGCGACTACCAGAGGGTTCTCTGTTAACATTTCTATCAGGAGTGGAGATTGTATAAATGTGCTCCAAGGTTTGGCCGTCTGTATGGGCAGTTGCTCCATCCTGTTGAAAATCACTGTAGGGGTGTGGTTACTTGCATACATTCACGTTCAGTCATATCCACCAGTCTGGGTCACTTTTATTATTTGGCCACCCTGCATTAACTTTGTGCAAGAGTTCTAAACGCAAGGCTGAAAACATTAGCAGAATGTTTGCTAGTGGAGGTTCAGGTCGGATTTAGAAAGGGACGATCAATGACTGTTGCAATTTTTATTTTACGACAGCTTATTAAAAAAATATAGTTTAACAAAGATACACATATTACTTTTATAGATATTGAGGAAGCTGTTTGTAATGTAGCTAGAGTAAGTTATGGAGAATAAGTGAAGGGCTTATTTCAATAGTGGTACAAGTCCATTTTTCTTCATTGTGAGATACGGAATCCTAAAGTTAAACGAGCGCTGAAAAATCTGCGGTTAAAATACCAGAAATATCCAAGCATATGGCTTCTTGCTAGAGATGAACCTTTCTTTCTGTTTCTTTGGATCATAAATTGCAGAAGCATTATAGGCAGAAAAGTGGAGGTAATGGAGTTGCACCACTATTGAAATAAGCCCTTCAATTGAGCACAGATGTTACCCTTTACGACTTATATGAGCTGTCGAAAGTCTGTTTAAAGAAACGTCTTTAATCTTATATATATATATATATATATATATATATATATATATATATATATATATATACTGAACTGTTACAAATATATGAGAGAGTGAGAGAAGGCTGTAGTTTATTCCCTACACTATTCAATAATTACATTGAAGATATAGTTCGCAGATGGAATTCTAGGATAAACATGGGGTACAACTACACAGTTCGATAAAGCTGACATCACTCCTATATGTTGGTGAACTAACATTGATTTTTTTTTTCAAGAGAAGACTACTTACCAAAAGGAATTTATGAGCTAAATACAATGTGTAAAGGATATAATACGGAAATATCTTCGATTAAATCTAAGTCAGTGGCAATTAGTAGAAAGTATTAAGTGACTACCAGGATAGTAATTGATGGTTAAAACAATAGAACTGGTAACATATTTAATCTTTCTTGGATGTAAAATATCTTACGAATGTCAGGAGGATATGTAGATTAAGTTGAATAGATTTGGAAGGATATGTGGAAAGACTTTAAAGCATAAAACACAGAAAGAAACATATTGGAACAAATAAGCCCTCGGTCACAAATATTAAGTCAAAATTGGCCTGGTTTCGACGCTACTATGAGCCTCGTCTTCAGAATTAGACTAACTGTACTAAAACATGTTAGGTATATAGTACATTAATAAAATTAAAGTTTGTACTGACTCGAAAAGATGCAGTACTTACAAGTCACATATTAAAAAAGATATAAGCCGGAAAGGCGACGTCATGAACAGTTATGAGATGGCGAGCCGCTAAGGGCTGCTCGTACTGTGAACAAGGGTTGCAAGGAAACATAACTGGCATTTTATTAAACAGTCGTACTATCAACCCTGTTATGTGGAAGTGAATTAAGGGTGTTGAATAAAAGACAAGAAAAACAAACACAAGGAGTAGAAATGACATTTCTTAGACCAGTGAAGGGGTACAAAAGAATAGATAAAATACGAAATGAGAAAATTCTAAAATAATTAAAAATTTAGAGCGTGAAAGAAACCTGGATGGAAACAAAAAGAAATGGAATGAACCTGTACAAAGAACGGAACTTGGGAGACTAACACGTCAGATAAAGAACTTTAAACCAAACGGAAAAGATACCCTGACAGATCGAGGAAAGGATTGGATCCTAATACCGAAAGTGCGGAAGAAGAAGTTTATTTGCTTTTAATGTTTTCAAAAAGTCTACTACAAAATATATATTACTAACAAACGACTCATGTCACCCACGGACATGCAAAGATCCTGTGTTCAGAAGTTTAGTGCACAGGACAAAAAACGTGCCAATGGGAGCAGAGGAGAGACTAAATGAGTTGAAAATTAGTAAGCAGATACCAGTAGAAACGGTTACGCTGTAAACATGGTTAACTGGGTTGTGAAAAAGGAAGAGAAGACGGGAAAAGTGGAACTAGCCAAGGAAAAAAGAAGAACTGTCAATACGCCATACTGTGGTAAAATCTCGGAGAAATTGGATAATATATTCAAAACTTAATAGGTATAGTTTGTATTACAAGTGAATAACTTAGTGAGTTGTAAATTAAAAGACGATGTTTTGGAGAGGAAAAGAAATTAAACCAACATTGAGTGTATAAGATACAATATTCATCATGCGATGGAACGACGCAACATTCATTAAACAGACTGCGAGGACATTTTCGACGAGATGTAAGGAAAACAAGTATTTAGACTGTTGGATGGAGCACAGTGTTGCGAGTATGTGCGTGACACAGGCTAGCCACTGAAAGGTATCGTGGGGAACTTAGAGTCACTACACGTAAAGAAGAAGGGAAGAGAGGCTGGACTTCTTGAAGGACTCGAAATAGCAGCGCACTAGGACAGACTTGATAACAAACTCGGCGTACAAACGGGAGACGCCACAAGGGAGTCCTCAACTATCTCATGTGCCTTTTTTCATATCAATGTATACGTAACTTGTCAGGCATTTTTTAGGGGTAGCTAGTAGTCATGTGCTGAAATCTTCCAACTGGGATGGACTGTCAGTTACTCGGTGATTTCATGTGGGGCTGAAAAAGACGTATTCATTCTTTTAACGTGCTGCTGTGCTAAAGCAAGGACCGAATCAGCTCGGTGGGAAACTTCAATGGGATCTCGGAAGAAAGGCACCGTTGTTTTCGTAGCATTCTGCAAGGTGGCTTGTCGAGTACTTGTGCAGGTGTAGCGCAACCAGTCGCAAAACTTTTCACACTCGTTTCAAACAACAAAAAAATCCCTTAGTCTCAAGTATTGTTGAAAAAGGCAACAGCAGCATGTACCGTATGCCTCTACACACACAGTCAATGACATGAAGGAGAACTCGAAAATTTTAAAGAAAGAAACTCGGACTCTTGGAAAAACTGTAATTTTACTTACATAACCTAAAGGTACTTAATTCCATGTGTTATCATCATCATCATCTTGGACAGTTTCCAGCCACTGGCTGGGTCTGTCGGGAACACAAGCCTCTCCATGTGTTATGAAAAAACTAATTTTAATGGTCGTAAATTTATCAGCACGTATAGAGATAGATTTGTGTGCAAGAAAAAGCCTAAAAACAATGGATTGTTGCATTGTATATCTGCGACATGCTTTTTTTTAGCGGTACTGTTACCCGAAGGTGTGTCTTTATTAAATCAAAGGTAGTGCGAATAAAGACTCACAAAAATGTAGCTGTAAATATTCGCAGAAATTACACACATCAAAAAAAGTTTTGCATCGCCCTGGTTCCCAGAACTCCTGAAGATAGACGTTGACTGTGGATATTATATCGCAGACACATTCCCTTTGACTGCTCAGAGATGTCACTAAACGCGCCCAAAGATGTAAACAACCATGCATGAGCAGCCCCTATTAGACGGTGGGGGTCTGACAGCCGATCACTTCCAGTAATTCCACCAGGAAGGAGGTACACGGCTCGTGCTGTCTGTAGTACAACCATTCCTAGACTGTCAATACCGAGGTTAAATCGCGTCCGCATTGTTACCTTGTGCCAGGAAGGGCTCTCAACAACGTAAGTGTCCAGGCGTCTCGGAGTGAACCAAAGCGATGTTGTTCAGACATGGAGAGACATGGAAGAGGTAAAGAGAGACAGGAACTGTCGATGACATGCCTCACTCAGGCCGGTCAAGGGCTACTACTGCAGTGGATGACCGCTACTTACGGATTATGGCTTGGAGGAACCGTGACAGCAACGCCACCCTGTTGAATAATGCTTTTCGTGCAGCCACAAGGCGTCGTGTTACGACTCAAACTGTGGTGCAGTAAGCTGCATGATGCGCAACTTCACTCTCAACGTCCATGGCGAGGTCCGTCTTTGCAACCACGACACCATGCAGCGCGGTACAGATGGCCCCAACAACATGCCGAATGCACCGTTCAGGATTGGCATCACGTTCTCTGCACCCATATGTGTCGCACATGCCTTCAACCAGACAATCGTCGGAGACGTGCTTGGAGGCAACACTGTCAGGCTGAATGCCTTAGACACACTGTCCAGCGAGTGCAGCAAAGTGGAGGTCCCATGCTGTTTTGGGGTGGCATTATGTGGGGCCGATGTAAGCCTCTGGTTGTCATGGAAGACGCTGTAATGGCTGTACGATACGTGAACGCTATCCTCCGACGGACAGCGCAACCATATCGGCAGCATATTGGCGAGGTATTCGTCTTCATGGACGACAATTCGCGCCCCCATCGTGCACATCTTATGAATGACTTCCTTCAGGATAATGACATCGCTCGACTCGAGTAGCCAGCATATTCTCCAGACATGAAACCCTATCGAACATACCTGGGATCGATAGAAAAGGGCAGTTTATGAATGACGTGAGCCACCAACCCAACCACTCTCAGGGATCTACGCCGAATCGCCGTTGAGGAGTGCGACAGTCCGGACCAACAGTACCTTGATGAACTTGTGGATAGTATGCCACGACGAATACAGGAATGCATCAGTGCAAGAGGACGTGCTACTGGGTATTAGAGGTATCGGTGTGTGCAGAAATCTGGACCACCACTTCTGAAGGTCTCGATGTATGGTGGTACAACATGCAATGTGTGATTTTCATGCAGTGTGGCCGAGCGGTTCTAGGCGCTTCAGTCTGGAACCGCGCGACCGCTACGGTCGAAGGTTCGAATCCTGCCTCTGGCATGGATGTGTGTGATGTCCTTAGGTTAGTTAGGTTTAAGTAGTTCTAAGTTCTAGGGGACTGATGACCTCAGATGTTAAGTCCCATAGTGCTCAGAGCCATTTGAACTATTTTTGTGGTTTTCATGAGCAATAAACAGGGCGGAAATGATGTTTATGTTGATCTCTATTCCAATTTTCTGTAAGGTTCCGGAAATATCGGAACGGAGGTGATGTAAAACATTTTTTGATGTGTCTGTGTTCTGTTGCGCATTCGGATACCGTTAAATTCTGTTGCAAGGTTAAAAAAATAATGTACTGGAATAAGAATGTTTTTGTAAAAGGGACAGAAATGACCAGACACTTACGTAAAAGTATGCTATGGCTGAAAGTAGGACCTGAAGATGAAAACACAGAGATTGAAAAACAACGCTTATTGATAAAAATGTATTATGGATGAAGACAGATTTTATTGTGGCAATGAATCTTCAGGTGCAGTCGCCACCGCTGCAAATTTCATTCTGAATAACATGAAATTTTAAATGAAATAGCGCAGTCGCACATTACGGATAAATGGTACACGAGAAATATAGATAAAGCAACTAAATGTCAGTTTAAATGCAAATGATTGCACAGTCTGCCTAACTGGATAACGCTGCCAGTAAACCAACTGGCCATTAAATCAGTAATTTACATCGCTGATTGGAATACGCGCAGCCCAAACAATATTTGTAACAGTGTACAGCCGATGAAATTTACGCAGCCGACATCTGCGTCCATATCTTCATCTGAACTACACAGCCCACCTTCCGGTGCCTGGCGGAGGGTACTCCTGGCAATACTACCATTATCTCTCCCCTCCACTTGCCGGTTCAATTCGCAAATGATGCTCTGGAAGAACGGCTGTCGGCTAGCGCCCACATGAGCTCTCATCTCTCCCATTTCACGAGACGTGTTTGTGAAGAAGTAATTGTTGTCCGAGTCCTCCCGGAACGTCGTCTCCCGGAATTTCGATAGTGGACCTCTCCGTGATGCACAAGGCTTCCCTTGTTGCGCTTGCCACAGGACTTTGTTGAGCGTCGCCATAACGCTTTCGCCCAGACCAAACGATCCCGAGACGAAACGCCCCCCTCTTCGTTGGATCTCCTCTACTTCTTCTATTAAGTTATGCTAGTCATGATCCCAGATTGACAAACGATACTTGAGAATCGGTGGAACAGCAATACATTTCAGTCTGACATTAGCTTTTCGTGCAGCTGTTCTTGTGTGGTCATTGCAAACCGACATGCAACGGAAGGAACACGTAAGGACGCTAGCAGGGAAGGCGAATGGTCGTTTTCGGTTTATTGAGAGAATTTTAGAAAAGTGTGGCTCATCTATAGAGGACACCACGTATCTTACACCAGTGCTGCCCATTCTTGAGTACTGCTCGAGTGTTTGCGATCTCCAAAAGGAAGACATTGAAGGAATTCAGAGGCGGGCTGCAAAATTTGATATAATCCATTATGGAGTCGAGGTAGCAGTTGTCGTTATACTGGTTATCACTGTTAGCATTCAACCGCGATTCTTATACATATATTTTTTAACAACGCGTTTCAAGAGACAATGCTCCCATCATCAGGTTGTAAAATCTGTGTCATGAAATTAAACGGACTAAAAAGACAAAATACCATCACAAATAGTAAAAAAGTATATTGGACTGTGGGTCCTCGTCTTACATTGAAGTTGTTGACACAAGTCGATGGCTGTCCCATAGCTACCAAATACAGTGCGACAGCATATTTGGTAGCTATGGGACGGCCATCGACTTGTGTCAACAACTTCAATGTAAGACGAGGACCCACAGACCAATATACTTTTAATTCTGTTTTACTATATGGACTTCCCAACTATTTGTGATGGTATTTTGTCTTTTTAGTCCGTTTAATTTCATGGCATAGATTTTACAACCTGATGATGGGAGCATTGTCTCTTGAAACGCGTTGTTATATATATGTTGAATGCTAACAGTGATAACCTGCTAAATTTGTTTCCGGTAGATTCGATCAACACGCGAATATTACCGAAATGCTTCGAAAACTCCTATGGGAATCTCTGGAGCGAGGCTGACATTCTTCTCGCAAAACACTATTGAGAAAATTCAGAGATCATTTTCAACTGACTGTGAACGATTCTGGTACTGCCAATGTACATTTCGCGTAATTACCGCGGACACAAGAGAGATTTGTGCTCGTATAGACGCATATAGACTATCGTTTTTCCCTCTATCCATGTTTAGTGCAACAGAAAAGGAAGTGGCTACTACACTACTGGCCATAAAAATTGCTACACCATGAAGATGATGAAATGTATGATGAGATAAAAGAAATTATTCAGGTAGTGAAGGGAGACGAAAATTTAATAGTCATGGGCGACTGCAATTCGAGAGTAGGAAAAGGGAGAGAAGGAAACATAGTGGGTGAATATGGATTGGGGGAGAGAAATGTAAGAGGAAGTCGTCTGGTAGAATTTTGCACAGAGCATAACTTAATCATAGCTAACACTTGGTTCAAGAATCATAAAAGAAGGTTGTATACATGGAAGAATCCTGGAGACACTAGAAGGTATCAGATAGATTATATAATGGTAAGACAGAGATTTTGGAACCAGGTTTTAAATTGTAAGACATTTCCAGGGGCAGATTTGGACTCTGACCACAGTCTATTGGTTATGAACTGTAGATTAAAACTGAAGAAACTGCAAAAAGGTGGGAATTTAAGGAGATGGGACCTCCCAGTACATCCGCCACCAGCCGTTGTCTATGGAAATCTGAATATCATGAACGGACAGAGCTCAGTTTCGAAAGAACTGTTTGCGAAATTCATGCTGATTTTTATAGAGTAAATTTTCGTTTCCCGAAAAGAGCATAAGATCACTATGAATGAGAGTGAAACCTGTTCCAAAATTTTGCTACAGACAGACATCAACGATATAGGACTATAAATATGTCTGCCTGTCAAATGGTTCAAATGGCTCTGAGCACTATGGGACTCAACTGCTGAGGTCATAAGTCCCCTAGAACTTAGAACTACTTAAACCTAACTAACCTAAGGACAACACACACATCCATGCCCGAGGCAGGATTCGAATCTGCGACCGTAGCGGTCGAGCGGTTCCAGACTGTAGCGCCAGAACCGCTCGGCCACCAGCGGCCGGCTGTCTGCCTGTCAGGTGGCCTTGAAAACGAGATGGACTCCCGCTTTCTTTAATCGCTGGCTATTCATAATCGTCCCAGTGACCTATGATTAAACACTGGACGTGTCATTTACAGGGTGAAGTAGCTACGATGTTAGGTGATCGACCCTGCATGTTCTGTGGGTCCATACTTCTGCAATATTGGCTCATAAGCTCTAGAATTGTGGAGAGATTTTGACCCGTCGTGAAAGACTTGCTGGCTTGATTTGATTAAGGTGTCCATCTCATAACAGACAAAAATCAACTCGGAACACTACTTGCATAAGCTGCTGTTTTTTACTGGAAATGAGGCTAAGATCAACGTGCATTAACGGGTTTATCACGTACTGGGGATCCGCATCCAACACTGAAGTTGTCCAGTAAGTAAGAACAACGTGATGGTAGATGCGGTCTTACGCCCCGGGTCGCTACAAGCCACGTCCTCAGAATTACTGGGGCCCTCCGAGAGAACCAGTGGCGATAACACTGCCTCACCTGGTACGAGAGCGTGAGACAAGCGAAGTGCCGTTAAAGTGCACGGAGACCTTAATTACCACACTACCAAAGAAGTCAGGGCCTCCACCATCTGCCCTTGATCAAACTTAGGTAGATCGCGCTGTCCTCATTCTACACACGGACAGCATGCTCACAGATAGACTATGTGTTCAAAATTATCCGGACACCTGGCTGAAAATGACTTACAAGTTCGTGGCGCCCTACATCGATAATGCTGGAATTCAATATGGTGTTGGCCCACCCTTCGCCTTGATGACAGCTTCCACTCTCGCAGGTATACATTCAGTCAGGTGCTGAAAGGTTTCTTGGGGAATGGCAGCCCATTCTTCACGGAGTGCTGCACTGAGAGATATCGATGTTGGTCGGTGAGGCCTGGCACGAAGTCGCCGTTCCAAAACATCCCAAACGCGTTCTATAGGCTTCAGGTAAGGACTCTGTGCAGGTCAGTCCATAAGAGGGATGTTATTGTCGTTGTAACCACTCCGCCACAGGCCGTACATTCTGAAAAGGTCCTCGATCATGTTGAAAGGTGCTATCGCCATCCCCGAATTGCTCTTCAACAGTGAAAGCAAGAAAGTGCTTAAAACATCAATGTAGGCCTGTGCTGTGATAGCGCCACGAAAAACAACAAGGAGGGGGGGGGGGGGGCAAGCCGATTCCATGAAAAACACGACCACACCATATCGCCACCGCCTCCGAATTTTACTATTGGCAATATACACTCTGACAGATGACGTTCACAGGGCATTCGTCATACCCACACCCTGCCATCGGGCATTCGGGAGGACGACGGTTCAATCCCGTCTCCGGCCATCCTGATTTAGGTTTTCCGTGATTTCCCTAAATCGCTTCAGGCAAATGCCGGGATGGTTCCTTTGAAAGGGCACGGCCGATTTCCTTCCCCATCCTTCCCTCACCCGAGCTTGCGCTCCGTCTCTAATGACCTCGTTGTCGACGGGACGTTAAACACTAATATCCTCCTCCACCCTGCCATCGGATCGCCGAATTGTGTACCGTGATTCGTAACTCCACACAAAGTTTTTCCGCTGTTCAGTCGTCCAATGTTAACGCTCCTTATACCAAGCGAGACGTCGTTTGGCATTTACCGGCGTGATGTGTGGCTTACAAGACGCCGCTCGACCATGAAATCCAAGTTTTCGCAGCTCCCGCCTGTCATAGAACTTGCAGTTAATCCTCATGCAGTTTGGAATTCCTGTGTGATGGTCTGGATAGATGTCTGCCTATTACACATTACGACCCTCTTCAACTGTCGGCAGTCTCTGTCAGTCAACAGAAGAGGTCGGCCTGTACGCTTTTGTGCTGTACGTGTCCCTTCTTGTTTCCACTTCACTACCACATCTGAAACAGTGGACCTAGGAATGTTTAGGAGTGTGGAAATCTCGCGTGCAGACGTATGACACAAGTGACACCCAATCACCTGACCGCGTTCGAAGTCCGCGAGATCCGCGGAGCGCCCCATTCTGCTCTCTCACGGTGTCTAAGGTCGCTGGTACGGAGTGCCTGGCTGAAGGTGGCAGCGCAATGCACCTAATACGAAAAACGTATGTTTTTGCGGATGTCCGGATAGTTTTGATCACATAGGGTAATACATGCACCGTGCGTGTGTCTGACTAACAGTCATTCCTCGGCAGGCGACGCTGCTGTCTCCTGGAAGGGTTTATATCGATTGTCCGTAGCTGGTCGTAATATTTTGGCTGATCAGTCAATAACTGTGTGGGGACAATACCACACCACAAAAAAAAAGACTGCTTCCTAATCACTAGGAGAAAGGATGAGGCAGAAGTATTAGGCCATGCAACAATGTGAAAAATATTTAGCTGGATCAAGGTGACTTATTCAAGTTCGTCCAGATATGACGAAGAAAAAAAGCGAATCAGCTCTGTATCGAAGTCTTAAGCCTGGCTCCGAGTGGCTCGAACGGAGCTACTGCATAATGGTGACGTGGTTTCTGCATCACATAGTTCACCACGACTAGCGTGGGCGATGTATCGTAACAGCCCCTGCTTGTCAACGCGGTGACCTCGCAGAGCGCGGCCAGTCACCCCCACACGACAGACCGGCAAGTCATGCGACGTGTGCCGGTCTGGAGCGCGCGTTACCACCAGGACCAGCCTTCCGCACGCCTCTCTGGCACTGCAGATTTGAAAGATGTGACGCAACTCAGCCGTTCTTCCGGTTAATTGCAAAGAACACGAGAACTGACGCTTGGTCAATTGGGTTTTGTCACTCACCTGTTCAGCGCCGCAGAATTATATTGTTTGTAGGCAGAATGAGGCGCTTAAGAAATTTGTGGTAAGATCTTACGGGACCAAACTGTTGAGGTCATCGGTCCATAAGCTTACACTCTACTTGATATAACTTAAACTAACTTACGCTAAGGACAACACATACACCCATGCCCGAGAGAGGACTTGAAACTGTAAGTAGGCCGTTTAGGTTTTTATGCTGGTTACGCCACTAGCGCAGTTGGATGTGAACAGCCAGCTTTGTAAGACTGGATGTCATGATCTGATATATATATAGGGTGTTACAAAAAGGTGCGGCCAAACTTTCAGGAAACATTCCTCACACACAAACAAAGAAAATATGTTATGTGGACATGTGTCCGGAAACGCTTACTTTCCATGTTAGAGCTCATTTTATTACTTCTCTTCAAATCACATTAATCATGGAATGGAAACACACAGCAACAGAACGCACCAGCGTGACTTCAAACACTTTGTTACAGGAAATGTTCAAAATGTCCTCGATTAGCGAGGATACATGCATCCACCCTCCGTCGCATGGAATCCCTGATGCGCTGATGCAGCCCTGGAGAATGGCGTATTGTATCACAGCCGACCACAATACGAGCACGAAGAGTCTCTACATTTGGTACCGGGGTTGCGTAGACAAGAGCTTTCAAATGCCCCCATAAATGAAAGTCAAGAGGGTTGAGGTCAGGAGAGCGTGGAGGCCATGGAATTGGTCCGCCTCTACCAATCCATCGGTCACCGAATCTGTTGTTGAGAAGCGTACGAACACTTCGACTGAAATATGCAGGAGCTCCATCGTGCATGAACCACATGTTGTGTCGTACTTAGAAAGGCACATGTTCTAGCAGCACAGGTACAGTATCCCGTATGAAATCATGATAACGTGCTCCATTGAGCGTAGGTGGAAGAACATGGGGCCCAATCAAGACATCACCAACAATGCCTGCCCAAACGTTCACTGAAAATCTGTGTTGATGACGTGATTGCACAATTGCGTGCGAATTCTCGTCAGCCCACACATGTTGATTGTGAATCGAGGAAGTACACTACATACTGACGAAACTAAAATGAGCTCTAACATGGAAATTAAGCGTTTCCGGACACATGTCCACATAACATCTTTTCTTTATTTGTGTGTGAGGAATGTTTCCTGAAAGTTTGGTCGTACCTTTTTGTAACACCCTGTGTATAATGACTTTTGAACACTATTAAGGTAAATACATAATTTTCGAAGGGGATGTTTCATATGAAATATTCCAGCAATGCCAACCAGCCACAGACTGCACACAGCACAGTCAGTGATTTTCATACAGAGCGCTACGTGGCGTTACCAACATAAAAACCTAAACAGCCTACTTACAAAACTTCCGACGGAGGAAGCCGCGCGGACCGTGACATGACGCCTAAGACCGTGCGGCTACCCCTCGCGGCGGCACGTAAGACGTAACGCGCTTTTTATTTCGCTATCACTTCAATTTTTTTGCATGTTTAATCGTCTTAGCTACTGTCACAACCGAGGTATTGAAGCATACATGTTTTTTTTTTTTTTTTTAATGAAATGCTACACTTTTCAGCGACGTTCAAAACATCTTGAAGAGACAGAGTACCGCGATATAATATTTGTTAATATTGGCGCTAGAACTTTTGGCAAAATATTCTACAAACGAGCTAAAAGTGAAAGTCTAGGTAGCCGGAAGCGAATGGCAGTGTGAAGACTGCCCAGTGCCACCATGTCAGGCTCCGTCGTTATATGCACCAAAACGTTAGGACAAGTGTGCCAAGATATAACATATCTCGTCTTCGACCAAATTTTCTTCAAACACCCCAACAAAAAGCAGTTTTAAACACGCTGATACACGGAATTCGAACTGTTTATAATTAGGACCACCTGGGGTCCGAGATCAGATATCTAAGAAACGTGTTCCGTCAGAACGGCCATTGTGAACGATATATTATGTTAACCATCTCTACGAAACACAACACAGAGATTCTCGAGCATCAGAACATGACCAGCCTATAGCACTCCCTTACTTTCTTTGTAGCTACAACAAATAAAATATAGTGTTGGGCTGTCACATTCTTCAATCCACTTCCTGAGCACCCTAAAAAAGTAAAAAAAAAATAAATAAATAAATAAAGAGGTACTCTGCTCAGGAAGACAGCCCTGGTCGCAGTGTATCTGGAATTTTCTAAATTCCGAATATGATGGTACTGACATCGGCCAGTTAGCGTCAATGTCAGAAGATGTACGCAACACTGACGTGTAATTTCAATCCTGTTGTCAAGTGAATGAACAGTTATTTGAGTATCCTTATAAGTGACTGAACTGAATACCTGTTAATCAGAGACAATATTTATGTACAGTGACGTTTTATGTGCTGTAAATATTTTACGCTTTGTTACACTCAGTTGTTATTGTTCAACGGGGAGAGATTATGATATGTCATCTGGGAGAAAGAATCTCTACTGGCATAGAACGTATATTGTTAAATAACTACGACTGAATCATCAAATTCCAATACAAGTCCATCATCAGTTGTTACGGTGAGGGCTGTGATTGTACTGACAGAGTATTATTATTAAGGGGCTCCGGAAACGCTCAAAATCATGAAAAGTTCAATTTTTACTTTTTTGCGTTTTCTGAATCTGCAGAGTATTACCTTTTAATAGATATATAATTTTTTCAATTCCGAAGACTACAACTATTTTTAAATTTTTTTTTAAATGTGTTCTACATGGGCGTGACCCACCGTGGCGCTGTTAAACTGCTGTCAAATGGTGGTATTATTAACGTCCGTGTTCATCAGGTACATTTTAGTGATGTGAGATAAAGTATGTGTTGTGGCTAACCGGTGATGGTTCAATATATATCGCTGGTGTGATTGTCGATTGTTTCATGTTTATTTACTCTGTCGTTATCTCGAAAATATTCGTAATTAATTCTGTTTCTTGAGTCTCTGTTTTGTTGAAGTATAATAATGAGTAAAAGTAAAGTTATTAGAAATCCTCTGAAGGCTTTTAAGAAAAGGAGAAATGTTGGAAAGCCAAAGGTATTTAGAAATATGGGAATGAAGATAGGTTCTAACATGGTACGAGCGATGCTTGCTTTAGACAAGGAACTCCTTCGGGCTGCAGACAGGGCTGTAAAGAGTCTAGAAATACAAGCAAGAGTAAACAGGAGGAGGAACAAGAGGAAGCTGGAGGAGGAGTTTGCAGAGGATGAAGATAATCCATCCTATGGACCTGGAATGCACTAAAAAGTTAATCCAATCTTTGTCGCTCGATTCCCAAAACTTTTATTTTCTCATACTAATTACATGTTTTCTAAGGATCTTCCAAACATATTTGTTTCAAACTTTCAGTAAATGTTACACAGTACCTTCTGCATAATTTAACACAGCCTTTTTCCAAAAAACTGTATATTTTTGAATATATAAATAAAAAATTGCAAAAAAATGTTGTGAATTTTCATTACAATTGAAAAAAATCATCTTTAATAACTGAACTAAAATTTTGTAAAATCCCTGTGTTAAGTTGTAGCCCATATTCCAATAAATAGTCTGTAAAAAGTTCAACTTCCTACCTCAAATACTTTGTGAGGAAAGATGTAATTTATAAGCGTTATTTTAACATTGCAAGTATAGGGCGTTCCGGAGCCCCTTAAAAGTACTTTAAGCTTTCAGGGATATACTACATCATGGTATTCGTAAGAGGTGGGCTCTGAAGGCGACGAACCTGCAGCAACATGGGCCGAGGTCTCAAACATAGCCAGAAAATCGGTGCACTCGATATCGCAGTGGGCTTAGCTCGAGTGTAACCACGCCAGCAGATACTTCTACGAAACTTAGACATAAGAAGAGGATCATTCAGAAACAAGAAAGGAATTCTGCTTTCACCACAACTACAACATTACGCACATTTTTAAGACTCTTTTAATCATAGTTACGGGGGGAGACAATAAACATGCCGCATTAAATATCGCGATTTCGATCAATCTGTCGTTGACGAACCCAATCTTATTAACAAACGTACAATGTTCGATGAAACGGAGATCTTATCCCATGCATCTGCCTACTGGGATTCTGTCATCAAAGACGCCGTTGGGATCAGAATTTGCAACAACAGCTTTAACCAAGAAAGCGACGTTACCCTTAGTGGCGATGTGAAACGGGCACTTGGTGTTGAAAGGCGTCAGGGAAATTATTAGGCACCAACCATCTAACGAAATCAGCATCGTGACCAATGTTCTTCAGTGACAGACATCGATATCCTCTCTGAAAGAATACGAAACTTCCGTGACACCGACGCGCCTGCATGAAATAATCCTGCCACCTAAATAAGATACCACAGGGCCTACTTTCAACTTCGGACAATGACTATGGAGGAAACACTCAAAAGTTTGTGGTTGCATACAAATCTGACGCGGCAAGAAATTCCTGAAGCATAGGTAGTGTCCTGAGCAGACGAAGTATTCAATTCATTTCCCGATCACCAAAGCAAATTAAAGAAATGCTCTGTCGGGTAAAAGACAGCCTTGGTGTTTCATTGAAATGTCCTTGCTGTCTTCGAAATTGTGAGTATAATATTCTTCGGAAAGTCTGTTGTACGTCGCCAGTCCCATAGGTTCTTCACACCAAACTGAGCAACTGTTTGGTTGCCACTTCCCAACAATTATTTCAAAACTTCCGAAGGAAAGTTATCTGCGCCTTCTGCCTTTGTTGATCGCAAATCTTCCAAACCTGTGTCCAGCACTGGGTCCCATGTCATCCAAATTGCCACACTCGTCATCTTCCATAACGTTGTCACACAGCTCCACCCCACGGTTAAGATCCTCAGTGGGCTGTTTCCACCAGTCCGCTCTCTCCTCTGAGTTTAATAGTGGAATTCTTTTTGCACTCTTACCATTGACGCCTTAATTTCTTGGAAAGTTATTTTGAACTGAACCTGTCCTACCGAAAACCACTTCTTTCTCGATATTTCACTTTTTTTTCACAGCAATCTATTTGATTTAGCTCCCCTGCCATCCTTACTGATTTCGTTTCTAGGTGACTTGCACTGTTATATTTCTTTCTTTTCGCGCACAGTTTTGTACTTCGTTCTTCGTCGATCGATTGAATGTCTATTGCTAGCTACAATTTCTTGGCAATTATCTTTATTGTACCTGATAGCTGACAAACCCGACATTGCCCGGGTATTAATTTTGCCAGTTTTCTATCAGAAACAAAACCTTATATGTACTCCGGCGGTATTCTCGGTGTGATGTCATCTTGGACAGTTTCTTCCGGGGCATCTGCTTCACGTGTCTACAAGGCGATTTTGTAACAGTCTCTGTGGCAACGCCTCTTCATAGCTCTGTAGACAGCTTATGTTTTCTCCTATAGCTGACTGCGCTTCGCAGTTGAAAGCTATGAAAAGGGCTGCCAGGTGTCGGGGATTTCCTTAAGTTGACTCGACTGCACGAGCGTCTTACTAGTAAAGAAGAAATTAATTAAAACTTCATACATGGTGCTGCATTTTTTCACCAATCTCAGTGTTTATGATGTTACACTACTGGCCATTAAAATTGCTACACCACCAAGATGACGAGCTACAGACGCGAAATTTAACCGACAGGAAAAAAATGCTGTGATATGCAAATGATTAGCTTTTCAGAGCATTCACATGAGGTTGGCACCGGTGGCGACACCTACAACGTCCAGACATGAGGAAAATTTCCAACCGATTTCTCATACACAAACAGCAGTTGACCGGCGTTGCCTGGTGAAACGATGTTGTGATGCCTCGTGTAAGGAGGAGAAATGCGTACCATCACGTTTCCGACTTTGATAAAGGTATTTTGCTGTTTGCGTTGGTCGAGATCCAATGACTGTTAGCAGAATATGGAATCGGTGGGTTCTGGAGGGTAATACCGAACGCCGTGCTGGATCCCAACGGCCTCGTATCACTAGCAGTCGAGATGACAGGCATCTTATCCGCATGGCTGTAACGTATCGTACAGCCACGTCTCGATCCCTGAGTCAACATATGGGGACGTTTGCAAGACAACATCCATCTGCACGAACAGTTCGACGACGTTTGCAGCAGCATGGACTATCAGCTCGGAGACCATGGCTGCGGTTACCCTTGACGCTGCATCACAGACAGGAGCGCCTGCGATGGTGTATCAACGACGAACCTGGGTGCACGAATGGCAAAACGTCATTTTTTTCGAATGAATCCAGGTTCTGTTTACAGCATCGTGATGGTCGCATCCGTGTTTGGCGACATCGCGGTGAACGCACATTGGAAGCGTGTATTCGTCATCGCCATACTGGCGTATCACCTGGCGTGATGGTATGGGGTGCCATTGGTTACACGTCTCGGTCACCTCTTGTTCGCACTGACGGCACTTTGAACAGTGGACGTCATTTCAGATGTGTTACGACCCGTGGCTCTACCCTTCATTCGATCCCTACGAAACCCTACATTTCAGCAGGATAATGCACGACCGCATGTTGCAGGTCCTGTACGGTCCTTTATGGATACAGAAAATGTTCGACTACTTCCCTGGCCAGCACATTCTCCAGATCTCTCACCAATTGTAAACGTCGGTCAATGGTGGCCGAGCCACTGGTTCGTCACAATACGCCAGTCACTACTCTTGATGAACTGTGGTATCGTGTTGGAGCTGCATTGGTAGCTGTACCTGTACACTTCATCCAAGCTCAGTTTGACTCAATGCCCAGGCGTATCAAGGCTGTTATTAAGGCCAGAGGTGGTTGTTCTGAGTACTGATTTCTCAGGATCTATGCACCCAAATTGCGTGAAAATGTAATCACATGTCAGGTCTAGTATAATATATTTGTCCAAGGAATACCCGTTTATTATCTGCATTTCTTCTTGGTGTAGGAATTTTAATGGCCAGTAGTGTATTTCTCTTGAACCGTGTGTCGCACAGTGATATATTTCTGTAGGTACATTCAGCTGCATATCTGGATACTGCACGCGAAATATGTTGCGAATAGAGTTAAATAGCAAGGAAGTAATAAATTCAAACGTCATGTATACTGCGGCAGTTTTTTACGCATTTCATTGTTTATGACGCCTTATCTCCAGAAATGTGGTAGGTATGCGGCTCTTACCCACACATCGATTGTTTACTTAGTGTAAGAGTTATGGGTACCAGGTTTGGGTGAAATTGGTTCTGTGGTTTGGGAAGAGATATGAAACACACGCACACACACACACACACACACACACACACATTTTTATAATATGTATGGATATTTGACGGTCCAAATTGTGTGAGGCCCTCTACACAGCTGTCCATTCTTCGTCAGCTAAACGACCTGCTACAGTATTCACTGTGGCTGTCAGTTCTACAAAAAGCCGAACTCACATCATGCTTGAGCATCAAGTCTCAGTCCTTCAGTATCTCACTTCCTAGTACATTCATTACCCCCGACTCTTCTCTTACGGTTTACCCCATTCTTCACCAGAACTATTCTATCATAACTGAACTATCATCTGAGTCAATTCAATATTGCTGCCACGTTTTATATAAAAACTTTTAACTTTAGTGTTACCCTGTATTTGCCTACTAGTTCTACACCGAATAATTTAGCGGTGGAATGTGCCTGAATAAAAGGAGATTATAGTCACAAGCTGTCCTAGTGTAATGACAGTTCTCATAAAAATTCCCAATAAACTTGTTAATCGCAGGAAGAAATGCGTCGTTGCGCAGTGGAATTACGTTAAGACCTAGACTTATTTCGCTTATCTGCCGACTACACGCTCTGCGATGGTGTCGGATTGCCGCTTCACACGACTTGACGTCACAGCGTCTCAGTTTAAGCTTTACTAATTGCATGAAGATACGCTGGTTTCAGTCAGTTATCGCACTACAAGGTATTAAAGTTGCCTGGAGACAAACAAGAGTTTTAGTGTTACTTTTTACTTTTCACTTTGATGAGGCATATTTCAGTGATGTTGCACAATCATTTGTCGGTGTCTTTTGTACACTGCAAAAAGAAAATTACTTTGAGAAACAGGTACATACAGGTTTGTGTATGATGTTAATTTTCATCAGAAACTTTTACAAATCCACGTTGCTGAATTGCACCTCTGGTTCTTTAAGTGGCTTTCCGCCTTGACAGAATGAGGTGAATTTTCTCCATAATTTGAAATTACGAGTAACGATGCTTTTACTTTGACACAAAGTCTGTCACAAAGATTATGAGAGTCATAAATGGTTCAAATGGCTCTGAGCACTATGGGACTTAACTTCTGAGGTCATCAGTCCCCTAGAACTTAGAACTACTTAGACCTAACTAACCTAAGGACATCACACACATCCATGCCCGAGGCAGGATTCGAACCTGCGACCGTAGCAGTCGCGCGGTTCCAGACTGTAGCGCCTAGAACCGCTCGGCCACCCCGGCCGGCTATTATCAGAGTCAAATAGCGATTTGCAGTTGTGAAGTACACACACGTCTGAAACCGTTACTTGGACTTCTCAGAGCCTTTCTGTATGCCGTTTTCTTGGGCCGCGGTTATCATTCGGCTTATCGCAAGCGTACCTGTAGGTCAGCTGTCAACTGCTTAGTCTAATAGACTGCTCAGTCTCTTAGACTTCCTTCGTCTTTCTTTTTCCATAATATTTATCGGTCACTTTTCACTTCGTTATAAGGCTACACTCGAAAGAGATAACGTACTATCAGGAAATTCTTACTAACGCTTGGATTTAAATTCGAGATTAATACATTTCTGAGCTTCTCTTGCTGTTGCCAGTCTACATCAAACATCCTTTTCGTTTCTTTCGCTTTGAATTATATTGTTGCTCAAATAGCAAAAATCGTCTGCCACTTCTAGTGTTTCATTGGTTAAATGTTGCAGAATATGGGAAACAAGACTCCCTATATATTACATAATCGTTTTTTGCCCGAATTTTAATAGCCAAACGAAAAGTTGGAAATAATAAAAGGGGCATCAAATTGACTAGAGTTAGGTCTAGTTTTGCAATGAAATATTTTACTCCTTATAAGCAATCTGTGTACTTAAGGAAAACGTAACTAACGATTTGAGGAAAAATTGAAAAATTTCATGAGTAGCTGCTGCCATCGGAAGTGTCAAAAAATTCATCTCTTCAATGTGTAGCAATCTTGCTTCGGTGTGATATTTATCTGCCCAAGAGACCTCCTTCGAATCAAGTACTAAATTTATCACATTTAGAGATCAGAAAAACTAGGAAGGGTAAAGAGGTGTCAAAAAGTTCATTGGTTCAATTCGTAGCTATTTGACACATAAAATGTTGCATATCTGTGATATTTGTCAAAATGGCTTCCTTAGAATCAAGTACTAAATTCAGGACATTTCCAGAAGGCGCCAGGAAAGTAAATGAGATATCAAAAGGTAACGGTTTTTGAACAAAGCTTTAAAATAAAAGAAATAATTGAAAAATTGCTCAAATATTTTTTTAAATGATTTGCTTAAAAGTAAGCAATAAAATAGATTATAAATACATTTGAAGTGCGATTGCATAATACTGGAAAACATGTATAGGAAATGATGAGCCAACTGAGAATTTAAATGTCAACGATTAACTTTGAATCTTAGAATTCTAAAGAGTTCTAGGGGATACTTGTCTGGCGGATTATGTACACCGCCCAGCCTACTGTTGTGTGGCCTTCACATATTTTTAACATCCACGCGTGAAGGTGTAAAATGGTTACGACAATTTTTCAGTCTCAAAAAGTGCTTCAGTACAGAATCCTTTAAATATCAGGAAAGAGAATGCGCGTTGTCAATAGGCATCTCATTTGGTGTGCGTCATTCAAAGTGACTTCAAATGTTTCTCTGTGCTATTTTATTTCTTACTTTTAGACATTTTTTTTGCTTTTTTTATTTCTTACTTTAATTACTCAACATACATTTACTTAATTCAACTGAACTCCATTAGCTTTGTTTTGTTTTATTTTTCATTCATGCTGTAACCATTTCTCTAGGCATTATCCGTTCCGTTCAGCTTATTTTCCTATTTCTTCAGCATCTCTAACAGAATTACGATCTCATTGATAAACCACGATTTTTTTACTAATTTAATTAATTTATTAAGTTCTCTAGCTTTACTTTTTTATTTCTCCTCCCTGAACTTTAATTCCGTTTGCATACTTCTCCTTGGTTTCCTTTACGGATTGCTCAATATATACATCAAATAACATGGGGGATATAAGCTACAAACCTGTATCATCCCCTTCTCTAACTACTGGCCCCTTTCCGTGCCCTGCGACTCTTAGAACTGCAATCTGATTTCGTTACCATCATACGATGTGTGGCTGTAAAACATTTTCTTTCAAAGACACACACATTTAGTTATTGTCAACCAGAATACACCCCATACTCCATTTCTACAACGTTTCCTACGAATTTTTCGTTAGTGAGAACAGTGCTGGAAGTCTTCCTCAGTGAGCTCCTTGATGACGTGTGCCGTTTTTCTTTTCTCAGTGCTTCGACGGACTGAATTCTTGTTCCTTTTAACGCATATTTGGCCTTAGGGAATAGATAAAAGTCACATGGTGATAGGTGAGGTGAACAAGGTGGCTGGTCTAACAATGGGAAGCTATACTTTCTAGAAACATCTTAACAGACAATGCGGTATGAGCCGGTGCGTCGTCTTGATGCATAACTCATGACCTGTTCTTAGACAATTCGGGTTTTTTGTTCTTATTTTCTCACGGAGCTGGGCACGAACGTCAAGGTAGTAATGATGGTTAATAGGAACCTTCAGGAACACAGTGAAGATACACAATTTCGTGAATATGGAAGTAAATGATCGTCGCTTTGAATTTTGGTTTGTCCATTCGAGCTTTTTTCTCTCTCGGTGACGTTGGCTCCTTTCTATGCATGGATTGGCACTTAGTTTCTGGATAGTAAGCGAAAAACCAAGATTTGTCACCTGTTATCACTCTTACCAAGATATTAGGATCATTTTCAACAGTTTTCAAAATATCAGTACAAATATTTTCACGTGCGTCTTTTTGCTCGATAGCCGAATTTTCGGCACCGGTTTCGCAAAACTTTTCTCGTGTTAAATTGGTTATGTAAAATTTTCCTAACGCGTTCTTTGCCAACTCCTGCAGTTTCGGCAATCGATCGAATACTAAACCGATGGTCAGATCGAATCAGATTTCCTATTTTTTCGACATTTTCATCCGTTTTTGATGTTGGAAAGCGTCTGGGGCGTGAGTCATCTTCAAAGTCTTCCCAGGCACCTTG
Source organism: Schistocerca nitens (assembly GCF_023898315.1). Classification (NCBI taxonomy): domain Eukaryota; kingdom Metazoa; phylum Arthropoda; class Insecta; order Orthoptera; family Acrididae; genus Schistocerca; species Schistocerca nitens. The sequence goes on along the minus strand of NC_064621.1, from coordinate 605,041,750 downwards.
GTAACCCTTGAAACGCTCAAAAACTCGCGTACATGACCAACAAGCTCCGAAATATACTTCTTTCAATAAAAAAATAGGTTCCCGTAGCATTTTTTCCAAGTTTCATGTGAAACATTGCGACAGTTGGTTGCTCTGTTACTAAAACTACCATTTTTCCGGCAAAAAAGAAACAGCTCTTACACAAACGAAGGCCCTGGCCATAATGATGTGTCTACAGACACCAGAAATGCCGCATTCCATTGAGAAGGTTTCACGTGTATTAGCTACCGGTCGTCCATCTTTGGAGCATGCATACTTACTCTGTGACACCATCAGTCCTGTTATTTTATAACGACACCCCGCATTGTTTATTAGTAACTGCTGTTGTATGTAACATCCGCAGGTGTCTTCCAGAAGCCTCACTTCTGTCCTTTAAGCTACAGACACTGTGTGAGCAGTGGCGTGTAGCTGTGATGGTCTAGCCTGGATGACAGAATAGAGCACCAAGCAGATTTTTGATTGGCAACTGATGTGCTGGCCTATAAAACAAACTGAAGACAGCATTAGTGTAGAGTTCATCGCGGTCAGTTTCATTTTAAAGGGAGTGAAGAAAAATGAAGTACAGTAGGAATCAGTTTATGAAAGCAATGCTTTACAAATCAACATTATTTCTTTACCTGTAGAGCTACAAAACTACTTTGCTGATCACTGAATTGCAATTCCACGAAGATACCATGAAAAAAAGCAAACCTGGCATGGAGTTAGTGTCAATTCCTTTAAAAAAAGTAAGTTTCTGTTTAAAGACTATTTGATAGCCTACAACCCCGAGCACTAAAATTAAAAAAAAAAAGAAATGTTTGTTCTTACAGTTTGGCTCGGGTGAAGCATCGCATTAAGGGACCTAAATAAATCCCCTGGGAAATTTACTTTTACCGGTATGAAGTCATACCTGGGTCCCGAGACTAGCATCGGACTGCAATGAAAATGTTCAATGACTACGGGCGCCTCTCTTAAAACAATTGAACGCCAAACGTTAATCCACGGGATAAATGATTGTGTGGCTCAGCGCACGATATAAAAACGAGAAACGAAGCAGAATTAGACGTGAAAATGCAATAACATGTAGCTATAATCCTGCAGTTAAATAGTCTATGCAATGGGTGGAATTGCAAATTAATAAAATATCCAGAAATACACAAGAAAAGATAAAAGAATGTAATAAAAAAGGTTCTATTATAGCGTCTGTAACTGATGTTGTGAAGACAGAGAATTGTGTTGAATAATGTTTATTCAAGAAATGACATCACAAAACACGGGAAGTGGTCCTACTATATTCAGTTAAAATACAGAAATACCCTTATCAAATGCAGTAAAGTTACATTGAGAGCATTACGAGAATGATAGCAAAAACCCCAAACTAAATAGTCATTAAAGTTTCGCGATAACTAAGTCCATTTCATGATCACAGTCCATTAAAAATTTACCAGCGCAAAACAGTTCAGAGTTCAACCTGGTGACTTACAAATTAACACACGCGATGCAAAGAGTAGTCACCCATAGCCTGTCTATTCTTAGTTCCGCAAACCAAGCGGAAATAGTTAAGAGTCCTAATCTGACACTCCACTCCTTTTCACGTTCGTCAGACATCAGCAAAAACATCCTCCTAGTTTGTTAGCGTCACTAGAACAAATGACAGGTGCTAGTAGTGGACCCTTATTCTATGACAGAGAACATGGATGTTTAGCTGTAAAAGCGGTTTAATTTCTCTCTTACTGTCAAAGACGCACACGAGTTTACATACATTGTGACATGACAATTTCAGGAGAGCTGTCAATATAAAGCATTACGTTCTGTTCAGCAGAAATAACACTAAACACAACAATCTCAAATTTAAAATAGAATGTTCTCTACAGGATTTTTATTACTTCTAGACAGTGAAACTCTGTCTGACTTGATCAATATTACGACAAATCATCCGATTCCGGTTCCAAGTTCGGTACTATATAGGATGACAATCAAGTCTATGGAGGATGGTTAGTTTTTTGTGACAAGATGAGCAAAAGATTTCTTAAGGTTGCTCGCTCGAGTTCACAGTGGACGCAAGCTGGTTATCCAACAATTTTACTCCTCTGCCAGCGGCATTTACCTTTAACTGCGACGTGCTGTCGGCTGCATGGCTGCTCTTGCCCTCTGAAAATCCTATAAAAAGCTAATCAAAGTCATTACTGATTTTATCAGCTGAAACTGTCCTATGTTTCTCGTTAGGCGAGAAAACATGCACTCATCCCTAGTCTGGAAAATATGGCGATATACACGTGCATAGATGGAGCAGCGTGTATACTTCAATGTCCTCTCAGTTCTCTCAATAACAATTAACTACCTGGCTGTTTCGTTGTCCGCTATCGGAGCTCAATGACTCTTCAGCTAATTTCTAGCTGAATGTCAGCCAAAGTGGACGCAGTGTTTACACAAAAATTCCTCTTTTGGCGTCGTACAGAGCGTGATGCGCCCTGTTCTGCACGTGACGCTGGTTCAGAGAAGAGTCAAAGAAGTTGTCGGTATTGTGTCTTTCTTAGCAAACTGTCCCCCACCTGTGTCCTTTCATGCTTCACGTAACGGCTTTTTCAGACCAATTGGAGCGTTCCTTTCATCTTCTGGAAACTATCCCTGCCAATCGCAAAGGGCCTACCTTTAAACTGCATCGCAACATCGCCCCTTTTTCTCCTTCTGAGTTTATTTCTGCCAATCGGACATCTGTGCCCGCTACTGACGCCTAAAAGTTACACGTGTACATCACGAGCATACCACGTGCCTTTCATGTGATCAGGTGAGTCGCTGGTCTGTTTGTATCCATACGGAAACTCCCCAATACAGTTTTCTGAAGAATTTCTCCATCGCAAGCAGCGCTGGGCCCCCGATGTATCGCCTGGTGCGTTCGTTGTCCCTCTCGCCGCAGGTCACCAACCCCTTTTAGAAGCCTTCCGTTGTACGCGGGCCGTGACGGTACAACTCGCGTCTGCCCCCAAACTAAAATGTGGCTTCCAGCAGTTTTTTCACCTTTTGCTCATTGACATGCAAGATTTGCGTTTGGTGTGTTAATACCATCGAATACATACTGTACATTTTGATAGGCAAATCTGCTCACTATCGCTGAAGTATGTCAGGCAACATATCCATCTGCGTGTTGTTGTTGTTGTAGTGGTCTTCAGTCCAGACACTGGTTTGATGCAGCTCTCCATGCTACTCTATCCTGTGCAAGCTTCTTCATCTCCCACTACCTACTGCAACCTACATCCTTCTGAATCTGTTTAGTATATTCATCTCTTGGTCTCCCTCTACGATTTTGACCCTCCACGCTGCCCTCCGATACTAAACTGGTGATTTCCTACCAACCGATCCCTTCTTCTAGTCAAGTTGTGCCACGAATTTCTCTTCTCCCCAAATCTGTTCGATACCTCCTCATTAGTTATGTGATCTACCCGTCTAATCTTCAGCTTTCTTCTGTAGCACCACATTTCATCTGCTTGTTACGAGGTATAAAATCTCAAGTAAGGTGCAAAACTGACATTCATTCAAGATGCCACCTTACACTACTATTTAACACCTATACGAATGAATCACGCACGTTACCTCAGGTAGCTCTGCCTTCCTCAAGAACTGGACATAACGTGTCTGGAATCGCACCCTGGAACTCTTCACCCAACAAGTCCCAGTCTCCACTTGACTCCAGCAGTGTTCCGCCCCACTGTATAACTCTCATTGGCTGAAGGCCATCCCCACACATACATCACTCTCAAGCTCTACAGACATGATCTAGTTCAACATGACCACTTCCCTGTCTGAAATACTACGTTACAACAACATTTAAGTAAAGAAATGTCATAAACATTCGGTTACACTCAGATCATTTACACTAAATATAAGTAATAGTTGGTTCATAAATAAATAAGCCAGATTTGTTGCTCAAGCTTGCTCACAATAAATGACAACATATTGTCCTTAAGTATACTTTAAACAACTATTTATGCCTTCTTGACAGAAGTGTCTCTAGGCACTGTTTTCAATTGTGGTGTCCGCTAACACATGCGACTGACCACATTTAAATTAGAACCATTCTTCTAATAGCACTTGGAATCAATATTTAAATAAAATAACTGGCAAAATAGTAAACTGTTCATTCAATAAAAACACAAATACCGCAACATGTGAGGTAATGATGCTGTGTTCATTTGCTGTGTAAATGTCGAGAATACCATGTTCTGACAAACATTTCCATAATTAAAAAGATATAAAAGATTTGGTAAATTAATGAATAAGATACATACAGATACGTAGCTTCACGAGGTGATGACTACAGAGCAATGATATGATCTGCAGTATCGTATATTGAAATGGCTTCAAGCATTTCAAAGTTGTTACACTACTGGCCATTAAAATTGGTACACCACGAAGATGACGTGCTACAGACGACAAAATTTAACCGACAGGAAGAAGATGCTGTGATATGCAAATGATTAGCTTTTCAGAGCATTCACACAAGGCTGGCGCCGGTGGCGACACCTACAACGAGCTGACACGAGAAAAGTTTCCAACCGATTTCTCATACATAAACAGCAGTTGACCGGCGTTGCCTGGTGAAACGTTGTTGTGATGCCTCGTGTAAGGAGGAGAAATGCGTACCATCACGTTTCCGACTTTGATAAAGGTCGGATTGTAGCCTATCGCCATTGCGGTTTATCGTATCGCGACATTGCTGCTCGCGTTGGTCGAGATCCAATGACTGTTAGCAGAATATGGAGTCGGTGGGTTCAAGGGGGTAATACGGAACGCCGTGCTGGATCCCAACGGCCTCCTATCACTAGCAGCCGAGATGACAGGCATCTTATCCGCATGGCTGTAACGGATCGTGCAGCCACGTCTCGATCCCTGAGTCAACAGATGGGGACGTTTGCAAGATAACAACCATCTGCTCGAACAGTTCGACGACGTTTGCAGCAGCATGGACTATCAGCTCGGAGACCATGGCTGCGGTTACCCTTGACACTGCGTCACAGACAGGAGCGCCTGCGATGGTGTACTCAACGACGAACCTGAGTGCACGAATGGCAAAACGTCATTTTGTCAGATGAATCCCGGTTCTGTTTACAGCATCATGATGGTAGCATCCGTGTTTGGCGACATCGCGGTGAACGCACATTGGAAGCGTGTATTCGTCATCGTCATACTGGCGTATCACCCGGCGTGATGTATGGGGTGTCATTCGTTACACGTCCCGGTCACCTCTCGTTCGCATTGACGGCACTTTGAACAGTGGACGTTACATTTCAGATGTGTTACGACCCGTGACTTTACCCTTCATTCGATCCCTGCGTAATCCTACATTTCAGCAGGATAAAGCAGCACGACCAGCGCGCTTCCGTACACCAGAGTCATCTCACCTCGTACCAACACTGGACGGCCGATTAGCACACGTAACGTTACACTACCATTAGGAAACTTAATCTCTGGGGAAGAAGCAGTATCAGTCTCACACTGGAAAGGCCACTGCGGCCTAGGAGGACTGCTGCCACAGTTGATAAGGATGTCGGTCACTGGACCATCGAGCATGCTTTAGAGTTCAGTTGCAGCCATTAGATCCATGTGTAAACACTGGATTTTTTTGCTGCTATCTCTAAACCACGTCGATAATGCGATTCCACGAATTTGACGATCACACTTTTATCTAATATCTGAAAGCGAATACCCGCAAGGGGATTGTTGTCGGGCAAACATTGACTCTCTGTCTCTTCGCAGCTGTGTGCGAATCATACTGATAACGCGATACGTGGTATTTTCCAATCACAGCTGCATCTGGCGTCTAGATATGAATTCGTGGAAGAGGACTATTAGCAACAAATAATCCTGAGTTAATAAGGAGCATCAAAATCTATTCAGGGATCAGTGAACACAGGGTTGTCGTAGCGAGATTGAACACTGTAATCCCCAAATCCTCGAAAAATAAGCGAAAAATATGCCTATTCAAAAAAGCAGATAAAAATTCACTTGACGCCCTCCTGAGAGACAATTTCCACTCATTCCAAATTAATATTAGAAGTGTAGATCAGATGTGGCTTGAATTCAAAGAAATAGTATCGGCAGCAATTGAGAGATTTATACCAAATAAATTAACAAACGACGGAGCTGATTCTCTTGGTACACAAAACGGGTTAGAACACTGTTGCAGAGACAACGAAACAAACATGCCAAATTTAAACAGACGCAAAATCCCCATGATTGGCGATCTTTTACAGAAGCTCGAAATTTAGCGCGGACTTCAATGCGAGATGCCTATAACAGTTTCCGCAACGAAACTTTTTCTCGAAATCTGGCAGAAAATCCATAGAGATTCTGGTCGTATGTGAAGTATGTTAGCGGCAAGAAACAATCAATGCCTTCTCTTTACGATAGCAATGCAGATACTATCGAAGACAGTGCTGCCAAAGCAGAGTTCCTAAACACAGCCTTCCGAAATGCCTTCACAAAATAAGACGAAGTAAATATTCCAAAATTCGAATCGGGAACAGCTGCCAACATGAGTAACGTAGACGTAAATATCCTCGGAGTAGTGAAACAGCTTACGTCACTTAATAAAAGCAAGTCTTCTGGTTCCGACTGTATACCAATTACCTTCCTTTCGGAGTATGCTGATGCATTAGCTCCATACTTAAACATTCATATACAACCGTTTGCTCGACGAAAGATCCGTACCCAAAGACTGGAAAGTTGCACAGGTCACACCAATATTAAAGAAAGGTAGTAGGAGTAATCCACTAAATTACAGGCCCATATCGTTAACGTCTATATGCGCCAGGATTTTACAACATATATTGTCTTCGAACATCATGAATTACCCCGAAGAAAACAGTCTATTGACACACAGTCAACATAGGTTTAGAAAACATCGTTCCTGTGAAACACAACTAACTCTTTATTCACATGAAGTGTTGAGTGCTATTGACAAGGGATTTCAGATCGAGTCCGTATGTCTGGATCTCCGGAAGGCTTTTCACACTGTACCACACAAGCGGCTCGTAGTGAAATTGCGTGCTTATGGAATATCGTCTCAGTTATGTGACTGGATTTGCGATTTCCTGTCAGAGAGGTCACAGTTCGTAGTAATTGACGGAAAGTCATCGAGTAAAACAGAAGTGATTTCTGGCGTTCCCTATGGTAGTGTTATAGGCCCTTTGTTGTTCCTTATTGGAGACAATGTGAGCAGCCGTCTTCGGTTGTTTGCAGATGACGCTGTCGTTTATCGATTAATAAAGTCATCAGAAGACCAAAACAAACTGCAAAACGATTTAGAAAAGATATCTGAGTGGTGCGAAAAGTGTCAGTTGACCCTGAATAGCGAAAAGTGTGAGGTCATACACAGGAGTGCTAAAAGGAACTAGTTAAACTTCGGTTACACGATAAATCAATCCAATCTAAAAGCCGTAAATTCAACTAAATACCTTGTTATTACAATTACGAACAACTTCAATTGGAAGGAACATATAGAAAATGTTGTGGGGAAGGCTAACCAAAGACTGCGTTTTATTGGCAGGACACTTAGAAAATGTAACAGACCTACTAAGGAGACTGCCTAAACTACGCTTGTCCGTCCTCTTTTAGAATAGTGTTGCGCGGTATGGGATCCTTACCAGAGAGGACTGACGGAGTACATCGAAAAAGTTCAAAGAAAGGCAGCATGTTTTGTATTATCGCGAAATATGGGAGAGAGTGTTACAGAAATGACAGGATTTGGGCTGGACATCATTAAAAAAAGGCGTTTTTCGTTGCGACGGAATCTTCTCACGAAATTCCAATCACCAACTTTCTCCTCCGAATGCGAAAATATTTTGTTGACACCGACCTACATAGGGAGCAACGATCACCAATATAAAATAAGGGAAATCACAGCTAGTACAGAAAGATATAGGTGTTCATTCTTTCCGCGCGCTATACGAGATTCGAATAATGGAGAATTGTGAAGGTGGTTCGATGAACCCTCTGCCAGGCACTTAAATGTGATTTGCAGAGTATCCATGTAGATGTAGACTGTGCGACTGCAGCCGTCTTGGCTGTTGTTTATCACACTCAGTTGGCATCTGTATGTCTGATAAGGAGACCTACACGGCAGTGGCACTTTTGTTATTTCTTACTTACACTGTAAGTGACGTGGAGAATTCAAATATGCCCCCCCACCCCCCACGCAGCCGATGAAACCCTGAAAAACAGTCGAGAAAATCGACTTTGACGTTTTCCGACGGTCTTTAATTCGCTGAAGCTATGACGAATTTTCGATGGACTACGTGGTTGTATGATGGATGCTTGCTTGCACCGAGGGGGTCCTGGGTTCTCCTGGCCGATGCAAATTTTGAGATCAAGATGCTTACGAGCATTTCTGTGAAGCTTAAAATTTCTAAAGATGCTGGAGACAGGTAATCGCCAGATTGCTGGTTCAAGTCACATTTTGGTCATTATTGTATTTCTTTTTTCCCGCTTCAGTTGTAATATTTGTGTCATTTACATATACCATAATATGCATATCTGTTGTTACATCAGAAAAATGCATGCGTTCTTATTTCTGTGCCGTGCTCACGTATCAGTGATTCTGTTATGATGAGTGACGGTGGGTCAGTAAGCTGCTCTACGTGCAATAACATCAGCTGCCCTCACGTGTCTTCCTGTTCATACCTTGCGCGTGCACCCTGCTGTCTCGCTCCCCGCTCCCCCGCCCCGAGATGTCCCAGCGCGCTACGCGTGAGCCGCTGCCGATCAGTGCGTACAGAGCGGCACGGGCAGGACTGCACATCTACGCACTGTGTTGTTGAAGTGGCTCTGCAGTATACAGCACGTGGAAGTATGGAACAAACACACTGGAGACTGTATGAGCACTGTATTCACTACTTTGGATCATATCACATAGCACATATCAACCAATGAAACTGTTTTCACAAACATGATATAGTTCAAAATTCAAAGAGTAAATAGAGATTTCAAAGAGTAAAACTTATGCTCTAATTCAAGTAATATTCTTCAAATGAATGCGCAATTTTTACTTCGTACTTTCTAAAGCAGCATATGTTCTTCCTGAGAGTTGAAGCTACGTCGATACCAAATTTCATCGAAATCGGTTGAGTGTGTTAGTTGTGACAACGTAACAGAGTTACTTTTCCATTTATAGTATTAATATGGATAAAAGTTTCAGTGACGACATCTTTTTTTTTCATGATCCGATTTTGATGAAATAAAGCCTGTACTGTACCCGAGACTATGCCTAAGTTACTTGAGACGACGCCGTGAAAATGCGTATAGTAGTTTTTGAGAAGCCTGTTCAAACGGACGTACAGACACGACAGTTTTACGGATTTATTATTAGTATAGAAAGAAGTAGATTAAATGCTCCACACATAATTTCAGTTTTCGTTGGAAATGTAAATTATTCGTTATCGATCATTTACAAAACATTGTTGATAATGATTGTTTAAAATAAAAAACATTGCAAATCAATTTTTTTCATCTTTATGTACCTTATGCTTCATGTAAACGCTCGTAAAACATGGACCTTCGTTTAAACACCCCCCCTCTCTGCCACAGAAACGTAGCTCGTCGAAAAATCTTCCGAGCTTTAATGGAAACGCGTAGCCCCGGGTCGGCTTTTGCTGCATGATCTTGTGAGTTAGCCCATTATCGAAATACTGAAACATTCTGGTTTAGTTATCCTGCGTCGCTGACGACAACCATGTACTTCGCGGGGATGCGCACATAGCATACAGTGCGCTGCACGGTGGAAGATTAATTCAGATAAAATAACAAGTTTACTGCTAGCAGTCACAATTTATTTTATTCCCAGTATGAGTTTCAGAAGCTTCAAACTATATCGTCAGATGGTTTGATGTGGGTTAAGATGGCACGTATGCGTTGTGTTAGGACTTTGCAGTCACCCGTGGCACAGTCTACTTGAGGCGAAATTCGCCAAAGCGGCACGAAATATACATACACTGTCGGGAAAAAATCGCAACATCAAAATATAATGAGCGTAGAGTAATGAAATTTCGGAAATACATTTACCATATTTAAGTGATTAACACTGCAGTATCACAGGTTAATGCAAGTGCTGGATAAGCCTTTGCAAATGTGAAATGTTGGTACATTAATAACCGGTGTAACTGCCAGAACATTGAACGTAAGCACGCAAACGTGCATGCGTTGTGTTGTACTGATGTCGGACATCAGTTTGTGAGATGGAGTTCAGTGCCTGTTGCACTGCGTCGATCAGTACAGGAAAGGTTAATGCTGCTCGTGGATGACGTTGGAGTTTTCATCCGATGATGTCCCATATGTAATCGATCGGAGATAGGTATGGTGCTCGAGCAGCCGAAGGCAACATGTCGACAGTCTGAGGAGCAAGTTGGGTTACAACACCAGTATGTATGAGAGCGCTATCCTATTGGGAAACAAACCCTGGAATTCTATTCATTAACGAGAGCAAAACACAAAAATTTGGGTAACCATAATAATGCTCCTGAATGGAGAATAAGAAGAAATGAAGAATTAAGAGGACTGTACAAACACCGTAACATCGTCGAAGTGCTCGAGAGGAGAAGGTTGAATTGGGCATGCCATATAGCAAGAATGACAGAGAATAGACTACCCAGAATGGCATTCAGCAGAACAATAGATGGAACGAGAGGAAGAGGGAGACCCAGAATCAGATGGTGGGATAACATTCTGGTGGACACAACTAGGATGAACAGCAACAGCAACTGGACAAACAGCGCATTGGACAGGCAGGAGTGGAAGAAGCTCATAGAGCAGGCGTATGGTCGATAAGGCCCTTGCCACATGTAAAGTAAGTAAAGTAAAATAAGAGTGCTCCTGCTATCACATGAAATCGCATCCCAGACCACAACTACAGGTGTAGGTCCAGTGTGTCTAGCAAACAGACAGCTTGGTTGCAGGCTCTCAACTGGCCTCACCCTAAACAGCACACGGCCACCATTAGCACCGCAGCAGAACAAACTTTCAGCAGAAAACACAACAGACCTCCATCCTGCCTTCCAAAGAGCTCTCGCTTGACACCACTGAAGTCGCTGACGGCGATGATTTGGGGTCGGTGGAATGCCAGCTACAAGGCGTCTGGCTCGGAGTAACCGATTCGCAACAGTTCGTTGTGCCACTGTGGTGCCAACTGCTGCTCATGTTGCTGCTGCAGATGCGGTACGATGCGCCACAGCCATATGTCGCACACGACGGTCTTCCCTCTCGGTAGCGCCATATGGCCGTCCGGGGGCCGGTCTTCTTGCGACCTTGCCTTCTCGTGACAGTAGCTGCCAGCAGTAGAGATGGGTCGAACTCGTTCATTCCAGTGAACTACTTCATTCATTTCACTCTTTGCCGTGAAGCGTTCAAATGAAGTAGTTCATTCGTGAAGTACGGAAGCCTGTCGAAGTTGCCCAGTTCGCCGCTCAGCCGCTGCTACGCTCGCTTCGCCTCGCTCGTACAATGAAGCGTCGTAATACTTCATAATTTTACCAACAGATGGCCGAACTATGCAGTAACGTGCACGCAACGTTTTACGCTCTTACAGCGTCTGAGTTAACTTAAATAGAGCATGGTCGAAGGGGACAAAGGAAAGATAAACAGAGAAGCCTGTCACATATAAGGAAGGTATTACATTTAATCTTGCTCGAAATTTTCTCATGAAGCGTCCAAAAAAGTCTTTATCTGCCAAATGAAATATTATTTGATGTATTCATGAACTGAAAAATAGGGCTACCAACGAAATGCAGTCCAATTTTATGTTCCTTGTAAAATTTAATCCAAAATAGAAAGAGTATGTTTACCACTGTCACAGTCTATATACCTACGTTAAGTAATTATTCAGAAGTTTTCCTGTAGATTTTATTTTTGTTGAGAATAATAACCCTCCAGATTTAAAACGTAAACTGTCACCTGTAGTCATTGTTACGATTTCAGGTAAAATCCCTCTTTCAGTGTTATTAACAAACCTTTTATTTTCATGTTGGCTGTGCGTGCTCACACAGCCAGCCCCTTCGTTTATATCTTTAATATTCGTTTGTCTGCAAGCGCTGCCAACGGTAGGCTACCCGTAGACGCGAAATATAGCTGCACAAATAGTCACGAGTAATGTCAGCACTGCACGTAGCAGCTGACGCTGGCTTCCCCTCGCCCCTCACCACCTCAACCACTCGTAAACCTATCGTTCCCCACAAACTCCGCGCGATTCGTCGACAGGCAACAGAGGGAGGACTGAAGTGAAGTGAGTGACGTAGCGCCGATGTAGTGGGAGAGGGAGAGGGGAAGAGAGTGAGTGAACTAGAAAAAAGTGTGGAGTGTGCTATCTGTGAAGAGTTTGAAGTACCAGTTCATTGAAATTGAGTGGTTAGTTCACACTTCACTGAAGTGAAGCGTTCATTTTAACGACTCATTCACGAGCTCCCCATCACTAGCCAGCAGTCATGTACAGTGGCAACATTCCGGCCAAGTCTATCTGCAATATCGCAGAAGGAACATCCAGTTTCCCGCATCCGCATTACACGACCTCGTTGACATTCAGTGAGGTATTGTTTATGGCGTCGTTGTTGCCTCAAAGACATTGGCAAACAATCTAAACAAGAACCCTAAAAAGTTTTGGTCATATGTAAAATCGGTAAGCGGATCTAAATCCCCTATTCAGTCACTCGTTGACCACGATGGCACCGAAACAGAGGACGACCGAAGAAAGGCAGAAATACTGAATTCAGTGTTCCGAAACTGTTTCACTGCGGAAAATCGTAACACGGTCCCTGACTTCAGCCGTCGCACGGACGCCAAAATGGAAAATATTGAAATAAACGATATCGGAATTGAAAAACAATTGCTATCACTTAGTAGCGGAAAAGCATCCGGACCAGACGAGATACCCGTAAGATTCTACAGTGATTATGCTAAAGAACTTGCCCCCTTTCTATCAGCAATTTATCGTAGATCTCTGGAAGAACGTAAAGTACCTAGCGACTGGAAGAAAGCGCAGGTCGTTCCCATTTTCAAGAAGGGTCATAAATCAGATGCGAATAATTATAGGCCTATTTCGCTTACGTCAATCTGTTGTAGAATAATGGAACATGTTTTATGTTCTCGTATTATGACGTTCTTAGATAATACAAATCTCCTTCATCATAACCAACATGGATTCCGCAAACAGAGATCATGTGAAACTCAGCTCGCCCTATTTGTCCAAGAAATTCACAGTGCCGTAGACACTGGCGAGCAGATTGATGCCGTATTCCTGGACTTCAGGAAGGCATTTGATACGGTTCCGCACTTACGTTTAGTGAAAAAAATACGAGCTTACGGAATATCGGACCAGGTTTGTGATTGGATTCAGGATTTCCTAGAAGAAAGAACACAACATGTCATTCTTAACGGTTCAAAATCTGCAGATGTAGAGGTAATTTCGGGAGTACCGCAAGGAAGCGTGATAGGACCTTTATTGTTTACAATATACATAAATGACTTAGTTGACAACATCGGTAGCTCCGTGAGGCTATTTGCAGATGACACGGTTGTCTACAAGAAAGTAGCAACATCAGAAGACTCGTACGTACTCCAGGAAGACCTGCAGAGGATTAATGAATGGTGCGACAGCTGGCAGCTTTCCCTAAACGTAGATAAATGTAATATAATGCGCATACATAGGGGCAGAAATCCATTCCAGTACGATTATGCCATAGGTGGTAAATCATTGGAAGCGGTAACGACCGTAAAATACTTAGGAGTTACTATCCGGAGCGATCTGAAGTGGAATGATCATATAAAACAAATAGTGGGAAAAGCAGGCGCCAGGTTGAGATTCATAGGAAGACTTCTAAGAAAATGTGACTCATCGACGAAAGAAGTAGCTTACAAAACGCTTGTTCGTCCGATTCTTGAGTATTGCTCATCAGTATGGGACCCTTACCAGGTTGGATTAATAGAAGAGATAGACATGATCCAGCGAAAAGCAGCGCGATTCGTCATGGGGACATTTAGTCAGCGCGAGAGCGTTACGGAGATGCTGAACAAGCTCCAGTGGCGGACACTTCAAGAAAGGCGTTACGCAATACGGAGAGGTTTATTATCGAAATTACGAGAGAGCACATTCCGGGAAGAGATGGGCAACATATTACTACCGCCCACATATATCTCGCGTAATGATCACAACGAAAAGATCCGAGAAATTAGAGCAAATACGGAGACTTACAAGCAGTCGTTCTTCCCACGCACAATTCGTGAATGGAACAGGGAAGGGGGGATCAGATAGTGGTACAATAAGTACCCTCCGCCACACACCGTAAGGTGGCTCGCGGAGTATAGATGTAGATGTAGATGTAGATATCAGCTCACCTTGCCCAATCTCAAAGGTAACTGATTCTCATGACCGTTACAGTGCGTGTTTAAAGCAAAGCTGATTTGGATCCTCATAGTGGCATTAGTAGCGCCACTCTTATGCGTCTGAAAAGACATCACCTTTCAGATGTAGAAGCACGCCTACCAACTTTCGTGTGTGTCGCACATCTCATTCTTGCTGTTGTGATCTTTTTCCCGTCAGTGTATACTGGCTGTGGTCACGAAAATAATGAACCTTATATCGTCGCAAGCATTTACTTAAAAGAAAGATTGAACCGTTGGCAGATGAAGTCTACCCCTCGGTGTACAATGGTTTACTGACGTACAAGTATTTTCGCTGCTTGAGCCACGGCAACGTACTTCAAAGATTCATGGATTGTGTGGGAGAAATCAGGCTATTTTTACTAAATGAGGGAAAAATTATACAGTTTTCACACTTAATGGATGTTATGTGGCTTACAAAATCGATGTTTTTTCTTCGGGCATGTGTCACCATTTCAGTTAGCTGAACGTACAGCTTCAAATCACAAACAAAACAATTATTATTATCATATACCTTATTCTTGCTTTTGTGGGTAAACTGCAAGTTTCCAAAAACTACAAGTATTTACCTAATTTGAAAAAATAATTACCAGCAATTTGGAATTGCACGAAAAGCCAGACTAAGAAAATGTCACTGAGGAGTTTCTTTGGTAATACATTCTTCAATAGAAGAATTTTCATGAAGTTTTTCTCAGTTCAGAAGGTTGTCGGAAACACTAAAAGTTGTTGTGTATCCAGATGTGACTTCAGCAGATAAACTGAACTTGTCTCAATTTGGACCGATGACCTAAGCAGTTTGGTGCCTTACGAATTCACACACACACTCTGAAATTGACTGATTGTAAGCTGAAGAAACTGAAATGCAGCTGACATTACCAGTCCATTTCATATGGTCTCAAAAATTTATCGAAACGGGAAAAGAACTGGAAGAAAACAAATTAGAAAGACTATCAGGAAATGTGAGTAATTACGGAATAGTGGAATCCAATTCTAGACACATACAGTTGTCTAAAGAAGCTCCTGTTTCCTTTTCTGATACTATTACGATCTATCTATGCCTGTGAGTTATTATTTTCTGAAATGAGTAATATTACAGACTTGCTAAGAAACGTCAGACGACTCGAATTAAGTTTGTGTTCTGATAACAGCTGCAAATTATGCAACTTACATAAATTATTTAGCAACGTATTTAGCAGCAGCAGAAATTTCGCCTGATGGTAGGACTTCATCGCACTGTGCATACTATAGTGAAATTTCATACACCTAGCGAACGGCACTAACAGGGAAAGCCTAGAAGCATTTGAACACTACTGGAGCATTCTGGAAGAAGTCCTCGACAAGATCCCACACCACCACTCCACCATGTCACCATACTCATGGGTGATTTCAGCACATGGCATAGAGCGAAAATATCACAGAATAGTTGGGTAGCATCCACTACACAAGGGGACCAACAGGATCAGAGAACGCCTTATAGGCGAATATAACAAGGTCCTAAATGCAACCGCCATAAGACACCTTCCTAGGAAGTGCAATATCTGGAAGAGTCCGAATCCCCTGTTGGATGAGTTCAAGGCAGACCATGTGGCTACAGAGAGGTGCCGCAGGGAGATACAGAATGTCAAGATACAAAGAGAGGTTTTGACCATTACCTCTCCCTAGTAAAGAACAATCTACAACCATTGAAGAAATCACCTAACATTACAAAGAACTCTAAGATAGCAAAGTTCAACGACTTACAACTGAATAAAGAACACACAATCCTACGGAAAAACGCAGAAGAAATGGTGCCCCAGGCTACAAAAAGCTCTGCTGCACACCGCATAAGAAACCATCCCTGCCTCATCCAACAAAGGCAAGCGTCCTTGGGGGCCATAGAGTCTGACCAGGTTATAGAGGAAAGTGGCAGAGCCCGGGTCAAGTGGAACCAGGATAGAGGTGAGCTCAGTTACCAGGCCTTTCTAACACAAAGAAAAATACATTGAATAACCAAGGAAAGTGGTACACTTGCCTAATATCGTGTAGGGGCCCCACGAGCACATAGAGGTGGCGCAATACGACGTGGCATGAACTCGACTAATGTCTGAAGTAGTGCTGGAGGGAACTGACACCATGAATCGTACAGAGATGTCCATAAATCCGTAAGAGTACGAGGACGTGGACACCTCTTCTGAACAGCACGTTGCAAGGCATCCCAGATATGCTCAATGATGTTCATGTTTGGGGAGTTTGGTTGCCAGCGGACGCGTTTAAACTCATGAGAGTGTTCATGGAGCCACTCTGTAGCAATTCTGGACGAGTGGAGTGTCGCATTGTCCTGCCGAAATTACCCAAGTCCATCGGAATACACAATAGATATGTATGGATGCAAGTGATCAAACAGGATGCTTATGTACGTGTCACCTGTCAGAGTCGTATCTAGACGTGTCAGAGGTCCCATACCACTCCAATTGCACATGGCCCACACCATTACAGAGGCTCCACCAGCTTGAACAGTCCCCTGCTGACATGCAGGGTCCTTTGGATTCATGAGGTTATCTCCATACCCGTACATGTACACCTGCCCGATACAATTTGAAACGAGACTCGCCCCACTAGGCAACATTTTTCCAGTCATCAACAGTCCAATTTCGGTGTTGACGGGCCCAAGCGAGGCATAAAGCTTTGTGTCATGCAGTCATCAAGGGTACACAAGAGGGCCTTGGGCTCCGAAAGCCCATATCGATGATGCTTCGTTGAGTGGTTAGCATTCTGACACTTGTTGTTGGCCCAGCTTTGAAATCTGCAGCAATTTGCGGAAGGGTTGCACTTCTGTCATGTAGAACGGTTCTCTACAGTCGTCGTTGGTCCCGTTTATGCAGGATATTTTTTCGGCCGCGGCGATGTCGGAGATCTGCTGTTTTACCGGATTCCTCGTGAAATGGTCGTACGGGTAAATCGTCATTTCATCGCTGCCTCGGAGACGCCGTGTCCCGTCGCTCGTGCGCCGACAGTAACACCACGTTCAAACTCACTTAAATCTTGATAATCTGCCATTGTAGCAGCAGTAACCGATCTAACAACTGCGCCAGGAACTTGTTGTCTTATATAGGCGTTGCAGATCACAGTGCTGTATTCTGCCTGTTTACATATCTCTGTATTTGAATACGCATGCCTATACCTATTCCTTTGGCGCTTCAGCGTAACTGTGTACACTATCCACAAAACCAAGAAGCCGGCCGCGGTGGCCGAGCGGTTCTAGGCGCTTCAGTCTGGAACCGCGCGACTGCTACGGTCGCAGGTTCGAATCTTGCCTCGGGCATGGATGTGTGTGATGTCCTTAGGTCAGTTACGTTTAAGTAGTTCTATGTTCTAGGGGACTGATGACCACAGATGTTAAGTCCCATAGTGCTCAGAGCCATTTGAACCACGATACGAAGAGTAACTACACCAGGTCCCTGTCAACATGCAGAGGAGGACTTCAAGAACAACAACTCTACAAAGCTCTACAGGAGACTTTAGAAGCAGACCACGGCGTACACGGCACCTATTCGTACTCTTCAGCTTCGCAGGCTTAATGAGTTTGAGTTAAACAAAGTACACCAATACCCTTGCAGGGTATTTCCAAAAGTTCCTCAATGTAGAGAAACGTAAAGAGAGATTTACCTTCCATGAGGTCTCTTCTAGAAATCCAGGATCCATATCATCAACCAGGGAAGAAATATGGCAGGTTATCAAGAGTCTCAAGAACAACAAGGCCTCACGTGAGAACGGCGTAGTAGCGGAGATGTGGAAACATACAGATGAACAATGTATACAGAAGATCCTCAGCTGTGATACATCCTTTACGGAAGAAGGGTAGTAAGACTGACCTCGACAACTACAGAAGCATATCTTTGATATCTGTTACCTACAAGTTTTTCTCTAGAGCCCTGCTAACTATAATCACCAACCTATTTGACTCCCAGCTTGAGTATCAGGCTGGCTTTCGAGCTAGTAGATCTTGCACAGAGCAAATACAAAACCTCAAGACCATCTGCACATACCGGAGACGTGATGGATATCCCTGGGTAGCCATCCTAGCGGACTTTCAAAAGACATATGATTCAACTGAGACACAGACCCTGACCTCCACCCTATTAGAACTGGTCCTAAATGAGAAGACAACCAGACTAGACTCTGAGGAACATCACCCCCAAAGTCAAATTTAGAGGTGAAATCTCTGAGAGTTTCACCAATCAAACAGAAGTTAGGCAAGATTATGGCATTTCGTTTATACTCTTCAGCCGCGTGCTGGAAAAAGTTATTGGGGAATGGACTTTAACACTATCACTGGGAACTGGAATGAAGATTGGGTGAAGAAAAATAACCTCGCTGCGTCTTGCCTAGCCTTTGCAGATGGCCTGGTCTTGTTACCCAACAATGTAGAGAAGCCTATTTGTCAACTACAGTGTCTCAACAATATAGCAGCTAAGACCGGTCTGAAGGTCAGTATACAAAAAATTGAGTTCATTACTCATATAAAGGGAAACCCATATGCAATTCCACTAGAAGGCACCATCATTCACAAGATCCCTGCAGTTAGATATTTAGGAGAGTGGATTTCTGCCAATGAAAGTGAGAAGTTGGCAATAGATACCGGGTGTGCCAAGTTGGAGAGGGTCTAGCACTCCTATAATAGTATTTACATGTCCAAATACCTTTACAATAACTTTAGGCTCCAACATTACAACTCAGCAGTAAGGCACTTAGTACTGTACCCCTAACACCTCTTGATGAACAGGAATGGCCAACTGAGCAAACTAGAGCGCAAATAACGGAAAATCCTAAGGAGGATACCAGGGCCAATAGGAGGGTGGCATCCAGACTATCAGATACAGCAGCGAGCTGTACTATTTCTAAGAAGACATAATAACGCCTATGAAGAAAAGGTGATTGGCCTTCTATGGACATTTGACTCTCATGAACCCCCGCAGACTCAAGAATAGGATCTTCACCATGACAGATACAGGGAGAGCTTCCAAGAACAAGTAGATCACCACAGCGCAATCAGACCTGGAGCAACTTGAAATTCCATTAGAAACCATACAGAATCGGTCCAAATTCCGGCAGATCACTCTACAAGGGGTATTTACAATGCCCCTTATAAGCAAAAAGAGCACAGGGACTAGCAGACTGAAGGGAACAGAGGAGAGGAAGCTTGTTCCCAGTCAGAAAATGAAAGCCTTCTGGGTTCAGAAGAAAAAGAAGACCCTTAAAAAGATTCAAAACAAGTCCCATGATCGTAAGAAGGGCGAAACAGAGAAGAAGATGAAGAAGAAGAAGAACAAGAACAAGGA
Organism: Schistocerca nitens; assembly: GCF_023898315.1. NCBI lineage: Eukaryota > Metazoa > Arthropoda > Insecta > Orthoptera > Acrididae > Schistocerca > Schistocerca nitens. Next base: position 605,021,996 of record NC_064621.1, on the reverse strand, counting down.
CAAGAAGAAGGAAGGAGAAGAAGCTGTGTAAAAGATATCTTTCTGGTTGCAAATTAAGAGTACTAATTTGAAAGTATTTCGATTTTTTCTTTAATCAGCAGAGCCAAATTCTTATGCACTATCAAATCTTAAACTATGCATCCATTCGTACACTATCATTGTCTAAACAAGTACAAAACAAGCAGGAACAAAAGAGTAACATATTTGTATCAAAAATTCGTTCTGCGATTAGTTTTATGGCACGTCATGGCCGTATGAAATATGTATTTCGGAAAAAACGTCACAGGCGATGTACAAAGGTTCGCCATCCCTGCTATAGACAAACTGGAGGAGGGGAACATCTGAATCCATACACATCGATATATGGTGACCGGTTTTGAATCTTTTCCGTTCACTGTCAGCTTTCGCTAGGATGCAGCTCAGTGTTTACCATGCCAATAAATAAGATGATTTAACTTCGTTTACATGTAACAAATCAGTGATCGTTGTCTTCGCCCTTCGCTTCTGCTGTCCGCTGTCTACAGTGTTGACGGCTGGTTAACGTTGCAGAGGCCGCAAAGAAGGTGACATCGAGCGACTTTTTACACATTCGGCCACTCCATCTAGCCACCTACTGCGTCGAGGCTGTACACTGCTGGTGTGCCTTCCAACGTTATCCTGAGAGTTCCTCGTCCTTGTTGAAGTTGTTATCTTGCTTGTACATCATCTCAGAACAAAGGGATATGATAATTCCTTCCACAGAACTTGAACTTTGATGAATTTTATACAGGGTGTTTCAAAAGGATTTAACCGAGTTCAGGAGACGTCTATTCGTCGTGGCAGCTGGGTTTGAAGTTAGAACCTTGGGGTGAATTTTAACATAGGCATAGGTTTACAAAGCTTTTATTTTCGAATCATCCATCTGGTCTTATTACAAAGGTACGTCTTTTACATGCATGCATGCATGATCTTGTTGTGACTTTTGCGGTTACATTCTGGATGAAAGTTTTCATTTCTCTTCCAGACGACAGGTAGAGTCGTACTCCTGCACCTGCAGTTGCTGCACTCACTGCCGTGCTGTGCAGCGTCGCAGTTTGCTTAAAGTTGTCGGAAGAGAAGACACGTAGACGGAGTTCCTCGCAAAAGAAAGTTACATACCGCTAAATCAGGCAATGTCGGAGGCAGTGGTGAGATGTGCGTCTGTACACATCCCTTGTTGAGGCGGCACGTTGTTAAGAAACACTTTTATATGATGGTGCCAGTGTTGTGCTCCATCCAGTTGAAAAAATATTTTTTTGTGATTTTCCCACAGTCGTGGAGAAAGCCAGCTCGTCCAGCGGCCAAGTCCCGTTCAAGGTCACCCGCCTAGCGAGCAACCAAGAGCGGCGCGGCCACCAAAACAAAAAGTGAAAACATTTTTTGAATAAAAAAATGGGGGAGATAAGGAATAGAGATAAGGAAAGGACAGAACACACTTTATTGTCTATAATAAATCATACAGTCACCGTTGATCTTTATTTTACAATTGCCATTGCCGACTTTCGCCCATATAAACAGGTACTCATCAGCACTTAACTTCTTCTTCCTTCTCGTAGTCAAAACAAATGGCATGCTTGGAACAAGCGTACCATAAGGATGTTTAGCCAACAGTCCTGTTGTCTCAGCAATACTCCACGTACCCTAATCTGCTTGGTTGCCCTATTCAACTGCCAGTGTGAGCCATGTACTACCTCCAAGCACAGCCTGAACATCACAAGTGAAGTTCAGATGCAGTCCACGAAAAACATTTGGACCTCCAATCAATTGCTGTTTATTAAACTGCCCAGCCAAGTCAATATCAATCGCCTTCAAACTGCGATACACTGGTACACTGCGCCGCCAGCGACGAGGAGGAGGAGGAGGAGATGGTTAGACAGAGACGAAGTAGGAGGAGGTGGACAGGTAGAGGCTGGAATGAGATAGAGAGAGAGAGAGAAAGAGGAGAAGGAGATAAGGAGATGGACAGAGAGAGGGAAGGTTGAGATGGACAGAGTGTGGGGAGGAGGTTCTACAACACAATGTTTATTGTGAAAATGATGTGTGGAACAACTAACTAACTGTCTAAGTAGCTAGGAGAGTATTAATAACTTTATCTCTTCCATTTCTGATGTTGAGAACTGCAAAGGAGTTGCAAACAGAGGATGATTTTCTCAGTAAAAGCATCCAGTCGAAGTCACAAGTTCATAGCTCGTGGTCTTGTGGTTGCGTTCTCACTTCCCGAGCACGAGGTCCCGGGTTCGATTTCCGGCGGGGTTAGGGATTTTGTCCTGCCTCGAGATGACTGGATGTCTGTGTTGTCCTCTTCATTTCATCGTCATTCATGAAAGAAGCGAGACTGGGCTGAGCAAAGGTTGGGAATTTGTACGGGCGCTGAAAAACCGCGCAGTTGGTCGCCCCGCAATCCAAGCATCATCATCGTCATCATCGAAATCACAACTAGTCATTGCTCCTGTTGGAATCATCCTCTGTAGACAGTAGATATGACGTCATTCCATACTCTGGCGTGTTTTTCTCGCTCATAATGATAGAACCAGCTTCTATCACCTCAAAAATCGCCTGCTTAATTTCGAAATCTCTGTAGAAAATTTTTACTATCAAAAAACAGTCTTGATTACAATTTATTTATTACAGTGACCGGTTTCGACCACTACTGTGGTCGTCTTCAGACCAATGAGTAAGAACCTCCTTCTGGTGGTAGTGATTTACCACCAAAAGGAGGTTCTTACTCATTGGTCTGAAGATGACCACAGTAGTGGTCGAAACCGGTCACCGTAATAAATAAATTGTGATCAAAACTGTTTTTGATAGTAAAAATTTGCAACACATTGATCACTGTTCACTCTCACAACGTATTCAAAAGTAACTATAGAAAGTGTTGGGAGATTCTTCGTCTCTGAACTTCATGGTCTTCAGTCAACAAAAGAGGGACTCAACAAGTACATTTTTTTTTAATTTTTGAAATTTTTGAATCGTTTCCTGTTGTTTCTATGTCCCATCGCAGTTTCTGTTGCTGTTTGACTAACAGTGTCGTGTCGCATCTGTCTTCTGAAACTTAGTCATCAGTTACCTGCTTGTTGCAAAACAATGGTTCAAGTGGCTCTGAGCACTATGGGACTTAACGTCTGAGGTCATTAGTCCCCTAGACTTAGAACTACTTAAACCTAGCTAACCTAAGGACATCACACACATCCATGCCCGAGGCAGGATTCGAACCTGCGACCGTAGAGGCAGCGCGGTTTCGGACTGAAACGCCTAGAACCGCTCGGCCACAGCGGCCGGCGTCCTTGTTGCAGACCGTCAAGGCAGTTCGAGGGCTACCAGTACGAAGCTCGTATTAGATCCTCGTCTTCCCCTCGTTCAACTGTTTCACACATCTCCTTACACTATGCAATTTTGTAATATGATGACATGACGGAGATCGTGGCTGTTGTTTGAAGACAAATGTTGATGGTTGCTGTCCTAACACCATCACCATTTGTCTCCTTATACTGCTAGAGACTATGCACACATTTCTACATGGAAGTTGCAGCCTGTGATTAATTCCGGCCCCAGATATTTCCTGTTTAACGAAGACTTCAATGTCAAAACGCCATCGAAACAAAGCATCGGTGTCAACTACTTTGTAACTATAGCGCGTGGTCACGTGGTAGACTTACGATGATGCATTCGTTTATATTACACTACTGACCATTAACATTGCTACACCAGGAAGATGACGAGCTACAGACGCGAAATTTAACCGACAGGAAGAAGATGCTGTGATATGCAAATGATTAGCTCTTCGGAGCATTCACACAAGGTTGGCGCCGGTGGCGACACCTACAACGTGCTGACATGAGGAAAGTTTCCAACCGATTTCTCATACACAAATAGCAGTTGACCGGCGTTGCCTGGTGAGACGTTGTTGTGATGCCTCGTGTAAGGAACAGATATGCGTACCATCACGTTTCCGACTTTGATAAAGGTCGGATTGTAGCCTATCGCGATTGCAGTTCATCATATCGCGACATTGCTGCTCGTGTTGGTCGAGAACCAACGACTGTTAGCAGAATATGGAATCGGTGGGTTCAGGAGGGTAATACGGAACGCCGTGGTGGATCCCAACGGCCTCGTATCACTAGCAGTGGAGATGACACGTATCTTATCCGCGTGGCTGTAACGGATCGTGTAGCCACGTCTCGATCCCTGAGTCAACAGATGGGGACGTTTGCAAGACAACAACCATCTGTACGAACAGTTCGACGACGTTTGCAGCAGCATGGACTATCAGCTCGGAGATAATGGCTGCGGATACCCTTGACGCTGCATCACAGACAGGAGCGCATGCGATGGTGTACTCAACGACGGACCTGGCTGCAGGAATGGAAAACGTTATTTTTTCGGATGAATCCAGGTTCTGTTTACTGCACGACGATGGTCGCATCCGCGTTTGGCGACATCGCGGTGAACGCACATTGAAAGCGCGTATTCGTCATCGCCATACCGGCGTATCATCTGGCGTGATGGTATGGGGTGCCATTGGTTAGACGTCTCGGTCACCTCTTATTCGCATTGACGGCAGTTTGAACAGTGGACGTTACATTTCACTTGTGTTACGACCCGTTGCCCTACCCTTCATTCGATCGCTGCGAAACTCTACATTTCAGCAGGATAATGCACGACCGCATGTTGTAGGTCCTGTACGGACCTTTCTGGATACAGAAAATGTTCGACTGCTGCCCTGGCCATCACATTCTCCAGATCTCTCAACAATTGAAAACGTCCTGTCAATGGTGGCCGAGCAACTGGCTCGTCACAATACGCCAGTCACTACTCTCGATGAATTGTGGTATCGTGTTGATGCTGCATGGGCAGCTGTACCTGTACACGCCATCCAAGCTCTGTTTGACTCAATGCCGAGGCGTATCAAGGCCTTTATTACGGCCAGAGGTGGTTGTTCTGGGTACTGATTTCTCAGCATCTATGCACCCAAATTGCGTGAGAAAGTAATCACATGTCAGTTCTAGTATAATATAATTGTTCGATGAATACCCGTTTATCATCCGCATTTCTTGTTGGTGTAGCAATTTTAATGGCCAGTAGTGTATATCGCTGGAATAGCACTGCTGAGAGAGGTCTGCTTGTCTGCGGTCCGTGGCCGCCACGTTCTCGCCCCTTCCTCGGCCCAGAGCACTGCAGACAGAGAGGACGCGACTGTCCCGCCGCGTCACGCTGACATCCCGCGCTCGCTGCGTGGTGGGGAGCGACCCCTGCCTGTCGCTCTCCGATCCCACCCTCGCCGTGAGGCGGCACTTCTTGCAGTGTGAGGCCGGCCATCCAGCAGTTTCGCTCCACAACCGCGCGCCGTTATCGTCGGCCAAATGTAACTCTCTGTGAGATGGCTCTGCTTTCGTCTGCTGAACGTGACTTTGGTTCCCCCAGTTTGATAAGGACGCCGTACTTTAAAAACGCTGTATCATCAGCACTACAAAAGTGGCAGAGATCGTAAACAACATGATAACGGCAGACCAATCACAATTGCAATCTTATGAAGTAGAGCTACTGGGGCACGGTCCACTTTTTGTCAAAACTGCTTCCTTTCCAGCCATTCTGAAAATAGTCCTTCAAGTTGCTTCTGTATTAATTGTCTTTCAGTTTCAGCTACTTACACAGTAACATCATCTTCTTCAGTTCCCTTATCTTTATTCACTCTGTAACGACTGTATACATCTCCTCTTGCATTAGATCGACAACGATTTTTTTTTCAGTTGCTACGTGTTCAGTTGTCAGACAACTACCTTGTCAGTGGATTACCTAGCAATAGTAAGCCGGCCGGTGTGTCCGAGCGGTTCTAGGCGCTGCAGTCTGGGACCACGCGACCGCTACGGTCGCAGGTTCGATTCCTGCTTCGGGCATGGATGTGTGTGATGTCCTCAGGTTAGGTTAGGTTTAAGTAGTTCTAAGTTCTAGGAGACTGATGACCTCAGAAGTTAAATCCCATAGTGCTCAAAGCCTAGCAATAGTTAATAGCTGACGAGACTTAGCTTCCAGAACTTTCTGTAGCCTCCCGCCTTTTTCCCGGTGAACAGGCCATTGTCGTGTCAAGGTGCGTTTACACTGCGATTTGTATCGGCACATGTATGAGATACATGTATATGCGACTTTGCGACATGTATCGCGATTTGTACGAGTTGACAAGTATCAACCTCATACATGTATGAGCGTGCTTTTACACTGGTTGATATGTATCACTGAGCGATAGCTTCCGACGACGATTTGGAAGTTTTCACATTTTTATGTGCTGATACACTTGCTCTTTTGGAAGATGATAGGAAGAAAAGGCGGAGGAAGCGTAGATGGTGGCACAGAGAGTTTCTCGCGAATTAACGCTAGAGGATGGCGCATATTTTAGAAATTGTGTTAGGATGAGTATGGAGGATTTCCGCGGTTTGTTATCACTTGTGGCTCCTCTTGTGTCCAAAACCAACACAAACATTCGGGAAGCGATTCCACCAGAGGATCAGTTGGCAGTAACACTCCGTTTTTTAGCCACTGGGGATTCCTCGTAAAACGAAGATTTCATGACAAAACATTTGCATTGTCGCGCGATTGCTAATGCCAACGTCTCACACACGATCGTCGGCATCCGTTGTCAACATTATCACGCGAGACCGCCGGAATAACAGCAAAACATTGATATACGTGCCAGATGCATGAAAAAATTATATAATGTATTACATACTCTGATATATATAAAACTTTTACCTTCACTTCTTGGGATAAAACTTGCACAATGGCCTCGCAAACACGAAGAATAATGTTGCATATGGCACTTGTTGATATTCTATGCAGATACATTAACATCGAAACGACAGTCGGCACCTTCAAAACTCAAACAGCCGCCAAAGAACCTGGTACTACGCATGCGCTAATCGTCGAAATAAGCGGCAGTCGACAAGACGACAGGAAATGATAGTACTGCGCATGCGCGAGTTCTTCAAATGTCGCTCATACATGTCGCGTATATGGCCAAAAAGCGATATGTATGAGCTCGAGGGTCCGCATACAAGGTTGGTCGGTTGGTTGGTTTGGAGAAGGAGACCAGACTGCGTGGTCATCGGTCTCATCGGATTAGGGAAGGATGGGGAAGGAAGTCGGCCGTGCCCTTTCAGAGGAACCATCCCGGCATTTGCCTGGACTGATTTAGGGAAATTACGGAAAACCTAACTCAGGATGGCCGGACGCGGGATTGAACCGTCGTCCTCCCGAATGCGAGTCCAGTGTCTAACCACTGCGCCACCTCGCTCGGTCGGTCCGCATACAAGTTCCGTGAATTTTTGTATGAGGTGATGTATCGCGACATGTCAAATTGACATGTCGCTCATACATGTCGCGATACATGTATCCCAGTGTAAACGTACCTTCACGATAACATTGCTAGTTACTAGGGAGCGCGCGCCACCCAGTAGGACGGGGAAGGGCACCTGTGTCGAGTGAAACAGTTGTGAATCACACATATGCGAAGTTGCACTGTAAAATGTCTAAAACATGCGTGGATAAAAATCCTACGTCAAGATCGCAAATTTTCTTTACTTATTACCTCTTTCAGCTCATTACTGAGCCATCTTCAGATCTAAATTTTAATTTGAATATTAATAATCAACAGCCTCAGTTGCACCGTTTACCTAGAATTTACCTAGATTTCAGTTGGGATAACACAACCTTCTTCAGAATAGCAGTAACTACCGTTTGTCCATTACTGGAAATCGTCAAGCTGAAACTAAAAATCCATAAATTATCGTACAGACTGTAAAACTTATCTGGAACTGCCTCGGCCCCGCTTCGCGACCTCCACGACTGCTGTACTGGAAGAGTTCCAGTGAGAGTTGGTGAGAGATCTGGAGAACGTGCTGGTCAGGGCAGCAGTCGAACATTTTTTGTATCCAGAAAGGCCCGTACAGGACCTGCAACATGCGGTCGTGCATTATCCAGATGAAATGTAGGGCTTCGCAGGGATCGAATGAAGGGTAGAGCCACGGGTCGTAACACATCTGAAATGTAACGTTCACTGTTCAAAGTGTCGTCAGTGCCAACAAGAGGTGACCGAGGCGTGTAACCAATGGCACCCCATACCATCACGCCGGGTGATACGCCAGTATGGCGATGACGAATACACGCTTCCGATGTGCGTTCAGCGCGATGTCGCCAAATACGAATGCGACCATCGTGATGCTGTAAACGGAACCTGGATTCATCCGAAAAATTGACGTTTTGCCATTCCTGCACCCAAGTTCGTCGTTGAGTACACCATCGCAGGCGCTCCTGTCTGTGATGCAGCGTCAAGGGTAGCCGCAGCCGTGGTCTCCGAGCTGATAATCCATGCTGCTGCAAACGTCGTCGAAATGTTCGTGCAGATGGTTGTTGTCTTGCAAACGTCCCCATCTGTTGACTCAGGGAACGAGACGTGGCTGCACGATCCGTTAAAGCCATGCGGATAAGATGCCTGTCATCTCGATTTCTAGTGATACGAGGCCGTTGGGATCCAGCACGGCGTTCCGGATCACCCTCCTGAACCCACCGATTCCATATTCTGCTAACAGCCATTGGATCTCGACCAACGCGAGCAGCAATGTCGCGATACGATGAACTGCAATCGCGATAGGCTACAATCCGACCTTTATCAAAGTCGGAAACGTGATGGTGCGCATTTCCTTGTGAGAATGCCCTGAAAAGCTAATCATTTCCATATCACAGCATCTTATTCCTGTCGGTTAAATTTCGCGTCTGTAGCACGTCATCTTCGTGGTGTATCAATTTTAATGGCCAGTAGTGTAAGTATTATTTTGTGAATTTACATTTCGCCGATCATTCATAATAAGACTTCTGTGTTTCAGGACCTGGCATTTCTATGCTGAACAGTATCATTTCTGAAAAACTCAAATTTAGGAGCTGTTTGTTCTGTTATCCTAGAAAATAAAACATATAAATTTTAGGCAACTGGCGATTGTAACACAGACTGTTGCAGCAAAGATTCCACATTCGAGTAGGTCTGTGGAGAGAAGCAGTTTCTACAGAGACTACGGTCCTACAGTGGACATCGGCTTTCAATTCCAGATTGTGATTACCCTCAGAGGCACGTTCAGTTAGCATCCTATGAAACATATGCAGTTGTGTAAAACACAGGATGACTTTGTTCATGACACAAGAAGAATTCTCTAGAGTGAGAAGAGTGATTTCAAACAAAATGGTAAGGCACTGTGATGATTGGTACGTACGTGGCCTATAATGAACCGAAGAAAAGGAAACATCTAGTCGCCAAGAAGACAATTGTTAGAATGAGATTTTCGAACGCCTGTCTGTAATTATTGTGTGACGTGGAGGCTTCCTCAAGGACTCAGTATATTACCCGCGCCACACAACTCTCTACACTGTACTGGACTTCAGTCTTACCTTAAAATAGAAAAGTAAAAGTTACCAAAGGTAGCATCGGCGACACATTGACCTCGTAATAAACACAACTGAAAGTGGGCATAGTTACCCGAAACCGCCGATCGGAATCGAATAATTTTTTTTAAGTATCTGTGTCTGGTTGCGATCTCTCTCCCCTTCTGCTTTCACCAACATATAAAGTAGTAATGACGGTGAGGTCCCATACTCCGAGGAGCGTAGGGGACGATGCGGGAAACCCGCACCTCCGTACTAGGCAAGGTCCTAGCGGAGGTGGTTTGCCATTGCCTTCCTACGACCGTAATGGGGATGAATGATGATGATGAAGACGACACAACAACACCCAGTCATCTCCAGGCAGGGAAAATCCCTGACCCAGCCAGGAATCGAACCCGGGACCCCGTGCGCGGTAAGCGAGAACGCTACCTCAGGACCACGAGCTGCGGACTATAAAGTAGTACTTGAGTGTTTTTCCTTTAAATACCAACACAACGGTCTTCAGTGAGTTTTAGCAGCGTCGCTAATAAAATAGTCCAAGAAACTGCCAACACGAGCGTTTATACAAAGTTATTTCGAATTAGTCCGACTGGTTTTTAATTTTGAACTAATAAGGGAACCTCCCCATCGCACCCCCCCTCAGATTTAGTTATAAGTTGGCACAGTGGATAGGCCTTGAAAAACTGAACACAGATCAATTGAGAAAACAGGAAGAAGCTGTGTGGAACTGTGAAAAAATAAGCAAAATATACAAACTGAGTAGTTCATGGGAAGATAAGCAACATCAAGGAGACTGGGAACGCAGGAGCGTCGTGGTCTCGTGGTAACGTGAGCAGCTGCGGAACGAAAGGTCCTTGATTCAAATCTTCCATCGAGTGAAAAGTTTAATTTTTTATTTTCAGTTTATGTGACAAACTCTTATGTTTTCATCATTTTTTTGGGAGTGATTATCACATCCACAAGAAAAGCTAAATCTGGCAATGTAGAAGAATCTTTTTACCCATTCGCCAAGTGTACAACTTAGGTGGGTCGACAACATATTCCTGTCATGTGACGCACATGCCATCACCGGTGTCGTATAGAATATATCAGATGTATTTTCCTGTGGAGGAATCGGTTGACCTATGACCTTGCGATCAAATGTTTTCGGTTCCCATTGGAGAGGCACGTCCTTTCGTCTACTAATCGCACGGTTTTGCGGTGCGGTCGCAAAACACAGACACTAAACTTATTACAGTGAACAGAGACGTCAATGAACGAACGGACAGATAATAACTATGCAAAAATAAAGAAAGTAAAACTTTCACTCGAGGGAAGACTTGAACGAAGGACCTTTCATTCTGCAGCTGCTCACGCTAACCACGGGACCACGGCGCTCCTGAGCTTACACTGTCCTTGATGTTGCCTATGTGGCCCATGGATTACTCAGTTTGTATATTTTTGCTTATTTTTTCACAGTTCCACACAACTTCTTCCTGTTTTCTCAATTGATCTGTGATCAGTTTATCAAGGCCTATCCACTGTGACAACTTATAACTAAATGTGAGGGGGGTGCGATGGGGAGGTTCCCTTGTAAGTATTTTTAAGTAACGTGGCACTATACATACATGAAAGCGGCACACCTTGGTGCTTTCTTTACACTTGTAACATTTGGTTCCATTAATGTAGATCTGAAGATGACCCCTAACGCCCGAAACTGTTAACCATCTGTGTTACATCGCTGCTGTTACTGAAATCGATAATGTTAGAAATTTCCACCGTCTGCTCTATCTCTTTATAAACGTTGTGTGCTGCATTATATTCTTGCAGAGATTGGTATACGCAAAGTGTTTTTATATTCAGAGGGGAAAAAGGAGAACAATGAACAGTGTCGGCCACTGCCCTATTATATTCGTGTAAACATCAGCAAAATTAAATGAAAACAAGTGTACGTGGAGCAGTATTAACTCACCCAAGCAGGCAACGCCACATCTAAGGAACGGGAAGCAAGGAAGGTTAGAGTTCAATGTCCCGACGACGACGTTGTCATTATAGGTGCGGTACGAGCTCGGATTGCGGAAGTAAACTGGTCTTAACTTTTTCAGAAGACTCACCGTGGGGTCGGCGAAACCCGTGAAATACACTCCTGGAAATGGAAAAAAGAACACATTGACACCGGTGTGTCAGACCCACCATACTTGCTCCGGACACTGCGAGAGGGCTGTACAAGCAATGAACACACGCACGGCACAGCGGACACACCAGGAACCGCGGTGTTGGCCGTCGAATGGCGCTAGCTGCGCAGCATTTGTGCACCGCCGCCGTCAGTGTCAGCCAGTTTGCCGTGGCATACGGAGCTCCATCGCAGTCTTTAACACTGGTAGCATGCCGCGACAGCGTGGACGTGAACCGTATGTGCAGTTGACGGACTTTGAGCGAGGGCGTATAGTGGGCATGCGGGAGGCCGGGTGGACGTACCACCGAATTGCTCAACACGTGGGGCGTGAGGTCTCCACAGTACATCGATGTTGTCGCCAGTGGTCGGCGGAAGGTGCACGTGCCCGTCGACCTGGGACCGGACCGCAGCGACGCACGGATGCACGCCAAGACCGTAGGATCCTACGCAGTGCCGTAGGGGACCGCACCGCCACTTCCCAGCAAATTAGGGACACTGTTGCTCCTGGGGTATCGGCGAGGACCATTCGCAACCGTCTCCATGAAGCTGGGCTACGGTCCCGCACACCGTTAGGCCGTCTTCCGCTCACGCCCCAACATCGTGCAGCCCGCCTCCAGTGGTGTCGCGACAGGCGTGAATGGAGGGACGAATGGAGACGTGTCGTCTTCAGCGATGAGAGTCGCTTCTGCCTTGGTGCCAATGGTGGTCGTATGCGTGTTTGGCGCCGTGCAGGTGAGCGCCACAATCAGGACTGCATACGACCGAGGCACACAGGGCCAACACCCGGTATCATGGTGTGGGGAGCGATCTCCTACACTGGCCGTACACCACTGGTGATCTTCGAGGGGACACTGAATAGTGCACGGTACATCCAAACCGTCATCGAACCCATCGTTCTACCATTCCTAGACCGGCAAGGGAACTTGCTGTTCCAACAGGACAATGCACGTCCGCATGTATCCCGTGCCACCCAACGTGCTCTAGAAGGTGTAAGTCAACTACCCTGGCCAGCAAGATCCCCCATTGAGCATGTTTGGGACTGGATGAAGCGTCGTCTCACGCGGTCTGCACGTCCAGCACGAACGCTGGTCCAACTGAGGCGCCAGGTGGAAATGGCATGGCAAGCCGTTCCACAGGACTACATCCAGCATCTCTACGATCGTCTCCATGGGAGAATAGCAGCCTGCATTGCTGCGAAAGTTGGATATACACTGTACTAGTGCCGACATTGTGCATGCTCTGTTGCCTGTGTCTATGTGCCTGTGGTTCTGTCAGTGTGATCATGTGATGTATCTGACCCCAGGAATGTGTCAATAAAGTTTCCCCTTCCTGGGACAATGAATTCACGGTGTTCTTATTTCAATTTCCAGGAGTGTATTTGCGTCTGAATGGCCGGACACGGATTGAACCGCCGTTCTACCGGAAGCGAGTCGAGTGTGTTTCCACCCCCTTAGCCACTTGGTTCGACCATAGAGCAAAGATCATGCGATACCGGAGCTGCGTCGCTGACCTCTTGGAGCCAGTAGTCGGAAATAGCACTGCAGCTCTTTGTGGCTAACGGGATACAGACTGCTGTCTACTGGATTCGAAGCACTGTCTGCGCAGCACACAGTAAATCCGAGGCCGCAGCGATGGTGTGGTCAGGACAGCCCCAGCTGTGGCCTCTGCCAGCTCCGTTTCTTCTTTCCAATTCCTAATTCTTTGCCCCAAACTGCTACCAGGCGAGTGGAAATTAACGACCTTACACTGACCACGTTAATATTCGAAGAGACTTAGCATTAACACAGAACAGGTATTTTCCCTGTTCGAATTCACTGCTCAATCATTTCTCCTATAACATTCTCAGCATGTGTACTTTTGCCACCTTTTCGCTGCAGGATGAATACGACTAGTTGTAATGTAATTTTTATGACAATATAAGTTTGTCTATCGTGTGAAACTTTCACCTCTCTCCTCTGTTAATTACAAAGGATGTAACAGATTTACGTGTAGATATTTCTATTGGTGACTGAGGACAACATTACATCAATATTTACATCATTGCAGACTAATAATTATAGCTATTACAAGTCGTATGTTTTTAGGTTGGGTAGTATCTCCACGTACACACACCACAAACGAGTCGGTAACGTTTATTTTCCCCGGGGCAGCAGGTGAGGGACTGAAGTGTGGTCATGTGGATGCAAAACTGTTAGTCTATACTGAAAGGTGTAGTCGACTTAGAGATGCAGTTACGACGGTGCAGAAAACATCAGGTCATAAAATTTGTGACGTTTTTGTGGGAGGACTCTTAGACGCAGAGAAAAAACAACCGTCACACTAACGTGTGTACATCTTAAGGTACCACAAACAAAAATTTGCAGTTGTAAGCGTCACGCCATGTATGCGGCAAAAGGGTACGACATTCATTGGCCTGTTAATCCAAATGATGAATAAAAGGTCCCAAAAATCCTGAGTATACTGAAAAATAATAAGGTGCCATTTCCAACCGGCATTCCTGACGAGCTACAATAGTCTTTATTTATAGCCATTACTCTCTCTTAATGTAGGCTGTTCAATAAGTGCCTTCTGCAAGAGAATTTTCAAATATAATAAAATCTGAAGAAGTTCTCTTCTTGAAAAAGGGAAAAGATGAGGATACTACGCAGCCCCATCTGCCTACCGAATGTCTGAAGAAATGGAAAATAAATAGCTTCTCGATCACGGGAGAGAAAGTGGAATAAATAAAGCTTCAGAAAAGGAAAGTCTGCTGAGGAGCAGAGCAGCTGCAGAATTCAGCGACCCAGTATTTCGTTGAGACTGTGACTGATATATCCGATGCCTTTCGCAACCTTTGGTGGCCCTCTTTATGCGCGTGACTGGGGCACCTTAGTTGTCCTGGTAAACATTATGAATGTTCTGTGGACTACAGTGCGCACAGACAGGTTACTCTCAAGAGTCCCAACGAGAATCCGACAAAAACAACCAGCAAAAGCTCGCCTCAGAGCTACATTGGGGGACATTAATCTCGAATCCATTCTGAATAGCCTACAATAAGAACGAGAAAGTTTGGGAATAATAAGGTACACTCATGAACTCCTCATACTAGCTAACACCGTAACTATACTACTGGCCATTGAAATTGCTACACCGAGAAGAAATGCAGGTGATAAACGGGTATTCATTGGACAAATATATTATACTAGAACTGACATGTGATTACATTTTCACGCAATTTGGGTGCATAGATCTTGCCACCTCTGGCCGTAATAACGACCTTGATACGCCTGGGCATTGAGTCAAACAGAGCTTGGATGGCTTGTACAGGTACAGCTGCCCATGCAGCTTCAACACGATACCACAGTTCATCAAGAGTAGTGACTGGCGTATTGTGACGAGCTAGTTGCTCGGCCACCATTGACCAGACGTTTTCAATTGGTGAGAGACCTGGAGAATGTGCTGGCCAGGACAGCAGTCGAACATTTTCTGTATCCAGAAACGCCCGTTCAGGACCTGGAACATGCGGTCGTGCATTATCCTGCTGAAATGTAGGGTTTCGCAGCGATCGAATGAAGGGTAGAGCCACGGGTTGTAACACATCTGAAATGTAACGTCCACTGTTCAAAGTGCCTCAGTGCGAACAAGAGGTGACCGAGACGTGTAACCAATGGCACCCCATAGCATCACGCTATCATTATGACGATGAGGAATACACGCTTCCAATGTGCGTTCACCGCGATGTTACAAAACACGGATACGACCATCATGATGCTGTAAACAGAACCTGGATTCGTCCGAAAAAATGACGTTTGCCATTCGTGCACCTAGGTTCGTCGTTGAGTGCACCATCGCAGCCGCTCCTGTCTGTGACGCAGCGTTAAGGGTAACCGCAGCCATGGTCTACGAGCTCATAGTACATGCTGCTGCAATCGTCGTCGAACTGTTAGTGCAGATGGTTGTTGTCTTACAAACGTCCCCATCTGTTGACTCAGGGATCGAGGCGTGGCTGCACGATCCGTTACAGCCATGCGGATAAGATGCCTGTCATCTCAACTGCTAGTGATATGACGCCGTTGGCATCCAGCACGGTGTTCCGTATTACCCTCCTGAACCCATCGATTCCATATTCTGCTAACAGTCATTGGATCTCGAGCAACGCGAGCAGCTATGTCGCGATACGATGAACCGCAATCGCGATAGGCTACAATTCGACCTTTATCGAAATCGGAAACGTGATGGTACGCATTTCTCCTCGTTACACGAGGCATCACAACAACGTTTCACCAGGCAACGCCGGTCAACTGCTGCTTGTGTATGAGAAATCGGTTGGAAAATTTCTTGATGTCAGCAAGTTGTAAGTGTCGCCAGCGGCGCGAACCTTTTGTAAATGCCCTGGAAAGCTAATCATTTGCATATCACAGCATCTTATTCCTGTCGGTTAAATTTCGCGCCTGTATCACGCCATCTTCGTGGTGTAGTAATTTTAATGGCCGTTAGTGTAGAAACAAGCACATAATGTCTGCTCGACTCAGTTCACTTTCCATACTACTCCTGAAATTAATCTGTTATGTTAAACGGGAGACTAAGTTAAAGGCGAAATCCTATAATTACAGTTAGTGGTGTGCCCATGCGGAGAATTCCCACCTGTAAGTATCTAGGGTGTAACTCGAGGAGAAATGAAATTTTCGTACCCACATAAAGGAAGCATGTTCAAAAGGTTTGACTGTTACCAACAAAAATGTTAACATTCTACAACGGAGATTCGGTCAACCTCCAAAAATGTTCATCTCTATCACGAGGAACCGTTAGCATACTGGATCACGTTGCGAGCGTGTTGGTTCCTAGACTGAGGCGGGTGCAGGGTGAAATTCTGCTGCGATGCTCAGGAGAATTTGGAACAGCGACAACCGCCGTCTTGAAAGTTGTGTTTGTGGTCCTGCCTCCATTTCTGTGTGTCACAGGAAGAGCTACCATAAAATGAATGAAGAAAAACAGGCAATGCAAGGTCAAGGAAATACGTGTGACTTGTGAAGAAGTGAAGATAATCGCATCTCCATCATAGCGCATGCTATGTATTTGCGAAAGGAGAAATAGGACTTATCTGCCACTGGAATTTGAATGTATTTGCATCTTTCCAAATGTCAGAGAGGATTTCAAATCGGTCATGTTCAATCAAACGCTGCTTTTGTACCATTCCATTTCTGGCAGCACATGGTTCATACCCAGATTATCTACACAGAATGCGGAAAAAAATAGACACAGCCGTGACTGTAAAACCGTATTTACACCAGACCACGACCTACTGGAATGTTCAGTTTATGATTCCTTGGAGGCAGAAGAAGAAATTGGGCTTTTTGAACGAAATAGCTTCAGTCTCCACACAGAAAGCGAAGAGAGTGTGATGAACAACTGAAGGATGCTCAAGGCAGAAGGATATGGGTGGAGGGAAGGGCTCTCCACCTAGCAAGAATGGAGGGAAGTGGGTCCAGCAACAGTCAGCTTGTCTATTTTTCCGAAGGTGAGTTGTCATTGTATCCGAAATTGTGTGCAAAAGGATGACGATCTTCGGTATCTAACATTCGACCCGCTGGTGAAACGGAAATACTCCAGATCCAACAAGTTCCTGAATCTCGGCCGAAAACGAAGGTGTACCCTTGCCACTGACATTACGTTAGGTCACACAGAAAGTGCCATAGTACCTGTCACTTCTTCCACGTATTACTTTGTAATAATAAAAAGACCTATGTTGTTTCGTTTTTCCCTTTCTATCCTTGTTTCTTTTTCTTTCTCACACTTTTCGTTGTTATTGGTTCCCTCATATTATTATTAGTTTTTTCCCTTTTAGGTTTTGTGTGTGTGTGTGTGTGTGTGTGTGTGTGTGTGTATGTGTGTGTGTGCGTAAAAGGCAGCTGTAGATGAATGCACACTGCCGAAGGGGTTGTCTGCCGCCAGAGAATAAAATCACAAATACATTAGTCGACACGTCAAGAAAAAACAATTCGATTAGTTTCAAAATTGAAACATAAGAAACAAAATAATGATAAATAAATATAATGTAAGAAACTTTCCTCCCATCATTAACTATAAATCCAATCCATTGTTAAATGAATTTAAGATTAATGTTTCATTAAAGCCAGTCAGAAAGGCGAGAAATCTCATATTCCTTACGCAATAAGTAAAGTTGTTCCCTTTTTCGCGTAAGCAAGATTTCACTTAAGCGGCAGGGGCGAGAATTAGCTACAAGCTGAGACAAACGCTTGCGACACCAACATTCTCATTAAGCATTCATAACTCACTGTCTCATTGTTTTCGATGCATAACGTAACTGTTTACCATGCTTAACCTCATATTATGTATCCCCCACAAATCAAACACACAGATTATCTTTGTAATACTTCTTTACCTTTCAAGTACACCTTTGCATTTCAGTTTGTGCGGTCGGTCGCTGTAGTGGGACGCGAAATTGAAGCGTCACCCATCCACCAGTGTCAGCCCAGTTTGTAGGTGAATATAAGTTTAATTTAGTTTTGTTTATGTATTTTTGTAATATTTGTAATGGTTGTGAATTGTCTAAAGTTTTTGTATTTATTTTTTATGTTTCATGTACGGAGAGGGCGGCGCAACGAACGGAGACAGCATCTTCGCTGCCGGGACCAGAGAGAAAATTGCTGGCCACTATACGTCGCGGGTCGACAGCCAAAGAGCAACAGAAGATCCTGAAACCGAGTTGTTGCGTCGTGCTTCTAAAAATCAAGTAATTGAGAATTTGTAATGTTTTGTACAACAATGATATCATAGGAAGTTTAATGTTATTGAAAATGTTAGTTTTTGTCTCGTCAAGGCTCAGGTTCACGTCTGTATGTAGGAAGATAATAAACTAGTGGATGCTATTAAAGTTGAAATACGTGTTCCGAGGATTTATTTATGAAGAATTATGTGAATGAATTAATAATATATTTGACAAGATTATTGAATTTTGACAGCGTTCATCGCGACTTTGAATCTCAAAAGTTTATTCAATGTGGTTCTAATATCGATTAAATCAAGATAACGTGTATCAATATAATTTCTGAGGAGAAACAAACGAAATCTAAATTGAAAAAGTTTACGATAACCAATTGGCCCGAGTGACGTAATTCTGTGCATACGACTCAAATGATGTTTTACAGTTTCGTTCAAGAACCATTCTGAGACAATTTAAAAAGAATATAAGGGTCAACAGAAACGTCCGATCTTACTCGTCGGCTTTGACCCGTGACGTAAGCGTGTTGTGGTGTGTGACGTCATTACGGCGCGGAGTTTGGTTTGCGATTGTGGCGTGTTTGTAGATGTCTTGTTTTTATTTGTGGTGCTCTTTGGTGGTGTGTTTTTTAAGGGCTGTGGGTAAAATGTATAGACCGAAAGTGGTTAGTTAGGGTGGGCTGGGTAGGTGGGTGGGTGGTTTATTTTGTTGTATAGTGTTTGTGTGTTGTATTTTGGAGTTGTGGGGGAGGGGGTTGACGTTTGGGTGGGTTGGGTTTTTATTTTAGTTCAGTATTTTTTCGTTGGTGTGTGTGTGTGTGTTTTTGTATGTGTGTCTGTGTGTGTGTGTGTGTGTGTGCGTGCGTGCATTTGTGTGTGATTGTGGTGGCCAATCTAGTTTGTGGAGCTGGAACTTTTTTGAGGTAAGTTCCGTTTTTTTTTTTTGGTTATTTATGTATGTTTTGTGTATTGGGTATAGGTTGGAAACATCCGATCTCACGCGTCGGCTTTCACCCGTGACGTAAGGGACCTACACATTGATCTGTAGCGTAGCCCTGAATACGAGGTTAGGTTGGGAGTTTTTTTTTTGGAATGCGGCCGCGGCAGCGGCCGCCTATGATTCGAAAATATTGATTTGACACTAATGAACATGTATACGTAATATGAAGCAATTTGATGAACATATTGATCTGTAGCGTAGCCCACTTGAGGTTAGGTTGGGAGTTTTTTTTTGGAATGCGGCCGCGGCAGCGGCCGCCTATGATTCGAAAATATTGATTTGACACTAATGAACATGTATACGTAATATGAAGCAATTTGATGAACATATTGATCTGTAGCGTAGCCCACTTGAGGTTAGGTTGGGAGTTTTTTTTTTGGAATGCGGCCGCGGCAGCGGCCGCCTATGATTCGAAAATATTGATTTGACACTAATGAAGCCTGTGGGGGGATGGGGGGGCACTGCAGACTCCCCCCACCGCATAACGACACATGATGATCAAATTTTGAAAAAAAATGAAAAATTTTTTCCGTACCTGCTAAACTGCATAAGTGCCGATGTATGTGGGTGTAAGGGAAGCTTTCGTTTCTTACTTTTCTATTGGGGGATGTGATCGGTAGGTTCTGTTGAGCTATATAGGTTAAGGGAAGTGTCCGATTATGGATAGGAATGTGTTTTTTGGTATTTGGTCAGTTTTGTGATGTTGATTTATTTCGTTGTTTTGCGTGGTTTTGAATGGCGGTCGGTGGCTACATTTCTGTATATTTAGTTTCTCCCCACCCAAAAACCCCTAATTTCCCACGCTTGTCCCGTTACAGTCATTAGGCTTTTTGTGAAACTTGTGTATTTCAGTGTTTACAATACGTATGCGATGTTTTTATATCCGCCATATTGGAATTGTTTATAGTCGTTTCCGCGGTATTTGTGACGTCATGGGTCAAAGCCGACGGGTAAGATCGGACGCTTCTGTATTTCCGAATATAAATAATTTTGAAGTGGGTTGTAACTGACGTAGGTGACAAAGTCTACACATGGTCATATGTCGAAAGAAAATCATTTATAAGAAACTTACGTCGTTGCACTACACCGTGGCGACCTTATAAACAGGACTTGTGTGCAACTAAGTCACACAGGTATGAAACAATTAAAACATCAAGAGTCCTTCGGAAGTCAACGAGAGTCTTCGTGGAGCCTTTACGAGCCAGCGGCGACTTCGCCGGTGTGGGCAGCTGACGGAGCGCAGCCAAGCAGTACGGTCACGCAGTTATCCACGAGAAGGCGCATCTGTTGGGCAGCAGCTGAACGCTGCAAACCCCGACAACCTTTTTTCTCCTAAACTAACAGGCCCAGTGCGTCAGCTATGGGGCGTTCCTCCGGCTGGTATTAGAGGTGTTGCTGAGGGCTTCGCCTGTCAACGGTGGGCCGGGCGTGGTTGCAGCCAGTGACGTCTCCGGTGTTCGACTCAGCGTCCTGCCGGTTGCGGAAGCGGGGTCGCAGCATCTCAGCGGCTGCATCGACGGCTGTTACTTCTGCAGCCCGTAGCAGCACACTGATCACCGAGAACTACAAACTACAATATTAGTGTCCGGTGAGTCTGTTTCAAGTTGGAAGTGGAGTGTTGTACATAGGGAGTGTGCTTTTACAGGATTGTTGATTACAAGCCTGCGTGTGTAACTAGTTAATATCTTACAATAATGTCGGGAAGTGAAATGTCAGACGAAGAGCAGTCTATGTCCGATAGGAGCATGAGATCCCTTTTTAGGGCGATCGCTAAATTAAAACAATCTAACGGGGATTTTTTAGCTGAATTAAAGCAGTCTAACGAAGAATCTACTGCTAGATTAAAAGAGGAATTAAAACAGTCTAACGAGGAATCTACTGCTAGATTAAAACAGTCTAATGAAGAATCTACTGCTAGATTAAAAGAGGAACTAAAACAGGAATTAAAACAGTGTAACGAAGAATCTACGGCTAGATTAAAAGAGGAACTTAAAGGGGAGCTAACAAAATCGACAGACAGGTTACAGGAACATCTTAATGAAACCAGTCGAGAATTAAGTGATAAAATAGAGGCTTCTAAAGTTGAAATGCAGGAAAAAATAGTAGGACTAAGTAATAATATTGCTGATAATTGTAAAAGGTTAGAAGAACATATCCAGGAATCGCGTGAGGAAAAAGCTCGCATGCGAAATGATATTACTGACTTTACCAAGAAACTGGATAATGTCAATGTCTTAGTTGTAAATGAAACAGAGAAAAATAACGATAAGTTACGAGATGAATTTTCTGTGCAAACAGAAACTGTTCGTAGAGAATTATTAGAATCTATTAAAGAGGTTTCTACCAAACCTGTAGAGATTTCTTCAATAGATAATGTGGAATTAGAGATATTAACTCATCGAGTAGAAAAAGATCATACCGAAATAGAAAACATGAAATTTTTAATTACTGAAATATGCAGTAATCTTGAGACTGCCAAAGATAATAACATTAAGGTACAGAGCGTTCACATCGTGAACACAGTGAAGAATCGATATTAGCTAATCGCGTATCCAATACAGAAATGCGAATACAGGAAATTACTAAACGGTTATCGGAATTAGATAATAATGAAAACATTTCAAGTAGTAGAAGCAATAACGTAATCAGAGACAACAGTCGCATCGAGTTTGCTAGCTCAGACGACAACAATACGAATAAAGAAATCACGGCGAGCCAATCCGATGCAACTCCGTCTCTGCAATCTAAACAAAATCCAACTATGTCTCTCGCAGAATGTTGGGATGATATAACGACAAATTCAAATGTAGCAAGTCGATTTCCTGTATTCAAACCAGGAGGTGAACTTCACCCTATAATCTTTATAAAAGCTTTTGAAACTTCATTATCTCCTAAATGGAGTAAGGAGAAACGGATTCAATTTGTAATAGGACATTTAGAAGCAGAAGCTGCGAAATGGGCAGTACTCCATAGAACTGAATTTAGGGACTGGGATGATTTTGTTGAGCAGTTTAAACAAAATTATTGGTCAAGAGGAAAACAACAACACTTAACTTTAGAGTTGTTAGACCCTCCTCCATATTCTAAACGGTGGGGAGGTTATATGAATTATTTCGAATGGCATTTAAACCGTGCTAAATTAATTGAAGAACCAATTATTGAAAGTCATCTAATACGAGTCCTAATTAGTAGGTTACCGTATTATGTAAAGGAAAGAAAAATGTTATTCTACGAATTGTCTATCCAGACGAAAAAGTTTGCGAACAGATTATTAAAAATGCTGAACGGAGAATTAAAAGTTGTAATCAACATGCTATAGAACCCTCATTTCAGGTAGGAGATCTTGTGTTAGTACGATCTCATCCTAAAAGTTCGAAGATCAATAAGGAATGTAGAAAATTCTTCTTTATCTTTGAAGGTCCATATGTTGTACATAAGATTGTACATCCCAAAGCGTTACTTCTTATGGAACCTTCATCAGGTGTAATTAAAGGACTATATAGCGTCGATCAAATGAAACCCTTCATTCCAAAATAAGTTAATATTTAGTATATATTACATACGGAAGAGCGTTCATAGTTTATTCATGTGAAGTTTTTCGTGATAGTTACGTGTTATTTTAAAGAAATAACAAAGTTTAAACAAGTGATCTACAATAATCTACCGGTACTTCAAAAGGAGAAAGATAACTAAAAGGGGATTTATATGGAAGAAATTTTGTTATTAGGTCAGAAGGAATTTTGTATATTTTATATTTATTCGGATAGTGGGAACCAAAGGGGATGGTTAATAATTTTAGGGACCATGGGCGTCCAGAGCTATATGGCTCACGAGAACATAGCAGACTGCCTTTAATAGAGATTTGTAATAGTGTTAATATAGAACACACCAAACGGGGCTCTCTCGCTTGGTTCTCCTAAATAAATTGCCATTACCCAAAGGGTGTCCGAAGGTAAAGAAAGCCGTGCCGAGATTCTAAAGAAAGTTTTGCTTGATTTCTTCTTGACCGCAGGCATAAGTAGGGCATTAGGGAAAAGGATGACGTAAAGTAAATAGTACTGTTAGTTATTGTGAGAAACTCATATACATTTTTTTGAAAGAATAACTCTAGTAAATGAATAAATCGGAAACTAATCTATCACAATTTGAACGCTCTGTCCTAATGTAACAATGTTAAAGAACGTACTGAATTATTATTTACTAGCAACTATTAAATGAAAAGGAGTAATTTCCATATATTCGGTTGTCAATTACCATAATAGCACAATTAAAAGTAAATGACAAATAGTCACAACAATATTGTAGTAAAAGGATTAAATCTATCTAAGAGCAAGGACTCTAGATTACGTAAAATGTGAAAAAAATGTATTAACAGTTAAATATTGTATATAGAAAAAGTTTTATTTTCGGCTAAAACCCGACAAACTGAACTTGTGGGTGGGGTATGTAGTGGGACGCGAAATTGAAGCGTCACCCATCCACCAGTGTCAGCCCAGTTTGCAGGTGAATATAAGTTTAATTTAGTTTTGTTTATGTATTTTTGTAATATTTGTAATGGTTGTGAATTGTCTAAAGTTTTTGTATTTATTTTTTATGTTTCATGTACGGAGAGGGCGGCGCAACGAACAGAGACAGCATCTTCGCTGCCGGGACCAGAGAGAAAATCGCTGGCCACTATACGTCGCGGGTCGACAGCCAAAGAGCAACAGAAGATCCTGAAACCGAGTTGTTGCGTCGTGCTTCTAAAAATCAAGTAATTGAGAATTTGTAATGTTTTGTACAACAATGATATCATAGGAAGTTTAATGTTATTGAAAATGTTAGTTTTTGTCTCGTCAAGGCTCAGGTTCACGTCTGTGTGTAGGAAGATAATAAACTAGTGGATGCTATTAAAGTTGAAATACGTGTTCCGAGGATTTATTTATGAAGAATTATGTGAATGAATTAATAATATATTTGACAAGATTATTGAATTTTGACAGCGTTCATCGCGACTTTGAATCTCAAAAGTTTATTCAATGTGGTTCTAATATCGATTAAATCAAGATAACGTGTATCAATATAATTTCTGAGGAGAAACAAACGAAATCTAAATTGAAAAAGTTTACGAAAACCAATTGGCCCGAGTGAAGTAATTCTGTGCATACGGCTCAAATGATGTTTTACAGTTTCGTTCAAGAACCATTCTGAGACAATTTAAAAAGAATATAAATAATTTTGAAGTGGGTTGTAACTGACGTAGGTGACAAAGTCTACACATGGTCATATGTCGAAAGAAAATCATTTATAAGAGACTTACGTCGTTACACTACATCGCTCACACAGCATTAGTGTTTGTGCAGCTATGGTAACGCCTTATAAAAACTTCCTCGTTCGGCTGTAAAAGGATAGACGCCCTTCGCCCTCCTCCAACCACCCCTTCCCCTCCCCCTAACCCCTATTTAATGTCCCTGATCTACTTTAGTGTGCGAATACGTAGATTCGGAGAGGGTCTAAAGTGTGCCAATGTGCATCATTACTATCAATTGCATGTGAGTTACCCAACATCTCGTGAAAAGCTGATGTCCGAAGTGTGTTGCAATTTCCGTGGGATTTTTCTCGAACAACGAGAGAGTAAACACTTCAGTGATTACTGGCTCAGTCCGGATTTTGCTTATCGGTGACGTTTCGCGTTCTGATTTTACGACATCACAGCAGGCGCGAGCCACGCCTCCCGCCTGGGGAGCAGAGGTCGCCGCTGAGGCGACAGTGAAATGCGAGCGTCGCGACGCAGAATGAACGGCGGCCACTTATGTACGTGTATTTCTGTGTCTGTCGCTTCCGAGTTTCCAAGCAAATGGAGCCCTGAAGGGATAGCTCGATCTCGTGAAGACACTCGCTGAGGAAACGGGACTGAAAGAACAGCGACACTAATCGTAGTAGGATTACCGTCAAAGATGGTTTGTTGCAAATTACGTTAGCGTGGCGAACCAGAAGAGAGTATCTACACACAAATCATATATGGTGTTCGAACATCATGAATTACCTCGACGAAAACCGTCTATTCACACACACTGTGAACTTGGGTTTAGAAAACATCGTTCCTTTGAAACACAACTAGCTCTTTATTCATATGAAGTGTTGAGTGCTATTGACAAGGGATTTCAGATCGATTCCGTATTTCTGGATTTCCGGAAGGCTTTTGACACTGTAGCACACAAGCGGCTCGTATTGAAATTGCGTGCTTATGGAATATCGTCTCAGTTACGTGACTGGATTTGTGATTTCCTATCAGAAAGGTCACAGTTCGTAGTAATTGACGGAAAGTCATCGTGTGAAACAGAAGTGAATTCTGGCGTTCCCCAAGCTAGTGTTATAGGCCCTTTGCTGTTCATCATCTATATAAACGATTTGGGAGACAATCTGAGCAGCCGTCTTCGGTTGTTTGCGGATGACGCTGTCGTTTATCGACTAATAATGTCATCAGATGATCAAAACAAACTGATAAACGATCTAGAAAAAATATCTGAATGGTGCGAAAAGTGTCAGTTGACCCTGAATAACGAAAAGTGTGAGGTCATCCACATGAGTGCTAAAAGGAACTCATTAAACTTCGGTTACAGGATAAATCAGTCTGATCTAAAAGCCGTAAATTCACCTAAATACCTAGGTATTACAATTACGAACAACTTAAATTGGAAGGAACACATAGAAAATGTTGTGGGGAAGGCTAACCAAAGACTTCGTTTTGTTTGCAGGACACTTGGAAAATGTAACAGACCTACTAAGGAGACTGCCTACACTACGCTTATGCGTCCCCTTTTAGAATACTGCTGCGAGGTGTGGGATCCTTACCAGATAGGACTGACGGAGTACATCGAAAAAGTTTAAGGAAAGGCAGCACGTTTTGTATTATAGCGAAATATGGGAGAGAGTATCACAGAAATGATACAGGATTTGGGCTGGAAATCGTTAAAAGAAAGGCGTTTTTCGTTGCGACGGAATCTTCTCACGAAATTCCAATCACCAACATTCTCCTCGGAATGCGAAAATATTTTGTTGACACCGACCTACATAGGGAGGAACGATCACCAAGAAAAAATAAGGCAAATAAGAGGTCGTACGGAAAGATATAGGTGTTCATTGTTTCCGCGTGCTATACGAGCTTGGAATAATGGAGAATTGTGAAGGTTGTTCGATAAACCCTCTGCCAGGCACTTAAATGTGATTTACAGAGTATCCATGTAGGCGTAGATGTAGAAATCAAAAACCAGTCACACTCTACTACAGACCTGATGGTGGGCACAGCATCAGCTTTGTGTGTGTGTGTGTGTGTGTGTGTGTGTGTATATGTGTGTGTGTGTGTGACCCCGGGCGAGACACATGCCACGTTTTTCTGTGTGAAAGCGTAACTATGATTACGTTTTGTTATGGACCACGATAAATATACAGGGTGAACTGAACTTCCCACACCCAGACGCCACAGCGCGATTCGTTGCATACTAGCAGTACAAAAATGTCGGTAACAAAATTTCGTAACGCCCTTACTTCAGGTAGAAAGTTGATGTCAAAGGAAGGCTACTTGGCAACACTGTAAACGCATGCAAGACAAGTATCTTGATCTAATACACTGTATCTAATACAGTGTATCTTGTATATCTTTGCCTAGCAACAAAAAATACTAATAATCTTATTTATGGATTCTTCCGTTTCTTCTTGGTTGAAAAATTCCATATTTAAGGTTGAATAACAAGTACACTGTTTTTGTTCCACTGATTTTGTGTATTTCGAACTACTTTCCGGCTTATTATGGCATCTTCAGGGAACAACTGACAAGCTTCTGGAAGGGACACTGGTTCTTAGGTAACCAAACATTATAGGCGAAGAAACAATCACTTTCACAGAGTATTGTGCATCTCGCTTTTTTCTTACTGATGAAATTACGTCTTTCACAATAGTCAATGTTAAGCAAAATAAACAATTAAACTACACAGTATTACAGGTTAAATGATTTTTCCCCTGAGATACTGTTAAACAGGGCACTCTTCATATATGCTGTGCAACAAACATTTTCTAACATTGTAAACCTAACTTTAAGCAATGGAAAAGATTATACACAATAATTAGATAACGTAATCTTGCATTATTACCGGTTATTTGGCTGTGATGCCATAGTTTTGTTGACAACTAACTGAGCACTAGTAACTTACATTGAGAAACAAACATGTTTTACATTGTCAACAACATTTTTATGCAGAGGGCAGTACTGAATATAGTACATGGTTAAAATATACATTATTAAAATATTACAAGTTATATTGTTGAGGTTTGTCTGGTAAAGAATAGGAAATTCTGTTATGTTTTGTGCAGCTGTATGTGTCACTGTGGCGGTTTGTGGGTATGTGGCCTGGATGATTACATCATGTGGTGAAGCTTAAAAGCGGGGTTGAGCCCAGCCGTAGTTGATGATTTAGAACCTGCTGGGGATTTTGAGCTAAATGTCTGTTTACCTCAAGTGCTTCTAATAGATTTAGTTTTCTTCATTTGTTGGCTATACGTAGCACTTCTGTGTAGGTTCGGTATTTGTGTCCTTCCTTCAGCAGAGGTTCAGCAAAGGTGGGGTCAGACTTTCGTAGTCACCAGCTGCGTTTGTGTCCTGTCAGCTTCGTTATTACAGCCCTTTCTGTTTGACCAATATACAGTATGTTGTTGGCTAATTTATCACATAGTTTTCCTAAATACGAGATACTACACCAGTTGGTTTTGGATATGACAGCTGCTGCAGAGGGGGTTTACACAAAGGGTAGAATTTTTCTTCTTTGTTTCTTGTGTAAAATGTTGTCAGTTAATTCAGGTATATAGCCACTGTTGGATGCAGTACATTTAATGGTATCTAATCCTATTCTACAATTCTGTTTTGACATTGGTCTGAATGTAAGACGATGTACCATGAAACGGAAGGCAGCAAGTTTGTGTGATAAAAGACGTTACGAACATAAGGGCACTACATCGTCTGTTGTGATGGGTTTTCTATAAATTTTGAAGCTATGTGTATTTGCAGTGATGTCTGCGTTGAGGTCTAAGAAGTTAATGGCTTTTTCACCAATCTCCATGGTGAACTATATGTCTTTGTACTGTGAGTTTAGATGTTCAAGGAATGTGTTCAGTTGTCTTTTGGTTCCAGTCCACAGACACATTTACTTAACTGTAACAATATTTGATATTGTCATTGAGATTCTCACTAAGTAGGAATTATTTTCCGAAATGGTCCATGAAGATTTCTGCTGCAAGATGACTGGAGGGAGACCCCATTACCAGGCGATCTATCTGTTTGTATAGAGTACCTTCCAATCGAAAATAATTTTGTTGTAAACATGTCTGGGTTGCCAGTTTTATGTCTTCTACTTGTACATGGTTGACACGTGCCCTGTACAGTAGCTCTGTTAAAATATCAAGGCACTCTTTCACTGGTATGTTTGTACATCAAAAGGTGCTAGTTTTGCGCTATATAAAATATGGAAGGCTTTAATTTTATTAACGAGATCCACTGAATTTGCAATTCCGTACATAGATTTAAATAGTGTCTTGGTTTTGGTGCAGAAATGTTATTCTTTGGGAGTTTTGTAGTTTGGTGCGGTGTAGGTTGGCGCAGGTGTTCATAAAGGTTTGCCTTCCTTGTGTAGTTCAGGAAGTCCACACAGTTTAGGAGCTATGGTTACATGTTGATCAAATATTTAGCTTCGTATTCAGGTATTACACTTTTGTAGTCTTGGTTGGATTAGATTAGATCCAGTTTTAGATCCATAGACCAAAAATTGAGATGATTCTCGTGGGTGTGGAAGATGTCAAAAAATATAACACAAAAAACATAAAACATTTGAATATAATTCTTACTACCCTAATCGTTTGTCAGGAGATTGTCAAAATAGGTGAATACATTTCAGCAAACTGGAACTGCGAATAGTTACAGAATTAATACAATGTCAGGATGAAACATTGTTATGCACTTCTAATAAATTTATCATACACAAAATACCTTTTCTAAAAACTTTGAGTTTGATGTGTTACCCCAGAATATGATCTCGTATGACAGAATGAAAATATGCAAAGTACGCAAGTTTTATTTATATTTATATCTCCTACATCTGACATCATTCTCACTGCAAATACAGACTTGTTTAGGCGCTTAAGCAATTGTGTGGTATGCCCTTCCCAACTGAATTTGTTATTGAGTCGTAATCCCAGAAATTTAACACTGTCAACCTCTTCGATCTGCATGTCTTCATATGTTATACACATGCTGGAAGGAAATCTCTTACAGGTTCTGAACAGCATATAGTGAGTCTTTTCAGAGTTTAATGACAGTGAATTGGCTTTAAACCATTTATTAATGTCAGTGAAAATTTGATTAGCAGCTATTTCTAAGTCTGTACTTGACTTGCTACTTATTGCAATATTTGTATCATCTGCAAACAAAACAAACTTAGCACTTGGCAATGTAACAGATGAGAGGTAATTAATGCACACAAGGAAAAGCAACGGAGCGAGATGGAACCTTAAGGAATACCACATGTAATTAATTCCCAATCAGATGAAGACTGACTGCTTACTGCACAGGTATTTCGCAACAACATCCGTTGTTTCCCGTTAGTTAAATAAGGCTCAAACCATTTCGCAGCACTGCCGGTGACACCATCATATTCTAATTTACTTAACACAATGCTGTGGTTCACACAGTCAAAGGCTTTTGACAGGTCAAAGAAAATGCCAGTAGCCTCTAATTTATTATCTAATAAATTAAGTACATTCTCATTGTAAGTGTAAATAGCTTTCTCTATATCAGAACCATTAAGAAACCCAAACTGTGACTTAAACAATATATTATTTGCAGTGAAATGCTGAAGGAGACACTTGAACACAACCTTTTCAAACATTTTTGAGAAAGCTGGCAAAAGTGAAATTGGTCGATAGTTTGATCATATCTCTCTATCTCTCTTCTTGTAAAGAGACTTAACTTGGCATATTTTAGCTAGTTTGGAAATGTTTCGCTGATAAGAATTTGATTGCACAAATAACTTAAGATAGAACTCAACTCACATGAGCATTCTTTGATTAACTGTGTTGATATGTTATCATGCCCATTAGAATACTTAGATTTTAAGGATTGTATGATGAATGATACTTTTTTGGGAGACATGATTGTCACTTCCATTTTACTGATATTACTGGTCTCAGGTACCTGATACCCCAAAGCTGTTAGTAACAGAAGTGAAGTATTTCTTTCAGAGGTTTGCAACATTACATGCATTTGTTACCAAAGTCTCATTTATTTTTAGAGCTATCTGTTCCTCTTCCTTTTCGGCCCCAACTTTCTCTGTCTTCCCTATATCTCATACTGCATTTTTTTTGTTGCCTACTGTAATTATCTTTTTCTCATAAGAAAGTTGCTTCGATTTCTAGATTACTTGCGTCAATATTTTGTAGTATTCTTTGTAATGCATTACAATGCTACCATCAGAGCTGTTCCTAGATAGTAGATAGCATATCCTTTTTGTCCCACATAATATCTTTATTCCTTGTGTAATCCACAGTTTATTTTTTTACTTCTGTGTGATTTGAGTTACCTTTAGGGGAAAATAATTCTCAAAAGGGGAAGTAATGAATGCTTTGTATTTTCCATTTGAGTCAGAGCTATTGTAAACCTCTATTGAGTTCACATCTTTGAGCAATTTCCTGAATTCCTCATTTTTTTACTGACCTATTACCTTCCTGTACTTAGACTTAATAGATAGGATAGTTTCAACATTTAACACAAGATGATGCATATCATGATCAGATAGCCCATTTACTATTGGTTTTGTGATACGACTTTTCCCTAGATTTGTCTGTGAAGATATAGTACTTACTATGAAATAGTACTTCTGTTGCACAAGCTTCTAAGTGCTGCTCTGAGCAAACTTTATTAATATCAATATTCTTGAAATCAAAACAGTTTCTGACAAATGTGGCATCTCCTCTTTTCTCCATATTTTCTCTACAGAAGTAAGAAGCTAGCTTGAATCCTGTAACTTAACATATCTACACCAGTGGTCACATAATCTTGAGAGAATTTTTAATTTCTTCGTTGAAGATTTTGGTGGGATGTTTGGCGAGGATAATGATGGGAAGTTTCACTCTCTCAACGTAATCACTTTTACCTGCTTTTGTAAGAATATTGTTATTTTGTTTCATTTCCTTGTTTAGGTTCTTTAGCGTGTTCTGGTCTACAGGTCGTGATGGAGTATCTATCTCAAGCCATTTTTGTATATCACGACTTTCTATGTGTTTGGGTGTAATGTCATTGTTTACATTTTATTCTATACAAACTTTTAAAACATCTGTTTTTCACAAAGTTTATGGGGAGCGACATATTTGAAACCTTTTACCAGCAATAAAAGGAAGGAACTGTTTCATATAAATTTACTACTCGTTCTGAGAAAAAAAAAATCTGTAATTTGTGCAGTTTAATTATTTATTGTGCTTAAAATTGCCCATTGTGTGAAATGTAATTTCAACATTAAGAAACAAGTGTTGTGCGCAACACACTCAGTAAGTGATTGTATCTTCGCCTATACTATTTGGTTACCTGAGAACTAGTGTCCCTTCCAGTCGCTAGTCAGTTGTTTCCTGAATATGGCCTAACAAGCCGAAAAATAGTTCGAAATAAACAAAAATCAGTAGAATAAAAACAGTGTACTTGTTATTCAACCTTAAAGACGCTAATAATTCTTATCGCTCTCAATAATAATTTAAAATATAGGTATGTTATTAACATTTTAATTTTAACCCGTGTTAGTGACGTTCAAGATATCTGGACAAGCAGCTAACATCACCTGGACAGCCGTGTGGAACATTTCGGCTCAACATTTCGGCTCTAGGTGTCGACACGCAAGAGTGTTCATTCGACCAACACTCGGTGTTTCAGTCGGAATTTCGGTTGTGACAGAAATTTCCTCGCCACTGAAGAAAATGGCTGACACTGTACGGAAAAATACTCTGGTGTTCTCGTTCGAGAAGAAAACCTCCTGCCCTGAAAATCTACGACTGCCTAACAGAGGTAACTGAAATAAATTCTGATTCTGTAAACACTGACAATTCTGTCTCTTCGTTGAATTTCTTAGTGCGGCGACGGTTTACAAGCTGTTGTGGAAGTGGGCTAGGGTAACTGAATTTGTGCAGAGAGACCGTTCGAGAAGTAATATTACTATAAGAACAGCTGATATCACGCAAAACTGTCAGAGTGTTGAAGTTCCCGATCAAATTTCATTATCAGCTAATTAAATATGCTCTTTCTAAACACGGAGAAGTTAAATCTATTGTTAATGAAAGATGATCAACACTGTATAAACTACTATGCCTGAGGTATTCGGTTAATGGAAACGGGAGCAAGGACAAATATTCCTCTCATAAAGCTCACACCGTGTAGTCTGGACACGTCCAGACGTGTCACGTTTGCAATGAGTCAGGCCACTTCCGATGGAAACTGCAAAAAAATATGAAACTACTGTGACACCTACAGAAACATCTGTGCTAAACAAGGATACTTTGAAGGCAAACACGGTGACTCAAGATGTTCATCAACGCAGCATCAAATCGCAAACTACCTCCAAAGACTTCTCGTAATCACGTGAAACAAAAATTTGAGGAGGACGATACGAAATCAAAAATTTTACATTATAAGATAGCCATGGGAGGATCTCAAGACAGAAGTTCAAAACATCCTAGTAACGCAAATCAACATCAAAAACAGAAATCTAAAGTAACTTCATGCAATAACTTCAGGCAGCAGTAGCCGACCAAGACAGACGCAGCAACAGGGAAGTAAACGGCTTTTGTCATTTACGAGTTTCTAACCAGGAGAGAATTTTATTACATCATCTGTGTGCTTTAATAGTTCAGCTTCTTGCGTTTCTGCGAGTAAATTTAGTATCTAATAGCCACAGTTGTCGCGTTTACGTTTGCGTTGGAAAGTAAACCGATTTTATGACATATTAAAAGTTCCTAATCAGGAGCAAATTATTTAGTTTGACCTGAGTGCTTCGGTAGATAGGTTTTTGAATGTCTGCGTATTACTAGACACAGTTCGTGCGTTTTCGTCAGGGTCTACAGTAGAGCGTGCCAATAGTCCGTTTGTCTGCATAGTTTAGTTTTACACGGCCTTTAGTATGGACAGGGACTGCGATTTTTGTATGCGGATGCGAGCCGAGTTGGTGACACTTCACTCTCAGCTTCAGGCTGTGATGGCTTCAGTTACGCAGTTTGAGGGTGTGGTGGATGGGCACCACTGTTGTGGGCCAGCAGTGGGGGTCCAACGGACGTCCAGCACGTCAGAGTCCTCCGATCGGTCCTCACCGGTGGCCAGCCCAGTTACTGCTCGCACTGAGGCTGACCCCTCACTTGTGGTCGAGTGGGAGGTCGCCCTGGGGCGAAGCAGGCGACGAAAGACTTCCCAGGCGGCCGGACGTAAGGCCTCCCCAGTTTGTCTGACAAACAGGTTCCAGGTGCTGTCTGTGGCTGACAATGTCGCTGAGCCAGATTCTGTCACCTGTCCTGTTTCAGAGGAAACCACTCAGTATGCAATATCCGGGCAATCGCAGAGGGTGGGATTATTGGTAGTTGGGAGCTCCAACGTTAGGCGCTTTATGGGGCCCCTTAGGGACTTGGCCGACAAGGAGGGTAAGAAATCCAATGTGCACTCCGTGTGTATACTAGGTGTAGTCATTCCAAATGTTGAAAGGGTCCTTCCGGGTGCCATTAAGAGCACAGGGTGCAGCCAATAGCAGGTGGTGCACACGTCGGTACCAATGATGTGTGTCACTTTGGATCAGAAGAGATTCTGTCTGGTTTCGAGCTGCTAACAGAAGTGGTAAAGGCTGCCAGTCTTACTTGCAAGATGAAAGCAGAGCTGACCATCTGCAGCATAGTCGACAGGACCGATTGCGGACCTCTGGTACAGAGCCGAGTGGAGGGTCTGAATCAGAGGCTCAGACGGTTCTGCGACCGACTTGAGCCAAAGGGTGGTTGGGTTTCGGGTTCCGCTGAATAGGTCAGGTGTCCACTACACGCAGGAGGCGCCTACACGGGTAGCAGGGGCTGTGTGGCGTGGACTGGGCGGTTTTTTTAGGTTAGAGGTCTCGGGAAAACACAAGAAGGGCTTCAGTCACAAAGGGTGCAGGTTGAACACAAGAAAAACATAGATACAGGAACAACTGGTATAACAGTTGTAAATTGTCGTAGCTGTGTTGGGAAAGTAGCAGAGCTCCAAGCAGTGTGAGAGGTGGCATGAGCCCCCTCTCATATTTCTATCTTACGATTCTCCTCTCTAGTTGCATGCGGTGGAGGGTTGCTATTCCTTCACACGCGGACTTCCCATGCAGCGTCTCTCGTCACCCGGGTGGTCCAGTGACAGGCGGGCTCTTCTGACTTTGAAAGGGTAGGCCGACAGGCGTGGGGGGTCGAGTGAATGCTTTCCGGACGCCGGCATTGTCAGGAGACGCGCCCGTTTGGGGCCGGAAGTGGCGGCTGGGCTGGAGGTTCCGTTGCTTCGCAGAAGCTTAGCGAAAACACTTTCTGGCGGGCTACCAGCGAGGCGTGGGAATGACTTATGTACCCAGGCAGCTGTGGCGGGAAAATTCCCGCGCTTTCTGCAAAATAGTAACTGGGATTGGCTTGCTCAGGGCATAGCTCCGTGACGTAGCAAAATGAGCACAGAAATTGGCGCCAAGAATCTCCATTGGTGGAATGGTAGTGCTCCGGCAATGGAGTGGAATTTCCGCCGGTTTTCGGGTTGCTGATTGGAACGTAACCACGGCCACTGTCGTGGGGGCGGGAATGTTGTGTGTTCGGCCTGTACGGGTGCTCTAGGTAGTCGGCAGTCGCCTTTCGGTCGAGGACGTCGAAGCAACCAGCCAACGGCTCCGGTACGCCAGATCGTGTCCTGGCAGTCAAGAAGACAGTTTGGTAATATATGTCCGCAGCACCGGCAGACAGGGATTTTCCTAGGTGATAATCAGAGCTCAGCAGAGCGCGCCTGTTCGTCTTTTTCTAACTTTGTTCTGTCTTGAGAAGCAGCAATAACTTTGGGTTAGCTGTGTGTCTCTCTTGAGATTTGAGTGGCAAGGAATTGGCTCCACGTACCACCTCGTCTTAATCCTCACGATCTAGTTTAGGGACAACTTCACCTTTACAGTGTTTGTATGAATCTCCAAATTTGAGCCAATTTGATGCATTATATTTCCTGTGTTTCTTTTACTATTCTGTGTAGTCTTAATAAATCATATTGTTATTTTGGACAGAACTTTCATTCTGTTAATCGATAGAGCAAACCTATCATTCCTCACTATGCTAATCAAACCTTTGTTTATTTAACTTATTTATCAAATTAAATTATTGCAGGTGCCAAACTCTCTTCTACTCCACTGGCAGGGTTGATTAGAGTCAGTTCGCATTTTTTTTTTATCCTTGTGCAACAGAAAAAGTCGGAGTTAGAATAGGGGGGGCTTAGAGCATGATTTACATATGTGGATTCTAGTAGAATTTAGTGATAAATACACTGCTAGCCCCGGCACCTCGCATAATATGGCGACCCTTAGCCTCGGATCTTTCCTGAGAATCACTGATAAGCCAACAGGATTCTTAGTAGGAACATTCAATTGTTTTTCTCTATTTTTTTTTAATGGTTAATACCCAACTTGTTTTTCTGGTAGTTCCGCGTTTAGTTTTAAGTAGCGGCGCATGATTACAGTTTTTGTTTTCAGTGTATATATTCTTTTGTTCATTGTTTTTGTGTTTCGTTGATGTGGTGTCTGTACCACATCGCACTTTGTCGGATTTGTGTGCGGTTTCTGTACCACATCAAATTGTGTTTGTAATTACAGCGTTGGAACAGCGTTGTTGAAATTTTATGTCTATGTGTAAAAACACAGGGAGTAGATTATTTTTACTGTGTATTTTAGATAAATTTGTTTTTCATGAATGATAACGAGAAGTAAGGCACGACTATTATCGAGCGAAACTAAAACAAAAGGGAATAGCATAATGGATAAGGGGCAGTTTACTGACGGGAATAGGTTCGGAGATGAGATGGGCACATTTTTAGCAGGACAGGACGACAGGGTCATTGATGAGGAAGGTGATTTGGACGCGATCCTAGAGCAACGTCGCGACCGTGATAGTGAGGTAGAGGATGAAACAGAGACAGGCACACAGGTCGAGACGGTAGCAGAAGTTTATAATCAAACGAACGAGAGCAGACAGGGGCCAGCTCGGTCACGTCAGAGCTCTAGCGCCCAGGTGTCCAGAGTGACATCGCCCATGTGTGACGAGGATCAAAATGATGACATTAACCCAATACTAAGCTTCCTACGATCAATGAAAGAAGAAGCTGACGAACAACGTAAGAAGGAGAAGGAAGAAGCTGACGAACAGCGTAAGAAGGACACTCAGGCAATAATTTCGCATATAGGGAAAATTCGTGGGGAATTACTAACAATAAAGAAAGAATGTGGAGAAGCAAAACAGATGTCACTGGTAGCACAAAAAGTAGCAGGCCTAGCCAAAACGGCAGCAATGGGGGCAATGAAAGTTGCAAAAGTAACTTCTCAACTCGCAGGTCGCTTGCGACGTGCGACACAAGCCCACTCAAAATCCCTAGCGTTCTTAAAAACCCAAGGTAATATTGCGGTTACGAACATCATGAAACAAATGAAAGAAGTAGAGAGTCGGATAGCAAAACTAGAGCGAAACGGGCACACGAGCACTGAGCATTCGGATACCAATGATGGAGTACACAGAATTGTGTCTCCGAGGAAAAGCCCGCCGTGCTCCAGCCCAGTGACAGAGTGCGGAACTAACAATGCACACGCAGAAACACCTAGTAATAGTTCAAATAATGGTAGTCCACTTAGGAGAGGGAATTCGGAGTGCCACTTCCACTGTGATACAGAGGTAGCACATCACAGTTATCAGCAAGATAGATCAGGACACTCAACAGACGTGCAAGTATCGGAAACGAGTGACAACACCAGTGCGAGGATCGGACAGGATTTTGATCACAATCAATTCCTGTCGATACTAAAATTCCAAAAGTTCAGAGATAATGGAGGGTCGATGCATCCGAAGAGCTGGGTGACGCAGTTTACTAATTCATTACCGTCATCATGGCCAACCCACGCAAAATTAGAATTCATGTGTGGACACATCGAAGGCCAAGCCGCGGAAAAGATGCGGGGTGTGGCAGCGACGTGTCGGACCTATCAGGAATTTGTTGATGCGTTCCTGGGGATCTACTGGTCAAAGGAAACGCAAGACAGGATTAAAGACGAAATAATATTTTGTCCTGAACTGGAAGTGTCCGGGCATAAGAGCGCAACCAAATTTTTTGATGATTTACTCAAGAAGAATCAGTTTTTAGATAGTCCATATAGCAAGGGAGAAATCATCAGATTTTGTTTTCCCAAATTGCCTGTTAGGTATCAACAGACACTTGTCGGCAAGTGTGGATCTGACATCGAAGCATTCAAGAGTCTATTGCGCGAACTCGCAGTAGTCTTCGATAAACAAGATGCAAAGGACAGGAAGAAGGCGCAAAATAACAAATACCACGGGCCAGCAAGGGCAGACGACAACAGATCGCATAATCGCACTGGTCAGTTAGGAAACCAGGGTTACGGAAATCAAGGTTACGCAATTCAAGATTATGGAAACCAGAGACACGGAAACCAGGACGTCAGGGAACAGGGTCAATCTAGACAAGGAATCTGGGACAGGAGGAAAAACGAACGGCAAAGCGACCGTAACTGGAGAGAGCGAAATCAAGGACCACAGATTGAGATTGAAATTAGCCCTGCAAATCCTAAGGCACGTCAGAGGAGGGGGAGTCTGACAAGGGATTGGCGCTAGTCCATAGGACTCCACCACATCTGTCACACAAAGAAGTTCGTGGAATAATAGTAGTTTAAGTGGTGTACATAGTAGAATAGGCAAATATATGAACCTTTCTTCGGGGAACAATAATCGTTGCATTAATAGATTAAGATTGTTAAAGTATTAACACGCTGCGTTGTCTCGCATAAGAATTTACTGCTGCTATCTTTTTTTTTGTCTATGTTCGGGATCTCCTCTGTCGTTGCGATAAGAGGCACTACCTTTCCATGAGCAATGTTTTTGTCCTTTCCTATCTGGTGTCCATGTTAAGGGATAAAGATGAGTGACGAGATGTCGCACAAACGGGCGCATACAAGAACGTGCTCTTAGAAGCGTTCTGAGAAGTCGTGATACGCTCAATAGCGGCCACAACCAGTTCGTGAAACGTTCATACCAATGCTTGCAGGCACGCGTCAGTGCACGGCAAGATTGTGGTATATTGCGTGATTTCGAGGATGAATATGGGCAGTATAGTTTTTTGCAGAGCTGCGCCAGCATCGTTGTCTTGCAAGTCGGGGTGATCCTGTGAGCGTTTGACTCCAATGGTGCCCTAGACGAGAGAAATGCGAGCATAAAGCCTACCATGCCAAGGTGCTGGTTGGGGATTTAGCGTGCTGCTCGTGACTGTCACAGATGAATAACCAGGGACTTATACTTGGATATTCGTGACATACTATGTAGCTGGCGTGTATTGGGCGACTGAATCCTCAACAGGAACCACCCCTGGCTTGGTCATATTACATTGCTTCTGGAAAGGTGTGCTTTGATCCCGAAAACCGCATCAGATAGAGAAGGAAGTTGCAACTATAAATTTATTGTCGTGTATAGCCATGGCTAACCCAGTCTCTGGAGTTTCAGTGAGGCGTAGTGAGAACTCGGAGGCCATGTCGTACGGCGCGCACATCACTGTCGTCAATAGCGGCGAGCAGCGAGACATCTCAACGTAACAGGAATTATGTAAGAGTATTGTATAAGGTAAACAAAATAAATAAATAAATAAATAACAAAAAAAAGGGTACGATATACTAGGATAAGTTAAACTGTAGGATTTAACAATAACTAGATTAATATTGTGGGGGTTTTCTACCACAAGTGTTGTGCTTGGGCGCGCCTGTTGGGATGTTATTTTTCAGGTCATCAAATCACAGACCCGAGATGAAGGGACGACCGGCGAGCGGACGTAGAATAGTTGCAATAACATAATTTATTCAGAAGACATAGAATGTAGATCGTTGGCATATGGTAGTTAATTCTTGAGCATGTCTACTGTCGATCTATATAATTAATAGTAATATTAGTGCGGGCCCGCACATTTAGTTGTTCATCCATTACAAAGCATCAGTTATCACACACCATGTACATACTGAGATCGGTCTCTACACATATATCAAAATAAATTATTTCCATGTCTAGATTAGATGTTATAATGATTGCCATAGATTAATAACTATAAAAGTAAAATAAGAGTGTCTGAAATGACAGACCATCAATGTTTCATTATGTAAATTTATTATAACATAGAAGGTCATGGGAGAAAGTTAGGCATAAGATTTTTGTAAGAATTGTGCAGATGACGGGGATCGTGGCAATGCGGAGGCCGGCCGCAGCGGGAACAAGAGGTCTGCGGCTACCTGCAAGAAAAGAGCGTCAGCACCCCACCTGACGTGAAGGGCGAGAGCATCCGGTCCTACAGGCTGCCAGTCACCCGGCCGTATACCTGAAGGATTACGCGGGACCCTCGCCGGGCCACAAGCGAAAGTGAGGCTGGCCGTTGACACTGACACGCGACCCACACGCGACAGCCTGCTAGCTCTCCAGACGCGGCAGCCGTTTGGAGGGATTCCCTGCGGCAGACCACGTTGTCGTGAGTACACGAAGAAGATCACATATCGTGTCAGAACCTGCGCCTCATGTGCCTCAGGACAGAAAGGGACGCTCTATACTCACCTGTTTGGGTTTTTACAACTCACTAGCCTTGGCCGATCTGCATACACAAAGCAGTATCGTGCCACACTAACAAATGTATGGTCTCATTTCTTACTTCTCCTCTCTATTAGAGAGCAGTTTTAACAATAGTCGCTCCTAGTTCGATCCTGTATGGATGACCTCACACACTTGTGGAGTCACTCCACGTGCCATCATCCCTCGTCGAACTGCAATATTGGGAAACGTAAAGTTCTGTCCAGCGAGAGAAGAGACCTAGACTAGTGATGTATCCCAATGAGTAGACCTCAGAGACAATTAATCGACGTGAGGAGAGCCTATCACTGTGTCTTCCTACCGTACTGCCGTGATCATATGCGTGGGTCTGACTACAATCTGAACAGCGTACTGCAGACACTCCAGAACTCCCTATTGCTGTTGCCACAACGTAGCAACAACACCTGACGTTTAGCCTTATGTGATGTCAGTACTGTGGAATTAGTGAAGTGTCACGGATATTTCTAACAATGTGATTTAGTGCCTCATTCTCAGCACAGTCGTGAACTTTGTGCAATGTGCACGCACAATTTGATGCCCCATGAACCTTGTTTTTTTTTCTTAAATTTCTTTCTCTTATGTTGTTTTTGTAATGTATGTTATACCTTGTATGCGTTTGTGTTTTAGACTGTAATTCTTATTACAGATTACTGTATTGTTCTCCACATCATGTTTTTTTTTATTTTGTGTTTATTGTTGTGTGTATGCAAACAGTGTGCCTGAAGTCCCCATAAACTGAAGCAGATACCACCACTGTCATTGTGAATGGACCATCAGTTCAGGGAACATTTTGTAAAGGTTATTCTTGCTGCAGGGAGACAGAATGAATCGGAGATTGTAACTAGATTCTGAAAGCTCACAAAGAGATTGTTAACTTATATAGTATCATGTGTGAGTGAGTTCAGGTTAGTTTAATGATTAAAATTGTTGTAACATCTTGGGCATTTAATTGCGGAGCGCTCCAACTCTGATTGTAAAGAATAAACTGCTCCATATTTGGCTCAGATGCCCGGGCCATATTTAGAGCGTGAATGTCTGTGTGAATCGGTGTTTGGGAAGGGGCTCCCTGGGTATGGATGTGTGATGTGAGTGTTAGTGTTCCATATTAAGAAGGTGAAGTTGGCTACATCATAAATAATCCTCCCTCTATGAGCTGCATTTTTTCAGTTGCAATGATTTTTTTTATAGAGTGCGGCATGTGGAGTCACTTTGTAAGATTGTTCTTGGGCGATTGACTCACTACCTTGTCCTAAGTGAGCCAACCGCTCACCAATTACAATCTAAAATGGCGTAGGGGCAATGAGAGGTGGCATGAGCCCCCTCTCATATTTCTATCTTACGATTCTCCTCTCTAGTTGCATACGGTGGAGGGTTGCTATTCCTTCACACGCGGACTTCCCATGCAGCGTCTCTCGTCACCCGGGTGGTCCAGTGACAGGCGGGCTCTTCTGACTTTGAAAGGGTAGGCCGACAGGCGTGGGGGGTCGAGTGAATGCTTTCCGGACGCCGGCATTGTCAGGAGACGCGCCCGTTTGGGGCCGGAAGTGGCGGCTGGGCTGGAGGTTCTGTTGCTTCGCAGAAGCTTAGCGAAAACACTTTCTGGCGGGCTACCAGCGAGGCGTGGGAATGACTTATGTACCCAGGCAGCTGTGGCGGGAAAATTCCCGCACTTTCTGCAAAATAGTAACTGGGATTGGCTTGCTCAGGGCATAGCTCCGTGACGTAGCAAAATGAGCACAGAAATTGGCGCCAAGAATCTCCACTGGTGGAATGGTAGTGCTCCGGCAATGGAGTGGAATTTCCGCCGGTTTTCGGGTTGCTGATTGGAACGTAACCACGGCCACTGTCGTGGGGGCGGGAATGTTGTGTGTTCGGCCTGTACGGGTGCTCTAGGTAGTCGGCAGTCGCCTTTCGGTCGAGGACGTCGAAGCAACCAGCCAACGGCTCCGGTACGCCAGATCGTGTTCTGGCAGTCAAGAAGACAGTTTGGTAATGTATGTCCGCAGCACCGGCAGACAGGGATTTTCCTAGGTGATAATCAGAGCTCAGCAGAGCGCGCCTGTTCGTCTTTTTCTAACTTTGTTCTGTCTTGAGAAGCAGCAATTACTGTTGGGTTAGCTGTGTGTCTCTCTTGAGATTTGAGTGGCAAGGAATTGGCTCCACGTACCACCTCGTCTTAATCCTCACGATCTAGTTTAGGGACAACTTCACCTTTACAGTGTTTGTATGAATCTCCAAATTTGAGCCAATTTGATGCATTATATTTCCTGTGTTTCTTTTACTATTCTGTGTAGTCTTAATAAATCATATTGTTATTTTGGACAGAACTTTCATTCCGTTAATCGATAGAGCAACCCTATCATTCCTCACTATGCTAATCAAACCTTTGTTTATTTAACTTATTTATCAAATTAAATTATTGCATGTGCCAAACTCTCTTCTAATCCACTGGCAGGGTTCATTAGAGTCAGTTCGCGTATTTTTTTTATCCTTGTGCAACAGCAAAAGTCGGAGTTGGAATAGGGGGGGCTTAGAGCATGATTTACATATGTGGATTCTAGTAGAATTTAGTGATAAATACACTGCTAGCCCCGGCACCTCGCAAGTGTAGTTACTGACTTTGAATAAAGGTGTCATTTCTGCGTCTCATCGCGTAGTTCTTTCAGTTACCTTCTGTACTACACCGAAGAGCCAAAGAAACTGGTAAACTTCCCTAACATAGTGTAGGGCACCCGCGAGCACGAAGAAGTGCCGCAACACGACGTGGCATGGACTCGACTAATGTCTGAAGTAGTGCTGGAGGGAACTGACACCGTAAATTCTGCAGGGCTGTCCATAAATCCGTGAGTGTACGAAGATGTGGAGGTCTCTTCTGAACAGCACGTTGCAATACATCCCAGATATGCTCAATAATGTTCATGTCTGGGGAGTTTGGTGGCCAGAGGAAGTGTTTAAACTCAGAA
This sequence comes from Schistocerca nitens, assembly GCF_023898315.1. Classification (NCBI taxonomy): domain Eukaryota; kingdom Metazoa; phylum Arthropoda; class Insecta; order Orthoptera; family Acrididae; genus Schistocerca; species Schistocerca nitens. The sequence goes on along the minus strand of NC_064621.1, from coordinate 604,978,795 downwards.
GAGTGTTCCAGGAGCCACTCTATAGCATTTCGGACGTGTGGAGTGTTTCATTGTCCTGCTGGAATTCCTCAAGTCCGTCGGAATGCACAATGGACATGAATGGATGCAGGTGAGCAGACAGGACGCTTACGTACATGTTACCTGTCAGAATCGTATCTAGACGAATTAGGGTTCTCATATCACTCCAACTCCACGCGCCCCACACCATTACAGAGCCTCCACCAACTAGAACAGTCCCCTGTTGACATGCAGGCTCCATTGATTCATGAGGTTGTCTCCATACTCGTACACGGCCATCCACTCGATACAAATTGAAACGAGACTCGTCCGACCAGGCAACATGCTTTCATTCATCAGTAGTCCAGTTTCGGTGTTGGGCCCCGGGCGAGGCGTAAAGTTCTGTGTCGTGCGGTCATCATCGTGTACAAATCATATCTTCGCAATATGCAGTACTGGTCAGTTGAAAATGCACGCTGACCGAGAGAAATGATAACCAACGACCTTGGTTTGTCATCGTGTGTTGCGGGGCTTTCAAGAGTCGCGTATTCATGCGGGATGGAAGGCAGTTCCTGTGGTACTAACATAACTGCTGTCTCACCTGTTCCGCGGAGGTAATTACGGAGCTTCTTAACACAGTACCTGTGAGTCGTTTGAACAGTCGTTCGAGAATAATAGTATGGTACGCTTATCATTCTTAATATTTATCGGCTGTGTTCTGAAAGTTAAAAGAAAAGGCCTCTAAGGTAAATATAGATATTGACGACTTGGTACGGCCAAGTACACAGTAGCACCGCATCTCTAACAGTTTGACGACATACGCCTTACACGAAAACCATATCCATCTCATCGACAGCCGTATACAGTGTGAAAGCGCGAACAGCCGGACGATCAAGTTGCGTCATCCATACATCATCAGAACCCACACTGGTGGGTTTCAAAAGTATGGGTAAATACCAGAGGCGATGCGTGGTATTGTTGCAATGTTGTGCAACTCCCAGTTATTTTAGACTGATTTTCTGCCATATCTGCTGACCCTTTAGTCCAATAAATGTAACATACCCTATAAAACGTCTCAAACTCAACCGTCCTGGGCCCTTTAGGAACAGAGCAGTAAATGCTGCCGACTTCGGATCAAAGTAGAAACGTCGCTAGCGTGTGTGCTCGGGTGTTGCAGCACGCTACCAGACAGCCTACGAGGTAACGATTCCAAATGTCCCCGTTAGACTGCACCACTCCGAAGTGTTTATTTCCTCCTCGCTTTCTCGCCTCTCGCAACGGAAATTTCCCTCCACACCGCTGGGTTACGCCTTACTGCCCACCCACATTACCAACATCGGTATTTCATCAACAGCCGTAAACACTTAGGTTCAGCCACAAATTATTCATGAGAATGGACTTTAGGAGGAAATGTTTCTCATTAGCGTACCTTAACTGTACGTTTCTGCCAGCTGTAAATGGGTCTCGGAGTTAGCACTGTCACGGTAAGTGGCCAGACTACAGCGCCACGATTGGTGGTACTGTGGACGTTACGTTTACGCTTATCACGTGCTATGTATGACTTCCACGGTGCTTCTAGGTCACTGAGTGTTTTGGTTCCAGATAGCCCTCAGATAATTCAAACTTCTTGCATGCCTGTTGAGTGTTGGCTGATGGCATTCGATTTAACTGAAACCATGGCATGAAGGGATGGCCTGTCGGGGTACGAGTTCTCTGTCTCTGCAGACAACCTTGTAGGTAACGCTACCACAGCTGTGAGTTCTCATCTTAGCTATTAATAACCGCTTCAACTGTATTTAGTCCTTTATTATTGGATCCCTAACGGTTTCGTAGTGAACGTGTGACTAAAACATTAGAGCGGAAAAGCACGGAAACTTTTTACCGAACATTCGTTGTCCGTCAGTCCAGCGGTGTTTCGTTCTGACGGACAAGGAATGGTGGGTAAAAAGATTCCGAGCTTTTCCGCTCTAATGTTTTAGTCATATGTTCACTCGAAGATGTGGCTTTTAGTGCCACGGAACCGGTAGTGATCCAATAATAAACGACTAAATACAGATCAAGCGGTTATTAATAGCCAAGATGACATATTTTCTCTAATTCTCTAATGAAAACTTCCTCCGTCGTGGTAATTTCTCTCCAGGTGAGTCTCATCATTCTTCTGTAGCACCGCGTTCAGAATGTAGCCATTCTCTCTCCCCTCTCACTCATATCGTCCGAGCTCCGCTGCCGTATGTTACAATGCTCCACAGGTAGGTCTTCAACGTTTGTTTCCTCACGTCAAAGCCTATATTCTTTGTAGAGAATGGTTTTATACATTAAAAGCGTTCCTGGCCTGGGAAATCCTGCATACATTCCCTTGTAGTTTCTTCCATCGCTCGTGACTTTACTTCCCAGGCAATTAAACTCTTTCACTTCCTCAATTGCTTTATTTTTCCAACTTTACCGCTGTCTTGCTTTCTTTGTTAGTGCTGCAGACTACAACTTTAGTTTTGTGTGTTTATTGTCATATGGACTTCTCAATTATTCTGTACATTGTGTTCGAGATCTTTTGTAGGCCTTCTTCACTTTTTGCAATTAGTGCTATATCATCGGTAAATCTCAGCATAGCTACTTTTTCTCCATTTATTGTTACTCCTATGTTTACTTCGTCTCTCACCCTGTACGTACAGATTAAATGTGAGGATAGGGAACACTCCTGCCGTACCTTCCTTCTGAATGCTAGCTGAATCTTCATTGCCGTAGCGAACTACTCCGGTTCCACGTGTCTATGTGTTACTTGTCTTCGGTCCATAAAACTGTTTCCTGCTTGGCGAAGGATACTGAATAATACAGTGCAGCTGACATTGCCAAATCCTTTCCGAAGATCTATAAATAGTGAATACCGTGAATATACTCTTGCCGTTCTTAAGCTGTTCCTCTGTGACTTGCCTCAGTGCCAATATTGCTTCTCGTGTTCCCGCACCTTTTTTTAACCTATACTGGTATTCAGATAATTGTCCCTCTATTTGTTTTTCCACTCTTCTGAGAATAATTCTGGTGACTATTTGCGATGCATAGCACACCAGGCTTAATATTCGGTGTTCTTCACACGTCCCTGCATTGGCTTTTTTTAGGTAATGGTATTATTATGAATTTAAGTCTCTCCAGAGCTGTAAATGTCACATACTAAGCCATAAAGTGACATCTTTGCTGTATTACCCAAATTTTTAAATATTTCTCCTTGTATGCCATCAGCTTCCGGAACTTTCCTTCCTCTAAAGTCAGTACATACAGCAATGCAATCCGTCCACTGGAGAGCGTTAGCTTGAAAGAAACTGCCAACAGCAGAAAATGTATTATCAGTCCAGTACTTTTTATTTCTGGTTCTGGACAAAACGGGTATTGCGTAAAAATTTATGACCTGCAAACAAATCTCACAAAAAATAATTGAGCTTTTTCGGAAGTGTCAATCTTTTCATCTAACTGTAAAGTGAATTAGATGTTAAAGTTTTCTAGAACATTACTTTCAATGTCACCTGACATGTCAGTTATGCGCCGATGAACTGTATCATGTAGCAGTGGTACATTTAAAACCTGTTCAACTGCTTCCGGCCGCAACATAGTAGCAACAAGTTGCTTACATGCCGGTAAAATGAGCTTTTCGCTGATGTTATGCGGTTTCTGTTTCTTAGCAATCATTTCAGAAATTGTGGATGATACCAGAAGAGCCCTATTGTTATGTTGGACCTCACTTGATCCTGGTTTTATGTTTTTCTGGTTAGTAGGACGGCCCTCGTATATAACAGCAACCTGAAAGAGGAATAATGCAGTTTTTCCAGAAATCCAGTTTGAGTATCTTCTAACGCTTTGATAATCCCGAAAGAGGATCAAAGGATGCCGCCCAAAGAAAAAAAATGGGACTTTTTTGACGAATGTTATTCATGAAATGACAGGTTGTTCGTTTTACAGCTGAATGCAAAGAATACAAACACGTATTGTGATACATGTTTAAATGCGCATGACCACGTACAAGTATAATACCTGATTTCTTGCATATTAGGACACTCCAAAAAGCGATCTGTTGGTAAAGTTTTTGATGTTCTGTGTATTTCATCAGAGGAAGATTAGACATGTATTCGCAACACAACGATGTGTCGTGGCACAGTGGTTGAGAACGCTGCAGCAGAACTTTTCTTTTAAATTTTCTCCAATATTTAAAATACTTATCGCATTTTTCTTTTAAAATGAGTGAATTTCACGCGAGCTATACACATGAAAGCAATAACTTCATTTATGAGTGGAATTCGCAACTCTTGCGAGTAATACCAGTTTATGTGATACTGTAATCCGCGTTTAATTTTAAAGAAGGTTGTATATTTTTGTTGATATTCTTTATTTAATACAAGATTTTCAGCAGTATGAGAGGAATTCTTACTTAATAAAAATCATGTTAAACTGTCAAGTGTTCATCAGGGAAGCGTTATGGTGAAAGCATTAGTATGGAAGCTGTGTAATGTAGTGCCAAACCCGTACGACGGCAGCGGTCTGTCTGTGGAAGCAGGGAGGGTGTGTTGACTCTTAAAGAGGATGGGAGAGAGTGCTGTAATCTTGCTGTCAATAGTATGCGGAATAGTGGCACTGCTGTGAGGAACAAAAGTAATTTTCAAACGAACAATTGCTTTAGAAACATCATGCTGTACTAGTAAATAATAAATGTGAAATAATAGTTGAGTGGTTTTAATTTAGGCGTCGTTAACCTCATTCTCACTGAGAATTTCTTCGTATCACTTGCGCTATGACCTTAGTTTCAGACACTGCAAATATCACATATCATTACTTCAAGTTTATGGAAAACATATTACGTGCGTGTGGTGGAGATTCAGAGAGATAGCGGGCCAAAATATATCTACACAGACCGCCTACTGTCTAGGCACCCACTGAGCAATTGCGTGTCTTGAAGGATCGGTAACGTCGTCCCTGTAACCTTTTAGAAATGTGCTTTATATCCACATTCAGTCGTAATAATTAGCAGACAACTGAGCAATTAGAGGCAGCTCTCGTTTTGTACTACAGGCAGTGATTTCGCCCCGCATACGGGACGGTACCTTCGTATCACGTGACAGGGAGCCGTCCTCCCCCCCCCCCCCCCTCCTCATGCCTCCAACCACTGGATTATAGCGTGCCAGTCGAGTGTACGGTGGGCAAGGCGCGGGACAATAGGTCACCGTAGTCAACTGCTTTATGTGGGGGTTTTCCCAAAGCGGAAGCACTTCATCACTGTGACGAAAGCCTGCCCAAACATTCGACACCATTCAGTGCTGCAAGAATGGGTGCTATACTGTGTGATAGGTGGAGAGTATGCATGTGTATTAACAACCCTGACGCTATGTTTTCCTGTATAACAGGTCATATATGTATCAGGTTTGGTTGATATGTCCGCAAACAATGTATAGTGGCACTTCACGTGTTACCGCTCACTGCAGATGTTCTAACGCCTTGTGGCTGGATGTCATCAGTACCTTTATTACGTCGTGACAGTCGTAAATCCGTTGCAGACCCGGCCTCGCACCTGGATACGCTGCTCTTAACCATTAGCTGTTTGAAGAGGTCTCCGCACCCGACTCAGACTTTCAATTTCACTGATTTTTCTATATGTGATTTGCGAACGTTAGATGTCCCCCCACCCCCATGCAATTAGAATGAACTCAGTCAGGATGCAGTGACATCACATGATGATGATGATGATGATGTATCACGTAGTAGGGGAGAGAGTGTGGCAGATATGATACGCGAATTGGGATGGAAGTCATTACAGCAAAGACCTTTTTCGTCGCGGCGAGATCTATTTACGAAATTTCAGTCACCAACTTTCTCTTCCGAATGCGAAAATATTTTGTTGGGCCCAACCTACATAGGTAGGAATGATCATAAAAATATAATAAAAGAAATCAGAGCTCGAACAGAAAGGTTTAGGTGTTCGTTTTTCCCGCGCGCTGTTCGGGAGTGGAATGGTAGAGAGATAGTATGATTGTGGTTCGACGAACCCTCTGCCAAGCACTTAAATGTGAATTGCAGAGTAGTCATGTAGATGTAGATGTAGATGTAGATGAGGCCACAAAGACAGGCCACTGCCATTACATCTAGAACCAGAAAATGTATCGGGATGCAGTTTCCATTAAGTTGCAATGTGGGATGTAGGGAATTTTCTGACATACAAGAGTAATTTCTAACGTTTATAAATACCGATTCGTGACATTTAAATGGAAATGTATACTTTTTGTTACATAGGAAAGAGCATCTGAAGACGACTGCGACATCTTAACATTATTTGGACTTCGGTTAAGTAGTGCCAAGATAACAGCGTCGCAGACCTCTATCCCACCATCTGGAATGCACGTCACACAAACGCCTGTGCTCTGTACAGAATGGTAGGGAAAATGTATGACTAAGGAACCATTCGTGAGTTCGGCTGTGGCGGCCGGTGATATTTGAAGCTGAGTGTTGCACCAGAGTATCAAGTGTCGCATTTCTAGATGACAAGTTTAGAAGAGAATGATTTTTTAACTCGGCAACTCGTACCCCGACATGCCATCCCTTCATTCTTCATGAAACCCCTTAAAAGAAGGGGTCAACTAATTGACCATGATGGTGTATTGAAAAAACTAATTGAGGGAGCAGTAGAGGGCAGAAATTACAGAGGAAGACCCATACTGGATTACACTGAACAAATAGTGGAAGACATGAATTGTTCTTCATACTACGAGGTGAAACGTAACGCGGACAAGCGAGAATGGGGAGCTGCTGCCAACTGGCGTCACGAGTGCTGACTAAGAGAGAGAGAGAGAGAGAGAGAGAGAGAGAGAGAGAGAGATACTGATGGCGTTACTGCAATAACAGGAAATATAAGGGGGCTTCCAAATTTTGTGCGGAATAAAAACCTGTAAGTAATAACTATCCGTCGTTGTTTACATACAAAGACTTTAATGGCGAAGACTACGAACGGAAATCTTTTGGGTGATGTCATTCAAACGGTAGTTTAAAAGATCGAATACGTAAAAGCTCGTCGTGTAAAAGCACGCATGTTTCAGAAACTCTGTGAAGAAGTGGCTGCATATAAATAAAGTATTGTTATTGCACAACGGAATCCGTTGGCTTTGCAAAGGAGAAATACGAGAGCTCTGAGACGATTTCCATTTTTTTGAACTGTCAATAACAACAAGTTTGATTACTATGAACATCTTAAAACCCCCTTAGTGTGCTGAGATGCTGTAACGTTCCGATGTTTTCAACAAATTTAATGCTCTGAACTCAACAATAATATTATCTTGGAACTCTTCCATTTGGTCTGTGTTTGCACAAAAAACCAGTAATATCAGAAATTGAGTCCGCCTTGATGCAAAACACCTTGTTATTCGTTTATTTCTTTATTATCCCAAACTAGTTTCGGCGACAAATATCACCATAATCAGTGGGGTTTTTTAATCTAAAACATGCAGAAAATGGCATGGTTGTACAAACACAGTAAAACATTACATTTTTACAATTCGTCTTTTGAAATATAGTTTTCTGTTGATACTGTCATACTACATTATTTACATTATTTATTGTATGTTACAGCATGTTTTAAGCAATTATTGGCTCTGTTTGCGACATATTTCCTGTGCTCTTTTTTTTTTTTTTGTGTCGTCATCTTACTTAGCGAACATCGTGTCATCTGCAACCATGTGAGCGGCTGTTAGTAAACCAATACTAAAAGGTGAACTTCGTATGCAAGCGGTATATACTTGGGGTTGTGGTGGTGTTGTGGAAACCAGTTATTTGGTGTGTACTGAGCTGTTGCTTAGCTATTCGTGTCCTCACGTTCGTTGGATGGTATGTGGAAGCTTTTATACACAGAAAAACAAAACTTTTGCACTTTGTTTCTGATCCAGAATATTACGCCATCTTGCTGTTCAAATGGTTCAAATGGCTCTGAGCAAAATGGGACTTAACTGCTGACGTCATCAGTCCCCTAGAACTTAGAACTACTTAAACGTAACTAACCTAAGGACATCACACACACCCATGCCCGAGGCAGGATTCGAACCTGCGACCGTAGCGGCCACGCGGTTCCAGACTGTAGCGCCTAGAACCGCACGGCCACACCGGCCGGCTTCCTATGTAGTGGGCCTGACAGGGGTTGCAAGTAAGTTGATATATTCCAGCATTGCTGAATTTGTCTGAGGTTTTTCTGACTGGTCTTAGTCTTTCCTGAACTGTATTGTTTGTTCTGAATGTTATTGGGATCCCTTGCTTTTTCAAGATGTTTCCTATTCTATGTGATATTTTGTTATTGTATGTTAGTGTGTACCATCTCTCTCTTTTTTCTGAAGTGGTGTGGTCTGCTGTGTTGTCTGTGTGTACTGCACATTTCCATTTTACCGTGTTGTTGAGTTTGTTTATGACATCTGTTTTGTAGTCGTTTTCAACAGCAATTTGTTTGATTATATTTAGTTCCTGTGTGTAGTTTTCTGGTTTAAGAGGTGTTCTGTTTATCCTGTGGAGCATGTGTGTGAAACTGACATATTTATGTACTGTCAGGTGGTTGGAAAAGCTGTGGATGACAGTGCTTGTGGATGTGGTTTTCTGTAAATGGAGAATTCATGTTGGTGGTTGTTCCCTGTGATTGTAAGATCTAAGAAATTTAGTTTCTTGTTGTTTTCTAATTCCATTTTGACGTTGATTTTTGGGTGTACTGTGTTGGTGTTACTGTGTACCTCTTCTACCCTGTTAAATGTTTCAACTACAAGACAGATTATGTCATCCACATATCGGTACCAGTAGATTATTTTGTAACCTCCTTGTTTTACAATGTTATTGAATATTGTGTTCTCTATATGGTCCAAGAAAATGTTGGCTAAGATTCCACTGATGGTGGACCCCATGGGAAGCCCCGCTTGTTGTAGGTAGAAGTTGTTGTTGCAAGTGAAGTAGTTTTGTTCTGTGATTAGCCTAAGGATGGATGAGATTTATGTGTACATCATGGAATTTCTTGCATTTTAGCTGTTGTCCTATAATGTTTGTAGTTTCTTCTGTGGGTATGTTTGTGTACATGGATGTTACGTCAAAAGATACCAGTTTTGCTGTTCGGGGGGATGTTGACATTCCTAATTTTCTCTATTATGTCATATGTGTTTTTGAGACTTCTGTTGTTTGTGTATGTGTATGTCTTCTGTAGGAATGTGTGCATGTGTCTCCCTAGTAAGTAAGATAGGGCTTTTCTGAAGTCAACCACTGGCGTGACTGGGATGTGGGGTTTGTGGCAAAGAACAAACCATCCATAAACAATAAAAAAGCATCTGATGAGAAAACCATAAACAGTATTCACAGAAAACTTAAACATTACAATGCTCTCATCACCAATGCAGACAAAGGGAATGCTCTAGTCTTAATAACAGAAGCAGAATACATTGAGAAAACAGAAAAATTTCTGGCAGAGAATGAAATAAGCAAGCTAACCAGCTAACACAAAGATACCAAAGAAATGTAAAGACTCTCTTAAAAATATCACACACACCTTGACACAGAGCCAGACAAGAAGGTGACACAAAAGAACCCTAAAACTCCACAATTAACAAGCCTGCCAAAGGTCCACAAACCCCACATCCCAGCAAGGCCTGTGGTTGACTTCAGAAAAGCCCTATCTTACTTACTAGGGAGACACATGCACACATTCCTACAGAAGACATACACATACACAAACAACAGAAGCCTCAAAAACACATGTGACATAATAGAGAAAATTAGAAATGTCAACATCCCCCCAACAGCAAAACTGATATCTTTTGATATAACATCCATGTACACAAACATACTCACAGAAGAAACTATAAACATTATAGGACAACAGCAAAATGCAAGAAATTCCATGATGTACACATAAATTAAATCTCATCCATCCTTAGGCTAATCACAAAACAAAACTACTTCACTTTCAACAACAACTTCTACTTACAACAAGCGGGGCTTCCCATGGGGTCCGCCATTAGTGGAATATTAGCCAACATTTTCTTGGACCGTATAGAGAACACAATATTCAATAACATTGTAAAACAAGGAGGGTACAAAATAATCTACTGGTACCGATATGTGGATGACATAATCTGCCTTGTAGATGAAACACTTAACAGTATAGAAGAGCTACACAGTAACATCAACACAGTACACTCACAAATCCACTTCACAATGGAATTAGAAAACAACCAGGAACTAAACATAATCAAACAAATTGCTGTTGAAAACGACTATAAAACAGACAACATAAACAAACTCAACAACAAGGTAAAACGGAAACGTGCAGTACACACAGACAACACAGCAGACCACACCACTTCAGAAAAAAGAGAGAGATGGTACACACTAACATACAATAACAAAATATCACATAGAATAGGAAACATCTTGGAAAAGCAAGGGATCCCAATAACATTCAGAACAAACAATACAGTTCAGAAAAGACTAAGACCAGTCAGAAAAACTTCAGACAAATTCAGCAACGCTGGAATATATCAACTCACTTGCAACTCCTGTCAGGCCCACTACATAGGACAAACAAGCAGAAGTTTCCGGACGAGGTACACAAAGAACGTGACAGCTCTAAAAAGTGACAGCACACATTCAACTTTTGCAGAACATCTGATGAACAAAAACCATAACACCACTAATATCGAAAACGATCTACGCATTCTCAGAAACAGCAACAGTCTATACCGACAACTAACAATACAAGAAAATTACTACATACAAAAGGCCATAGTTGAAGGGAAAAATGTAATAAATGAAAACACAACACTCTGCAACAACACGCTCTTTACCGCTCTGAGAGAACTGACCAAGGACACAGAACGGAAAGCACACACACGCAAAAGAACCACTTCTCCATCACAGACAGAGATATAAATAATAAACAGAAGTCGTCGTATTTCGCGCTACAGTTTTTCATAGCCTTTCTCGCCACATGCGATACGCCTCTCGCGACCCACGCGAACAGCAAGATGGCGTAATTTTCTGGATCAGAAACAAAGTGCAACAGTTTTGTTTTCCTGTGTATAAAAGGAGCCACATACCATCCAACGAACGTGAGTAAACGAATAGCTAAGCAACAACTCAGTACACACCAAATAACTGGTTTCAACAACACCACCTCAGCCCCAAGTATATACGGCTTACATACGAAGTTCACCTTTTAGTATTGGTTTACTAACAGCCGCTCACATGGTTGCAGATGACATGATGTTCGCTAAGTAAGAATACGATACCAAAAAAAAAAAAGCACAGGAAATATGTCGCAAGCAGAGCCAATAATTGCTTAAAACATGGTGTAACATACAACAAATAAGGTAGTATGACAGTATCAATAGAAAACTATATTTCAAAGAAAGAATTGTAAAAATGTAATAATGTTTTACAGTGTTTGTACAACCATGCCATTTTCTGCATGTTTTAGATTTAAAAACCCTACTGATGATGGCGATATTTGTCGCCGATACTACACGGTGGCACACGAAATGTGTTACCATTTTGTTTTTGAATATCAACTTTTATGTCAATACAATCTGAAAGGGGCATACACTACAGTGAATAGCGGTCCATGGAGATTTGTTCTAACTCAGCACATGCTCGATATGTCCACCATTTCATTTCCTAACTTCCTTCAAAAGAACACTGAAGTTAGTGATTACCCTACGGCACATGTCTTCCGTAATTTCACTGCAAGCTTGAAGGATAAGTCTTCTGAGCTCCATTAAATCACGTGGACGTTTCGGGAAAATTTTTTCCTTTAGGTAGCCCCAAAGAAAAAGTCACATGGATTAAGGTCTGGACTATTATGGGGGGCCAATTTCGTCCGTCATTGAAGCGACCTGGAAACCTGAGTGAAACGATCCGCATGTCGAAATGCTCGTGTAGACAGTCCAACACAGTGTTTGCAGAATGTGGCCTTGCTCCATCTTGCATGAATCACTGTGTGTTGAAGCGCAAGGCAGTAGCAAGAAGCTGTGGAATGAAGCTGTTGCGAAGCATGCTCAAATACCGCTGGCTGTTCACAGTTTCTTCAAAGAAAAAGGGTCCAATAAGTCCGTCACTGGAAATTGCTGCCCACGCTGTAATCCTCGGAGCATAATGTTGTCGTTCATGAAGCACTTGTCGTTTTTCAGTGACCCAAAAGCGTACATTTTGTTTGTTAACCACACCAAAAATGTTCAAATGTGTGTGAAATCTTTTGGGACTTAACTGCTAAGGTCATCAGTCCCTAAGCTTACACACTACTTAACCTAAATTGTGCAGTCCGGAACCGCGCGACTGCTACGGTCGCAGGTTCGAATCCTGCCTCGGGCATGGATGTGTGTGGTGTCCTTAAGTTAGTTAGGTTTAAGCAGTTCTAAGTTCTAGGGGACTGATGACCTCAGAAGTTAAGTCCCATAGTGCTCAGAGCCATTTGAACCATTTGAACCTAAAGTGTCCTAAGGACAAACACACACACCCATGCCCGACTCGAACCTCCGCCGGGACCCGCCGTTTAACCACACCATCTAAATGAAAATGCGCCTCGTCTGAAAACCAAAGGGTGTTGAGAGTTTCTTCCCTATCCTCCGCCCACTGAGCAAACAGTAGTCTCTGCTGCTTGTGTTCTTCAGTGAGCTTCTGTGCACAGGTCATCTTGTATGGGTACATATGGAGGTCACTTTTAAGAATGCGTTGAACGGAGCGTCTGGATATTCCCAGTTGCACTGCTGCCTTTCTACACCATTTCCCGGGCCTTCTCTGTGCAGCAACTCGTACCGCTTCAATATTCTCCAGCAAACAAACAGGCTTAGGCCGAGGTCGCTTCGCTTCCAATACTGTTCCTTCCTGTACAGATTTATCGTACAACCTGTGGATGGTCTTCTTGCAAGGAACCATCGTGTGTTAAACTGTTGTCGGAAACGTCTCTGAGTCACAAGGATTTTCGTTTCATAAAAAAGTAACACAATTGCCGATCGTTGCTGTGTCGTCAGTCTTCCATTGACAGCCATTGCTGCTTACTCGTCTCCTAGCGGCAGTATCGTGAATTACACGTCATTTTGTAACTCACTTGTTTTTCCAAGCTCTACTGGTACTGCTGTAGAGATCCCAGCGGGATATCTAATGTGCGTCGTAAATTGTGAAAGAAATAATTGGTAACACATTTCGTGCGCCACCCTTTAGTTTGGGATAATGAAGAAATAAACGAATAACAAGAAGTTTTGCATCAAGGCGGACTCAATTTCTGATATTACTGCTCTGAATTCAAGTATGCTCGGACAGCATAGTGTGATAAAATCAGCGCATTGTCCAAAACTCTCACCCTTTCAGTCTCGACCAAAGAAGAGAACGATCTAACTGCTTTTCCATCTACAGCTATCGAGTCAAATTATTTAAATAAAGAATAAAAATCATATACAGAAACACATGAAACCTGAGTTCCGTGAACAGATATCGAAACACTTTCGCTCGATCTCGACTACTGGCTTGGCGTGGTTGGTTATACCTGACGAGGAAACCGCAACCGAAGCAGAATTAAGCAGCTCCGAAAAAAATGTTGTCGCATAGAATTTCGAGATATAAATTGAAAACTGTCGATGTTTTATCACTTCACGAGTTAAAGTTTGTAAATGAGTCCCGATCATATTTTGGCACTTTAATGTAAAGGTCTGTCTTGATCACACGAATTTTGAAATTCACTATTATCAGTTTCGACACCTGCAATTTTCAGATGTTTTACAATAAAAAACAGTGGTGTAAGCAACTAAGTTGAATTAGCTGAAGCAAAATCTATTACAGACCTGGTGATGCATAAAAAAATTAAAAAAATGTATACGTGATTAACTGCCGGACATACCGGCTATGCACGCCATAAAATATTCTGATGCAGGTATAGAGGTCAGAATCTATACATGTAGGTATGTATACAGGGTGAGTCACCTAACGTTACCGCTGGATATATTTAGTAAACCTTATCAAATACTGACGAACCGATTCCACAGACCGAACGTGAGGAGAGGGGCTAGTGTAATTGTTTAATACAAACCATACAAAAATGCACGGAAGTATGTTTTTTAACACAAACCTACGTTTTGTTAAATGGAACCCCGATAGTTTTGTTAGCACATCCGAACATATAAACAAATACGTAATCAGTGCCGTTTGTTGCATTGTAAAATGTTATTTACATCCGGAGATATTGGAACCTAAAGTTGACGCTTGAGTACCACTCTTCCGCTGTTCGATCGTGTGTATCGGAGAGCACTGCAACATACATCGCGTTTCTACAGAATGATCGGCCAACGTTGCTCGAAAATGTCCCACTGGAAACGCGTCGACGTATGTGGTATTAGCATGATGGTGCACCTGTACATTCCGCAATTAACACTAGGCTGACCCTTGACAGGATGTTCGACGGGCGTTTCATAGGACGTGGAGGACGCATAAATTGGCCAGCCCGTTCTCCTGATCTTACACCTCTGGTCTTCTTTCTGTAGGGTACGTTAAAGGAGAATGTGTACCGTGATGTGCCTACAATCCCAGAGGATATGAAAGCACGTATTGTGGCAGCCTGCGGCGACATTACACCAGATGTACTGCGGCGTGTACATTAATTACGGCAGAGATTGCAATTGTGTGCAGCAAATGATGCCCACCGCATTGAACATCTATTGGCCTGACATGTCGGGACACACTCTGTTCCACTCCGTAATTGAAAACGGAAACCACGTGTGTACGTGTACCTCACCGCTCATGGTAATGTACATGTGCGTCAGTGAAACAGACCAATAAAAAGTGTTAGCATGTGGACGTAATGTGCTGTTCCAGTCTCTTCTGTATCTAAGGTCCATCACCGTTCCCTTTGGATCCCTACGTAATTCGGTGCTCTCCGATACACACGATCGAACAGCGGAGGAGTGGTACTCAAGCGTCAACTGTAGGTTACAATATCTCCGGATGTAATTAACATTTTACAATGCAACAAACGGCACTGATTATGTATTTGTTTATATGTTCAGATGTGCTACCAAAACTACCGGGGTTCCATTAAAAAAACGTAGGTTTGTGTTAAAAAACATACTCCCGTGCATTTTTTTATGGTTTGTATTAAACAGTTACACTAGCCCCTCTCCTCACGTTCGGTCTGTGGAATCGGTTCGTCAGTATTTGATGTAACGTTAGGTGACTCACCCTGTATAGTAAGTGCTGGTGATGGCCTGGATGCGTCTGGTATTTGTACAAATTACTGTGATCAGCAGTGGGATCTTTAGCTAGGGTATGAGTAACTAGTACCATAAATTTAATAGTTAAAATGCAATATGCGTAGTCACAATTAAAATTACTTCACAAGACAAAATGAGCTTCTGACAATAAAACATAAACTGACAGACAATATGTGGAATTACGCATACTTAAAATCCACATAAAAGATGAAAATTTATGTGCACGGAAAACGGCAGCCGGAATTTCTGATGAATGAACAGAAGAGTTTATTTAACCTGGATGCTTATTCTGAACAGCGTCGAGCAGACTGGGCCTGCCACCGCTACAGGCAAACAAGAACTACACACACACAAGCCACGAGGAATACAACTCCGGATGTGTTACTGACTTTTTAATTAATAGTCACTCTTTCGTAAATTACCTTGCACTTACGTTTACGTTTTAATTGTTTTGTCGAGCTGGAAGGGTTCGATTTATAGATGTGATGATATTTTCAACCTTTTATTCTGACTTTTAAACATTTGTGTGTTATTTACTTCGCCCATTGTTATCATTCACACCTTTTATGCGGATTTTAAGTAATTTTAGTTAATGACGACGTATATTGCATCGACTGACTTCATTGCACTAGGTGTGATTACAATTTCTTAGAACTTTACGCACTGTAGACGTGCTGCGTGACTTTGGTCTCCAAAGCATAAAATATACGCTGAAAGCGCACCACGAAGGAATTATCCCAATGAGATGGAAATATGGAAATCGGTAGATGTGATGTACACATACAGACAAACAAATGAATGAGAGCCTCACAAATTGAGCAAGTCAATCAGGCTTGGCTCCGCCGCCTCTGCCTCTTTTGCAAACAGTTATACGGTTTGACATTCACAGAGATGATGGATCTCCTGAGTCTTTATTCCTGAGACTGATTTGATGCAGCTCTCCATGCTACTCTATCCTGTGCAAGCTTCTTCATCTCCCAGTACCTACTGCAGCCTACATCCTTCTGAATCTGCTTAGTGTATTCATCTCTTGGTCTCCCTCTACGATTTTTACCCTGCACGCTGCCCTCCAAAACTAAATTGGTGACCCCTTGATGCCTCAGAACATGTCCTACCAATCGATGACTTCTTCAAGTCAAGGTTTATCACAAACTTCTCTTCTCCCCAATCCTATGCAATACCTCCTCATTAGTTATGTAATCTACCCATCTAATCTTCAACATTCTTCTGTAGCACATTTCGAAAGCTTCTATTCTCTTCTTGTCTAGACTATTTATCGTCCACGTTTCACTTCCATACATGGCTACACTCCATACAAATACTTTCAGAAACGACTTCCCGACATTTAAACCTATACTCGATGTTAACAAATTTCTCTTCTTCAGAAATGATTTCCTTGCCATTGCCAGTCTACATTTTATATCCTCTCTACTTCGACCATCATCAGTTATTTTGCTCCCCAAATAGCAAAACTCCTTTACTACTTTAAGTGTCTCATTTCCTAATCTAATTCCCTCAGCATCACCTGACTTAATTCGACTACGTTCCATTATCCTCGTTTTGCTTTTGTTGATGTTCATTTTATACCCTCCTTTCAAGACACTGTCCATTCCGTCCAACTGCTCTTCCAAGTCCTTTGCTGTCTCTGACAGAATTAGAATGTCATCGGCGAACCTCAAAGTTTTTATTTCTTCTCCATGGATTTTAATACCTACTCCGAATTTTTCTTTTGTTCCCTTCACTGCTTGTTCAATATAGAGATTGAATAACATCGGGGAGAGGCTACAACCCTGTCTCACTCCCTTGCCAACCACTACTTCCCTTTCATGCCCCTCGACTGTTATAACTGCCATCTGGTTTCTGTATAAATTCTAAATAGCCTTTCACTCCCTGTATTTTACCCCTGCCACGTTCAGAATTTGAAACAGAGTATTCCAGTCAACATTGTCAAAAGTTTTCTCTATACAAATGCTAAAAACGTAGGTTCGCCTTTCCTTAATCTATTTTCTAAGATAAGTCGTAGGGTCAGTACTACATCACGTGTACCAACATTTCTACGGAATCGAAAGTGATCTTCCCCGATGTCGGCTTCTACCAGTTTTTCGATTCATCTGTAAAGAATTCGTGTTAGTATTTTGCTTATTAAACTGATAGTTCGGTAATTTTCACATCTGTCAACATCTGCTTTCTTTGTGATTGGAATTGTTATATTCTTCTTGAGGGATATCGTGACAAATTCTGTCCAATTGGCGCGTCAGATCGGCAAAATCCCGACCTGGTTGGAGGACCCTCCCAAAATGCTCCATACGTTCTCAATTAGGGCGAGATCTGGCGACCTTATTGGCCAAGGTAGGGTTTTGTAGGCACTAATACAAGTAGTAGAAGCTCTCGCCGTATGTGGGCAAGCATTATCCTGCTGAAATGTAAACCCAGAATGGCTTGCCAACATGGGCAACAAAACAGGGCGTAGGATTTCGTGGACACACGGCTGTGGTGTAAGGGTGCAGTGGATGACAACCAAAGGGATCCTGTTGCGATAGAAAACGGCACCCCAGACTATCACTACGGTGGGTGACAGTTAAGTCTACGGTCGCAGGTTCGAATCCTGCCTCGGGCATGGATGTGTGTGATGTCCTTAGTTAGGTTTAAGTAGTACTAAGTTCTAGGGGACTGATGACCACTGCAGTTGAGTCCCATAGTGCTCAGAGCCATTTGAACCATTTTTTGACAGTTAAGTTCGTGTCCGACCACTGTCTGGGCCGTCCTCAGACACTTCGGCCTGGAATCTCCTTGACTGGAGTAGAACTGTCTACAGTGACGACTAGCGCAGACGTATTTGGAAACGTCCTGGACAGTGATAGGATACCAGCTCGACTGTCGCCCGTCGTACGATCTGACAACCGGGAGTGATGGTCTGTCGTTGTCATCCTTGACACCCTTACAGCACATCGGTACGTCCAAGTTATTCTACGCCCTGTTTTGTTGTCCACCATGGCAAGCCAACCCTGGCTTACATTTCAGCAAGATAATGCCAACCCACACATGGCGAGAGTTTTTACTGCTTGCCTTCGTGCTTGCCAAACCCTACCTTGACCAGCATGGTCGCCGGATCGCTTCCCAGTTGAGAGCATGGTGGGCAGGAGCCTCCAACCAGCTGGAGATTTTTGACGATGTAATGCACCAATTGGACAGAATTTGGCACTATATCCCTCAGAAGAACATCCAACATCTCTATCCATGCCAAACAGAACAACTGCGTGTATAAGAGACACAGGTGGACCAAAAATGTGTTGACTTTCTCAATTTGTGAAGGTCTTTCTCTTGAATAAATCATCCAGTTTTTCTGGTATTACACTCCTGGAAATTGAAATAAGAACACCGTGAATTCATTGTCCCAGGAAGGGGAAACTTTATTGACACATTCCTGGGGTCAGATACATCACATGATCACACTGACAGAACCACAGGCACATAGACACAGGCAACAGAGCATGCACAATGTCGGCACTAGTACAGTGTATATCCACCTTTCGCAGCAATGCAGACTGCTATTCTCCCATGGAGACGATCGTAGAGATGCTGGATGTAGTCCTGTGGAATGGCTTGCCATGCCATTTCCACCTGGCGCCTCAGTTGGACCAGCGTTCGTGCTGGACGTGCAGACCGCGTGAGACGACGCTTCATCCAGTCCCAAACATGCTCAATGGGGGACAGATCCGGAGATCTTGCTGGCCAGGGTAGTTGACTTACACCTTCTAGAGCACGTTGGGTGGCACGGGATACATGCGGACGTGCATTGTCCTGTTGGAACAGCACGTTCCCTCGCCGGTCTAGGAATGGTAGAACGATGGGTTTGATGACGGTTTGGATGTACCGTGCACTATTCAGTGTCCACTCGACGATCACCAGTGGTGTACGGCCAGTGTAGGAGATCGCTCCCCACACCATGATGCCGGGTGCTGGCCCTGTGTGCCTCGGTCGTATGCAGTCCTGATTGTGGCGCTCACCTGCACGGCGCCAAACACGCATACGACCATCATTGGCACCAAGGCAGAAGCGACTCTCATCGCTGAAGACGACACGTCTCCATTCGTCCCTCCATTCACGCCTGTCGCGACACCACTGGAGGCGGGCTGCACGATGTTGGGGCGTGAGCGGAAGACGGCCTAACGGTGTGCGGGACCATAGCCCAGCTTCATGGAGACGGTTGCGAATGGTCCTCGCCGATACCCCAGGAGCAACAGTGTCCCTAATTTGCTGGGAAGTGGCGGTGCGGTCCCCTACAGCACTGCGTAGGATCCTACGGTCTTGGCGTGCATCCGTGCGTCGCTGCGGTCCGGTCCCAGGTCGACGGGCACGTGCACCTTCCGCCGACCACTGGCGACAACATCGATGTACTGTGGAGACCTCACGCCCCACGTGTTGAGCAATTCGGCGGTACGTCCACCCGGCCTCCCGCATGCCCACTATACGCCCTCGCTCAAAGTCCGTCAACTGCACATACGGTTCACGTCCACGCTGTCGCGGCATGCTACCAGTGTTAAAGACTGCGATGGAGCTCCGTATGCCACGGCAAACTGGCTGACACTGACGGCGGCGGTGCACAAATGCTGCGCAGCTAGCGCCATTCGACGGCCAACACCGCGGTTCCTGGTGTGTCCGCTGTGCCGTGCGTGTGATCATTGCTTGTACAGCCCTCTCGCAGTGTCCGGAGCAAGTATGGTGGGTCTGACACACCGGTGTCAATGTGTTCTTTTTTCCATTTCCAGGAGTGTATAATCATTTGTTTGTCTGTACATGCATCTCCCCATTTTCATCCCATTCGGATAATTCACACGTGGTGCGTGTCTTTTTTTTTATTTTGAGTGTTTATCTACTGAACATTGGTGAAAGTATACTGTACCAAAGCAGTCTACACGGGTCTGCTAACGAGTTGTTATGAGATGATTGTGAAGCTGTGTTTACGAGATACCATTGACTTCAGTACGATGTATTCTGCAAATCGGTACAAGTGTATTCTTAATAATTATAAACTTTAATTCCCATGAAACTGAGCTCAAATTCTATCCATAGCAACGCCTTCCGGAACTTTCCTTCCTCTAAAGTCAGTACATACAGCAATGCAATCCGTCCACTGGAGAGCGTTAGCTTGAAAGAAACTGCCAACAGCAGAAAATGTATTATCAGTCCAGTACTTGTTATTTCTGGTTCTGGACAAAACGAGTATTGCGTAAAAATTTATGACCTGCAAACAAATCTCACAAAAAATAATTGAGCTTTTTCGGAAGTGTCAATCTTTTCATCTAACTGTAAAGTGAATTAGATGTTAAAGTTTTCTAGAACTTTACTTTCAATGTCACCTGACATGTCAGTTATGCGCCGATGAACTGTATCATGTAGCAGTGGTACATTAAAAACCTGTTCAACTGCTTCCGGCCGCAACATAGTAGCAACAAGTTGCTTACATGCCGGTAAAATGAGCTCTTCGCTGATGTTATGCGGTTTCTGTTTCTTAGCAATCATTTCAGAAATTGTGGATGATACCAGAAGAGCCCTATTGTTATGTTGGACCTCACTTGATCCTGGTTTTATGTTTTTCTGGTTATTAGGACGGCCCTCGTATATAACAGCAACCTGAAAGAGGAATAATGCAGTTTTTCCAGAAATCCAGTTTGAGTATCTTCTAACGCTTTGATAATCCCGAAAGAGGATCAAAGGATGCCGCCCAAAGAAAAAAATGGGACTTTTTTGACGAATGTTATTCATGAAATGACAGGTTGTTCGTTTTACAGCTGAATGCAAAAAATACAAACACGTATTATGATACATGTTTAAATGCGCATGACCACGTACAAGTATAATACCTGATTTATTGCATATCAGGACACTCCAAAAAGCGATCTGTTGGTAAAGTTTTTGATGTTCTCTGTATTTCATCAGAGGAAGATTAGACATGTATTCGCAACACAACGATGTGTCGTGGCACAGTGGTTGAGAACGCTGCAGCAGAACTTTTCTTTTAAATTTCTCCAATATTTAAAATACTTATCGCATTTTTCTTTTAAAATGAGTGAATTTCACGCGAGCTATACACATGAAAGCAAAAACTTCATCTATGAGTGGCATTCGCAACTCTTGCGAGTAATACCAGTTTATGTGATACTGTAATCCGCGTTTAATTTTAAAGAAGGTTGTATATTTTTGTTGATATTTTTTATTTAATACAAGATTTTCAGCAGTATGAGAGGAATTCTTACTTAATAAAAATCATGTTAAACTGTCAAGTGTTCATCAGGGAAGCGTTAGGGTGAAAGCGTTAGTATGGAAGCTGTGTAATGTAGTGCCAAACCCGTACGACGGCAGCGGTCTGTCTGTGGAAGCAGGGAGGGTGTGTTGACTCTTAAAGAGGATGGGAGAGAGTGCTGTAATCTTGCTGTCAATAGTATGCGGAATAGTGGCACTGCTATGAGGAACAAAAGTAATTTTAAACGAACAATTGCTTTAGAAACATCATGCTGTACTAGTAAATAATAAATGTGAAATAATAGTTGAGTGGTTTTAATTTAGGCGTCGTTAACCTCATTCTCACTGAGAATTTCTTCGTATCACTTGCGCTAAGACCTTAGTTTCAGACACTGCAAATATTACATATCATTACTTCAAGTTTATGGAAAACATATTACGTGCGTGTGGTGGAGGTTCAGAGAGATAGCGGGCCAAAATATATTTACACAGACCGCCTACTGTCTAGGCACCCACTGAGCAATTGCGTGTCTTGAAGGATCGGTAACGTCGTCCCTGTAACCTTTTAGAAATGTGCTTTATATCCACATTCAGTTGTAATAATTAGCAGACAACTGCTCATGCCTCCCACCACTGGATTATAGCGTGCCAGTCGAGTGTACGGTGGGCAAGGCGCGGGACATAGGTCACCGTAGTCAACTGCTTTATGTGGGGGTTCTCCCAAAGCGGAAGCACTTCATCACTGTGACGAAAGCCTGTCCAAACATTCGACACCATTCAGTGCTGTAAGAATGGGTGCTATACTGTGTGATAAGTGGAGAGTATGCATGTGTATAAACAACCCTGACGCTATGTTTTCCTGTATAACAGGTCATATATGTATCAGGTTTGGTTGATATGTATAGTGGCACTTCACGTGTTACCGCTCACTGCAGATGTTCTAACGCCTTGTGGCTGGATGTCATCAGTACCTTTATTACGTCGTGACAGTCGTAAATCCGTTGCAGACCCGGCCTCGCACCTGGATACGCTGCTCTTAACCATTAGCTGTTTGAAGAGGTCTCCACACCCGACTCAGACTTTCAATTTCACTGATTTTTCTATATGTGATTTGCGAACGTTAGATGTCCCCCCACCCCCATGCAATTAGAATGAACTCAGTCAGGATGCAGTGACATCAAATGATGATGATGATGATGATGATGTATCACGTAGTAGGGGAGAGAGTGTGGCAGATACGCGAATTGGGATGGAAGTCATTACAGCTAAGACCTTTTTCGTCGCGGCGTGATCTATTTACGAAATTTCAGTCACCAACTTTCTCTTCCGAATGCGAAAATAGGTAGGAATGATCATAAAAATAAAATAAAAGAAATCAGAGCTCGAACAGAAAGGTTTAGGTGTTCGTTTTTCCCGCGCGCTGTTCGGGAGTGGAATGGTAGAGAGATAGTATGATTGTGGTTCGACGAACCCTCTGCCAAGCACTTAAATGTGAATTGCAGAGTAGTCATGTAGATGTAGATGTAGATGTAGATGAGGCCACAAAGACAGGCCACTGCCATTACATCTAGAACCAGAAAATGTATCGGGATGCAGTTTCCATTAAGTTGCAATGTGGGATGTAGGGAATTTTCTGACATACAAGAGTAATTTCTAACGTTTATAAATACCGATTCGTGGCATTTAAATGGAAATGTATACTTTTTGTTACATAGGAAAGAGCATCTGAAGACGACTGCGACATCTTAACATTATTTGGACTTCGGTTAAGTAGTGCCAAGATAACAGCGTCGCAGACCTCTATCCCACCATCTGGAATGCACGTCACACAAACGCCTGTGCTCTGTACAGAATGGTAGGGAAAATGTATGACTAAGGAACCATTCGTGAGTTCGGCTGTGGCGGCCGGTGATATTTGAAGCTGAGTGTTGCACCAGAGTATCAAGTGTCGCATTTCTAGATGACAAGTTTAGAAGAGAATGATTTTTTAACTCGGCAACTCGTACCCCGACATGCCATCCCTTCATTCTTCATGAAACCCCTTAAAAGAAGGGGTCAACTAATTGACCATGATGGTGTATTGAAAAAACTAATTGAGGGAGCAGTAGAGGGCAGAAATTACAGAGGAAGACCCATACTGGATTACACTGAACAAATAGTGGAAGACATGAATTGTTCTTCATACTACGAGGTGAAACGTAACGCGGACAAGCGAGAATGGGGAGCTGCTGCCAACTGGCGTCACGAGTGCTGACTAAGAGAGAGAGAGAGAGAGAGAGAGAGAGAGAGAGAGAGAGAGATACTGATGGCGTTACTGCAATAACAGGAAATATAAGGGGGCTTCCAAATTTTGTGCGGAATAAAAACCTGTAAGTAATAACTATCCGTCGTTGTTTACATACAAAGACTGTAATGGCGAAGACTACGAACGGAAATCTTTTGGGTGATGTCATTCAAACGGTAGTTTAAAAGATCGAATACGTAAAACCTCGTCGTGTAAAAGCACGCATGTTTCAGAAACTCTGTGAAGAAGTGGATGCATGTCAATAAAGTGTTGTTATTGCACAACGAGTGGCTTTGCAAAGGAGAAATACGAGAGCTCTGAGACGATTTCCATTTTTTTGGTCAATAACAACAAGTTTGATAACTACGAACATCTTAAAACCCCCTTAGTGTGCTGAGATGCTGTAACGTTCCGATGTTTTCAACAAATTTAATGCTCTGAATTCAACAATAATATTATCTTGGAACTCTTCCATTTGGTCTGTGTTTGCATAAAAAACCAGTAATATCAGAAATTGAGTCCGCCTTGATGCAAACCACCTTGTTATTCGTTTATTTCTTTATTATCCCAAACTAGTTTCGGCGACAAATATCACCATAATCAGTGGGGTTTTTTAGTCTAAAACATGCAGAAAATGGCATGGTTGTACAAACACAGTAAAACATTATTACATTTTTACAATTCTTTTTTTGAAATATAGTTTTCTATTGATACTGTCATACTACCTTATTTATTGTATGTTACACCATGTTTTAAGCAATTATTGGCTCTGTCTGCGACATATTTCCTGTGCTCTTTTCTTTTTTTTTGTGTCGTCTTCTTACTTAGCGAACATCATGTCATCTGCAACCATGTGAGCGGCTGTTAGTAAACCAATACTAAAAGGTGAACTTCGTATGCAAGCCGCATATACTTGGGGTCGTGGTGGTGTTGTGGAAACCAGTTATATGGTGTGTACTGAGTTGTTGCTTAGCTATTCGTGTACTCACGTTCGTTGGATGGTATGCAGCTGCTTTTATACGCAGAAAAACAAAACTTTTGCAGTTTGTTTCTGATCCAGAATATTACGCCATCTTGCTGTTCGCGTGGGTCGCGAGAGGCGTATCGCATGTAGCGAGAAAGGCTATGAAAAACTGTAGTGCGAAATACAACGACTTCTTTTTATTATTTATATCTCTGTCTGTGATGGGGAAGTGGTTCTTTTGCGTGTGTGTGCTTTCCGTTCTGTGTCCTTGCAGTTCTCTCAGAGCGGTAAAGAGCTTGTTGTTGTAGAGTGTTGTGTTTTCATTTATTACATTCTTCCCTTCAACTATGGCCTTTTGTATGTAGTAATTTTCTTTATTGTTAGTTGTCGGTATAGACTGTTGCTGTTTCTGAGAACGCGTAGATCGTTTTCGATATTAGTGGGGTTATGGTTTTTGTTCATTAGATGTTCTGCAAAAGTTGAATGAGTGCTGTCACTTTTTAGAGCTCTTACCTGCTCTGTGTACCTCGTTCGGAAATTTCTGGTTGTTTGTCCTATGTAGTGGTTAAAAAAAATGGCTCTGAGCACTATGAGACTTAACTTCTGAGGTCATTAGTCCCCTAGAACTTTGAACTACTTAAAACTAACCTACCTAAGGACATCACACACATCCATGCCCGAGGCTGGATTCGAACCTGCGACCGTAGCGGCTACGCGGTTCCAGACCGTAGCGCCTAGAATCGCACGGCCACACCGGCCGGCTTCCTATGTAGTGGGCCTGACAGGAGTTGCAAGTGAGTTGATATATTCCAGCGTTGCTGAATTTGTCTGAGGTTCTTCTGACTGGTTTTAGTCTTTCCTGAACTGTATTGTTTGTTCTGAATGTTATTGGGATCCCTTGCTTTTCCAAGATGTTTCCTATTCTATGTGATATTTTGTTATTGTATGTTAGTGTGTACCATCTCTCTCTTTTTTCTGAAGTGGTGTGGTCTGCTGTGTTTTCTGTGTGTACTGCACATTTGCGTTTTACCTTGTTGAGTTTATTTATGATGTCTGTTTTGTAGTCGTTTTCAACAGCAATTTGTTTGATTATATTTAGTTCCTGTGTGTAGTTTTCTGGTTTAAGAGGTGTTCTGTTTATCCTGTGGAGCATGTGTGTGAAACTGACATATTTATGTACTGTCAGGTGGTTGGAAAAGCTGTGGATGACAGTGCTTGTGGATGTGGTTTTCTGTAAATGGAGAATTCATGTTGGTGGTTGTTCCCTGTGATTGTAAGATCTAAGAAATTTAGTTACTTGTTGTTTTCCAATTCCATTTTGACGTGGATTTGTGGGTGTACTGTGTTGGTGTTACTGTGTAGCTCTTCTATCCTGTTAAGTGTTTCAACTACAAGACAGATTATGTCATCCACATATCGGTACCAGTAGATTATTTTGTAACCTCCTTGTTTTACAATGTTATTGAATATTGTGTTCTCTATATGGTCCAAGAAAATGTTGGCTATGATTCCACTGATGGTGGACCCCATGTGAAGCCCCGCTTGTTGTAGGTAGAAGCTGTTGTTGAAAGTGAAGTAGTTTTGTTCTGTGATTAGCCTAAGGATGGATGAGATTTAATTTATGTGTACATCATGGAATTTCTTGCATTTTAGCTGTTGTCCTATAATGTTTATAGTTTCTTCTGTGGGTATGTTTGCGTACATGGATGTTACGTCAAAAGATACCAGTTTTGCTGTTCGGGGGGATGTTGACATTCCTAATTTTCTCTATTATGTCACATGTGTTTTTGAGACTTCTGTTGTTTGTGTATGTGTATGTCTTCTGTAGGAATGTGTGCATGTGTCTCCCTAGTAAGTAAGATAGGGCTTTTCTGAAGTCAACCACTAGCGTGACTGGGATGTGGGGTTTGTGGCAAAGAACAAACCATCCATAAACACCAAAAAAGCATCTGATGAGAAAACCATAAACAGTATTCACAGAAAACTTAAACATTACAATGCTCTCATCACCAATGCAGACAAAGGGAATGCTCTAGTCTTAATAACAGAGGCAGAATACATTGAGAAAACAGAAAAATTTCTGGCAGAGAATGAAATAAGCAAGCTAACCAGCTAACACAAAGATACCAAAGAAATGTAAAGACTCTCTTAAAAATATCACACACACCTTGACACAGAGCCAGACAAGAAGTATGACACAAAAGAACCCTAAAACTCCACAATTAACAAGCCTGCCAAAGGTCCACAAACCCCACATCCCAGCAAGGCCTGTGGTTGACTTCAGAAAAGCCCTATCTTACTTACTAGGGAGACACATGCACACATTCCTACAGAAGACATACACATACACAAACAACAGAAGCCTCAAAAACACATGTGACATAATAGAGAAAATTAGGAATGTCAACATCCCCCCGAACAGCAAAACTGGTATCTTTTGACGTAACATCCATGTACACAAACATACTCACAGAAGAAACTATAAACATTATAGGACAACAGCAAAATGCAAGAAATTCCATGATGTACACATAAATTAAATCTCATCCATCCTTAGGCTAATCACAAAACAAAACTACTTCACTTTCAACAACAGCTTCTACCTACAACAAGCGGGGCTTCACATGGGGACCACCATCAGTGGAATCATAGCCAACATTTTCTTGGACCGTATAGAGAACACAATATTCAATAACATTGTAAAACAAGGAGGGTACAAAATAATCTACTGGTACCGATATGTGGATGACATAATCTGTCTTGTAGATGAAACACTTAACAGTATAGAAGAGCTACACAGTAACATCAACACAGTACACTTACAAATCCACTTCACAATGGAATTAGAAAACAACCAGGAACTAAACATAATCAAACAAATTACTGTTGAAAACGACTGTAAAACAGACAACATAAACAAACTCAACAACAAGGTAAAACGGAAACGTGCAGTACACACAGACAACACAGCAGACCACACCACTTCAGAAAAAAGAGAGAGATGGTACACACTAACATACAATAATAAAATATCACATAGAATAGGAAACATCTTGGAAAAGCAAGGGATCCCAATAACATTCAGAACAAACGATACAGTTCAGAAAAGACTAAGACCAGTCAGAAAAACTTCAGACAAATTCAGCAACGATGGAATATATCAACTCACTTGCAACTCCTGTCAGGCCCACTACATAGGACAAACAAGCAGAAATTTCCAAACGAGGTACACAAAGAACGTGAGAGCTCTAAAAAGTGACAGCACACATTCAACTTTTGCAGAACATCTGATGAACAAAAACCATAACACCACTAATATCGAAAACGACCTACGCATTCTCAGAAACAGCAACAGTCTATACCGACAACTAACAATACAAGAAAATTACTACATACAAAAGGCCATAGTTGAAGGGAAAAATGTAATAAATGAAAACACAACACTCTGCAACAACACGCTCTTTACCGCTCTGAGAGAACTGACCAAGGACACAGAACGGAAAGCACACACACGCAAAAGAACCACTTCCCCATCACAGACAGAGATATAAATAATAAACAGAAGTCGTCGTATTTCGCGCTACAGTTTTTCATAGCCTTTCTCGCCACATGCGATACGCCTCTCGCGACCCACGCGAACAGCAAGATGGCGTAATTTTCTGGATCAGAAACAAATTGCAACAGTTTTGTTTTCCTGTGTATAAAAGCAGCCACATACCATCCAACGAACGTGAGTAAACGAATAGCTAAGCAACAACTCAGTACACAGCAAATAACTGGTTTCAACAACACCACCTCAGCCCCAAGTATATACGGCTTACATACGAAGTTTACCTTTTAGTATTGGTTTACTAACAGCCGCTCACATGATTGCAGATGACATGATGTTCGCTAAGTAAGAAGACGATACAAAAAAAAAAGCACAGGAAATATGTCGCAAGCAGAGCCAATAATTGCTTAAAACATGGTGTAACATACAATAAATAAGGTAGTATGACAGTATCAATAGAAAACTATATTTCAAAGAAAGAATTGTAAAAATGTAATAATGTTTTACAGTGTTTGTACAACCATGCCACTTTCTGCATGTTTTAGATTAAAAAACCCTACTGATGATGGTGATATTTGTCGCCGATACTACACGGTGGCGCACGAAATGTGTTACCATTTTGTTTTTGAATATCAACTTTTATGTCAATACAATCTGAAAGGAGCATACACTACAGCGAATAGCGGTCCATGGAGATTTGTTCTAACTCAGCACATGCTCGATATGTCCACCATTTCATTTCCTAACTTCCTTCAAAAGAACACTGAAGTTAGTGATTACCCTACGGCACATGTCTTCCGTAATTTCACTGCAAGCTTGAAGGATAAGTCTTCTGAGCTCCATTAAATCACGTGGACGTTTCGGGAAAATTTTTTCCTTTAGGTACCCCCAAAGAAAAAGTCACATGGATTAAGGTCTGGACTATTATGGGGGGCCAATTTCGTCCGTCATTGAAGCGGCCTGGAAACCTGAGTGAAACGATCCGCATGTCGAAATGCTCGTGTAGACACTCCAACACAGTGTTTGCAGAATGTGGCCTTGCTCCATCTTGCATGAACCACTGCGTGTTGAAGGGCAAGGCAGTAGCAAGAAGCTGTGGAATGAAGCTGTTGCGAAGCATGCTCAAATAACGCTCGCTGTTCACAGTTTCTTCAAAGAAAAAGGGTCCAATAAGTCCGTCACTGGAAATTGCTACCCACGCTGTAATCCTCGGAGCATAATGTTGTCGTTCATGAAGCACTTGTCGTTTTTCAGTGACCCAAAAGCGTACATTTTGTTTGTTAACCACAGCAAAAATGTTCAAATGTGTGTGAAATCTTATGGGACTTAACTGCTAAGGTCATCGGTCCCTAAGCTTACACACTACTTAACCTAAATTGTGCAGTCCAGAACTGCGCGACTGCTACGGTCGCAGGTTCGAATCCTGCCTCGGGCATGGATGTGTGTGATGTCCTTAAGTTAGATAGGTTTAAGTAGTTCTAAGTTCTAGGGGACTGATGACCTCAGAAGTTAAGTCCCATAGTGCTCAGAGCCATTTGAACCATTTGAACCTAAATTGTCCTAAGGACAAACACACACACCCATGCCCGACTCGAACCTCCGCCGGAACCCGTCGTTTAACCACACCATCTAAATGAAAATGCGCCTCGTCTGAAAACCAAAGGGTGTTGAGAGTTTCTTCCCTATCCTCCGCCCACTGAGCAAACAGTAGTCGCTGCTGCTTGTGTTCTTCAGTGAGCTTCTGTGCACAGGTCATCTTGTATGGGTACATATGGAGGTCACTTTTAAGAATGCGTTGAACGGAGCGTCTGGATATTTCCAGTTGCACTGCTGCCTTTCTACACGATTTCCCGGGACTTCTCTGTACAGCAACTCGTACCGCTTCAATATTCTCCAGCAAACAAACAGGATTAGGCCGAGTTCGCTTCGCTTCCAATACTGTTCATTCCTGTACAGATTTATCGTACAACCTGTGGATGATCTTCTTGCAAGGGACCCATCGTGTGTTAAACTGTTGTCGAAAACGTCTCTGAGTCACAACAAGGCTTTTCGTTTCATAAAAAAGTAACACAATTGCCGATCGTTGCTGTGTCGTCAGTCTTCCATTGTCAGCCATTGCTGCTTACTTGACTCCTAGCGGCAGTATCGTGAATTACACGTCATTTCGTAACTCATTTGTTTTTTCAAGCTCTGCTGGTACCGTTGTAGAGATCCCAGCGGGATATCTAATGTGCCTCGTAAATTGTGAAAGAAATAATTGGTAACACACTGCGTGCGCCACCCTTTAGTTTGGGGTAATAAAGAAATAAACGAATAACAAGGAGTTTTGCATCAAGGCGGACTCAATTCCTGTTATTACCGATCTGAATTCAAGTACTCTCGGACAGCATGAAACTAACATATCATAGTGTGATAAAATCAGCGCATTGTCCAAAACTCTCACCCTTTCAGTCTCGACCAAAGAAGAGAACGATCTAACTGCTTTTCCATCTACAGCTATCGAGTCAAATTATTTAAATAAAGAATAAAAATCATGTACGGAAACACATGAAACCTGAGTTCCGTGAACAGATATCGAAACACTTTCGCTCGATCTCGACTACTGGTTGGGCGTGGTTGGTTATACCTGACGAGGAAACCGCAACCGAAGCAGAATTAAGCAGCTCCGAAAAAAATGTTGTCGCATAGAATTTCGAGATATAAATTGAAAACTGTCGATGTTTTATCACTTCACGAGTTAAAGTTTGTAAATGAGTCCCGATCATATTTTGGCACTTTACTGTAAAGGTCTGTCTTGATCACACGAATTTTGAAATTCACTATTATCAGTTTCGACACCTGCAATTTTCAGATCTTTTACAATAAAAAACAGTGGTGTAAGCAACTAAGTTGAATTAGCTGAAGCAAAATCTATTACAGACCTGGTGATGCATAAAAAAATAAAAAAAAATGTATACGTGATTAACTGCCGGACATACCGGCTATGCACGCCATAAAATATTCTGATGCAGGTATAGAGGTCAGAATCTATACATGTAGGTATGTATACAGGGTGAGTCACCTAACGTTACCGCTGGATATATTTAGTAAACCTTATCAAATACTGACGAACCGATTCCACAGACCGAACGTGAGGAGAGGGGCTAGTGTAATTGTTTAATACAAACCATACAAAAATGCACGGAAGTATGTTTTTTAACACAAACCTACGTTTTGTTAAATGGAACCCCGATAGTTTTGTTAGCACATCCGAACATATAAACAAATACGTAATCAGTGCCGTTTGTTGCATTGTAAAATGTTATTTACATCCGGAGATATTGTAACCTAAAGTTGACGCTTGAGTACCACTCCTCCGCTGTTCGATCGTGTGTATCGGAGAGCACTGCAACATACATCGCGTTTCTACAGAATGATCGGCCAACGTTGCTCGAAAATGTCCCACTAGAAACGCGTCGACGTATGTGGTATTAGCATGATGGTGCACCTGTACATTCCGCAATTAACACTAGGCTGACCCTTGACAGGATGTTCGACGGGCGTTTCATAGGACGTGGAGGACGCATAAATTGGCCAGCCCGTTCTCCTGATCTTACACCTCTGGTCTTCTTTCTGTAGGGTACGTTAAAGGAGAATGTGTACCGTGATGTGCCTACAACCCCAGAGGATATGAAAGCACGTATTGTGGCAGCCTGCGGCGACATTACACCAGATGTACTGCGGCGTGTACATTAATTACGGCAGAGATTGCAATTGTGTGCAGCAAATGATGTCCACCGCATTGAACATCTATTGGCCTGACATGTCGGGACACACTCTGTTCCACTCCGTAATTGAAAACGGAAACCACGTGTGTACGTGTACCTCACCGCTCATGGTAATGTACATGTGCGTCAGTGAAAAAGACCAATAAAAAGGTTTTAGCATGTGGACGTAATGTGCTGTTCCAGTCTCTTCTGTACCTAAGGTCCATCACCGTTCCCTTTGGATCCCTACGTAATTCGGTGCTCTCCGATACACACGATCGAACAGCGGAGGAGTGGTACTCAAGCGTCAACTGTAGGTTACAATATCTCCGGATGTAATTAACATTTTACAATGCAACAAACGGCACTGATTATGTATTTGTTTATATGTTCAGATGTGCTAACAAAACTACCGGGGTTCCATTAAAAAAACGTAGGTTTGTGTTAAAAAACATACTCCCGTGCATTTTTTTATGGTTTGTATTAAACAGTTACACTAGCCCCTCTCCTCACGTTCGGTCTGTGGAATCGGTTCGTCAGTATTTGATGTAACGTTAGGTGACTCACCCTGTATAGTAAGTGCTGGTGATGGCCTGGATGCGTCTGGTATTTGTACAAATTACTGTGACCAGAGTGGGATCTTTAGCTAGGGTATGAGTAACTAGTACCATAAATTTAATAGTTAAAATGCAATATGCGTAGTCACAATTAAAATTACTTCACAAGACAAAATGAGCATCTGACAATAAAACATAAACTGACAGACAATATGTGGAATTACGCATACTTAAAATCCATATAAAAGATGAAAATTTATGTGCACGGAAAACGGCAGCCGGAATTTCTGATGAATGAACAGAAGAGTTTATTTAACCTGGATGCTTATTCTGAACAGCGTCGAGCAGACTGGGCCTGCCACCGCTACAGGCAAACAAGAACTACACACACACAAGCCACGAGGAATACAACTCCGGATGTGATACTGACTTTTTAATTAATAGTCACTCTTTTGTTAATTACCTTACACTTACGTTTATGGTTTAAATGTTTTGTCGAGCTGGAAGGGTTCGATTTATAGATGTGATGTTATTTTGAACCTTTTATTCTGGCTTTTAAACATTTGTGTGTTATTTACTTCGCCCATTGTTATCATTCACACCTTTTATGTGGATTTTAAGTAATTTTAGTTAATGACGACGTATATTGCATCGCCTGACTTCATTGCACTAGGTGTGATTACAATTTCTTAGAACTTTAACGCACTGTAGACGCGTTGCGTGACTTTGGTCTCCAAAGCATAAAATATACGCTGAAAGCGCACCACGAAGGAATTATCCCAATGAGATGGAAATATGGAAATCGGTAGATGTGATGTACACACACAGACAAACAAATGAATGAGAGCCTCACAAATTGAGCAAGTAAATCATGCTTGGCTCCGCCGCCTCTGCCTCTTTTGCAAACAGTTATACGGTTTGACATTCACAGAGATGATGGATCTCCTGTTGAGGGATGTTGTTGTTGTTGTGGTCTTCATTCCTGAGACTGGTTTGATGCAGCTCTCCATGCTACTCTATCCTGTGCAAGCTTCTTCATCTCCCAGTACCTACTGCAACCTACATCCTTCTGAATCTGCTTAGTGTATTCATCTCTTGGTCTCCCTCTACGATTTTTACCCTGCACGCTGCCCTCCAAAACTAAATTGGTGACCCCTTGATGCCTCAGAACATGTCCTACCAAACGATGACTTCTTCAAGTCAAGGTTTATCACAAACTTCTCTTCTCCCCAATCCTATTCAATACCTCCTCATTAGTTATGTGATCTACCCATCTAATCTTCAAGATTCTTCTGTAGCACCACATTTCGAAAGCTTCTATTCTCTTCTTGTCTAAACTATTTATCGTCCATTCCGTTCAGCTGCTCTTCTAAGTCCTTTGCTGTCTCTGACAGAATTACAATGTCATCGGCAAACCTCAAAGTTTTTATTTCTTCTCCATCGATTTTAATACCTACTCCGAACTTTTCTTTTGTTTCCTTTACTGCTTATTCAATATACAGATTGAATAACATCGGGGACAGGCTACAACCCTGACTCACTCCCTTCCCAAACACTGCTTCCCTTACATGCCCCTTGACTCTTATAACTGCCATCTGGTTTCTGTACACATTGTAAATAGTAGCCGGCTGCGGTGGTCTAGCGGTTCTAGGCGCGCAGTCCGGAACCGCGCGACTGCTACGGTCGCAGGTTCGAATCCTGCCTCGGGCATGGATGTGTGTGATGTCCTTAGGTTAGTTAGTTTAAGTAGTTCTAAGTTCTAGGGGACTGATGACCACAGATGTTAAGTCCCATAGTGCTCAGAGCCATTTTTGTAAATAGCCTTTCGCTCCCTGTATTTTACCCCTGCCACCTTTAGAATTTGAAAGAGAGTATTCCAGCCAACATTGTCAAAAGCTTTCTCTAAGTCTACAAATGCTAGAAAAGTAGGTTTGCCTTTCCTTAATCTTTCTTCTAAGATAAGTCGTAAGGTCAGTATTGCCTCACGTGTTCCAACATTTCTACGGAATCCAAACTGATCTTCTCCGAGGTCGGCTTCTACCAGTTTTTCCATTCGTCTGTAAAGAATTCGCGTTAGTATTTTGCAGCTGTGACTTATTAAACTGATAGTTCGGTAATTTTCACATCTGTCAACACCTGCTTTCTTTGGGATTGGAATTATTATATTATTCTTGAAGTCTGAGGGTATTTCGCCTGTCTCGTACATCTTGCTCACCAGATGGTAGAGTTTTGTCTTAGCTTTACATATTGTGAAAAGTAGTAGTATGGACCAAAATAAGAAAAAAAGCCCAGTAAGCATGGGCTCTAAGGGTATACGTTAGTAACTATGAGGACTTGTTCATCTTTGCTTCTGTGAAACACATCTCTTCTAGTGACCAAGTGTTCACAGCTCTTAAGGTATGCATTTTAGAGCTCATGTTGGCGAGACTTGTTTGCTGCGAATGGTCGTCTCTGTCATATCTCTGGATACTGCCCATTCCTCCTGGGCCACCCTGTGTATACCGTAAGGTCGCCTAATGGTTTTGCTTTCGAGGGCTGCATTATGAAACTGTAGCTCGCCATTACATTCGAATTAAGGTAGGTGATCCACAAGGAGAGTTACGGTGACGAGTCCTGGCGATCGTGTTACGTAACCTCCCATCCAGGAACGTGTCATGTCGAGATCGTGGCTTTCGGTAGGATAAACGTGATTCAGCTTTCATTTGCATCTACATCTACATCATACTCCGCAAGCCACCGAATGGTGTGTGACAGAGGGTTCTTTCGGTACCACTATCTGATCCCTCCAATCCTGTTCCACCTGCGAATAGTGCGTGGGATGAATGGTCGTCAGTAAGCCTCTGTATTTGCTCTAATTTCTCGAATTTTTTTCTCGTGGTCAACACGCAGGATGTATGTGAGGGGAAGTAATACGTTTTCGACTACTGAAAAGTGCTGTCACGAAATTTCAGCAGTAACTCTCTCCGTGATGCACAACGCCTCTCTTGTAAGGTCTGCCAGTGGAGTTTGTTTAGCATCTCCGTAACGCTCTCTCGCCAGCTAAACGATCCCCTGACGAAACACGCCGCTCTTCGTTGGATCTTCTCTATCTCCTGTATCAGTCCTACCTGATAGGGTTGCCAGATACACGAACAAAAGAATCTGGCGAACAAGCGCCTTATAAGACACTTCTTTCACGGATGAGTTACATTTCCTTAAGATTCTTCCGATAAATCTGAGTCTGGTATCTGCTTTTCCCACTACCTGTTTTAAATGACCATTCCACTCCAAGTTTGCTCTGGACAGTTACGCCCAGACATTTTACGGCAGAGGATGTCTCCAGCTCTTTGTCATCAACAGTGTAGCTGTACAGTAGTGAATTTCTTTTCCTATGTTTGCGCCATATGTTACATTTATTTACGTTCAGGGTCAACTGCCAGAGCCTGCACCAGTCATCATTTCTCTGCAGGTCGTTCTTTAAATTCTTACTATCTTCTGGCTTTGCTACTGTGGCATAGACAACTGCATTATCTGTGAATAGCCTTAAAGAGAATACGACGCTTTCTACTAGATCATTTATATACATTATGAACAGCAACGGTCCTATTACACTTTCCCGGGGTAATCCGGATATTAGCTTTAAATCTGTCGACTTAGTTCTGTTAAGAGCGACGTGTTGAGTTCTGTCTACAAGAGAGTCTTGAGTCCAATCGCAGGTCTGCTCCGATACTCCGTAAGCTCGTATTTATTTCATTAAACGGCAATGCGGGACGGTGTCAAATGCCTTCCTGAAATCAAGGAACACGGCATCAACCTGAGCGCCGTCGTCCACTGCGCTGAGGATCTCATGGAGGAACAGAGCGAGCTGAGTTTTGCAGGAATTCTGTTTGCGGAGTCTACATCTACATCTACATCTACATGACTACTCTGCAATTCACATTTAAGTGCTTGGCAGAGGGTTCGTCGAACCACAATCATACTGTCTCTCTACCATTCCACTCCCGAACAGCGCGCGGGAAAAACGAACACCTAAACCTTTCTGTTCGAGCTCTGATTTCTCTTATTTTATTTTCATGATCATTCCTACCTATGTAGGTTGGGCTCAACAAAATATTTTCGCATTCGGAAGAGAAAGTTGGTGACTGAAATTTCGTAAATAGATCTCGCCGCGACGAAAAAGGTCTTTGCTGTAATCACTTCCATCCCAATTCGCGTATCATATCTGCCACACTCTCCCCCCTACTACGTGATAATACAAAACGAGCTGCCCTTTTTTGCACCCTTTCGATGTCCTCCGTCAATCCCACCTGGTAAGGATCCCACACCGCGCAGCAATATTCTAACAGAGGACGAACGAGTGTAGTGTAAGCTGTCTCTTTAGTGGACTTGTTGCATCTTCTAAGTGTCCTGCCAATGAAACGCAACCTTTGGCTCGCCTTTCCCACAATATTATCTATGTGGTCTTTCCAACTGAAGTTGTTCGTAATTTTAACACCCAGGTACTTACAACGGAACCTCCCCATCGCACCCCCCTCAGATTTAGTTATAAGTTGGCACAGTGGATAGGCCTTGAAAAACTGAACACAGATCAATTGAGAAAACAGGAAGAAGTTGTGTGGGACTGTGAAAAAATAAGCAAAATATACAAACTGAGTAGTTCATGGGAAGATAGCCAACATCAAGGACACTTAAAACGCAGGAGCGCCGTGGTCTCGTGGTAACGTGAGCAGCTGCGGCGCGAAAGGTCCTTGGTTCAAATCTTCCATCGAGTGAAAAGTATAGTTTTTTATTTTCAGTTTACGTGACAAACTCTTATGTTTTCATCACTTTTTTGGGAGTGATTATCACATTCACAAGAAAACCTAAATCGGGCTAGGTAGAAGAATCTTTTTACCCATTCGCCAAGTGTACAAGTTAGGTGGGTCGACAACATATTCCTGTCATGTGACGCACATGCCGTCACCAGTGTCGTATAGAATATATCAGACGTGTTTTCCTGTGGAGGAATCGGTTGACCTATGACCTTGCGATCAAATGTTTTCGGTTCCCATTGGAGAGGCACGTCCTTTCGTCTACTAATCGCACGGTTTTGCGATGCGGTCGCAAAACACAGACACTAAATTTATTACAGTGAACAGAGACGTCAATGAACGAACGGACAGATAATAACTATGCAAAAATAAAGAAAGTAAAATTTTCATTCGAGGGAAGACTTGAACCATGCACCTCTCCTTCTGCAGCTGCTCACGCTACCACGGGACCACGGTCTCCATAATATTGCCTACGTCGCCCATGGACTACTCAGTTTGTATATTTTGCTTATTTTTTCATAGTTCCACACAACTTCTTCCTGTTTTCTCAATTGATCTGTGTTCAGTTTATCAAGGCCTATCCACTGTGCCAACTTATAACTAAATCTGAGGGGGGTGTGATGGGGAGGTTCCCTTGTTAGTTGAATTGACAGCCTTGAGAATTGTACTATTTATTGAGTAATCGAATTCCAACGGATTTCTTTTGGAACTCATGTGGATCACCTCACACTTTTCGTTATTTAGCGTCAACTGCCACCTGCCACGCCATACAGCAATCTTTTCTAAATCGCTTTGCAACTGATACTCGTCTTCGGATGACCTTACTAGACGGTAAATTACAGCATCATCTGCGAACAACCTAAGAGAACTGCTCAGATTGTCACCCAGGTCATTTATATAGATCAGGAACAGCAGAGGTCCCAGGACGCTTCCCTGGGGAACACCTGATATCACTTCAGTTTTACTCGATGATTTGCCGTCTATTACTACGAACTGTGACCTTCCTGACAGGAAATCACGAATACAGTCGCATAACTGAGACGATACCCCATAGGCCCGCAGCTTGATTAGAAGTCGCTTGTGAGGAACGGTGTCAAAATCTTTCCGGAAATCTAGAAATACGGAATCAACTTGAGATCGCCTGTCGATAGCGGCCATTACTTCGTGCGAATAAAGAGCTAGCTGCGTTGCACAAGAACGATGTTTTCTGAAACCATGCTGATTACGTATCAATAGAGTTCGTAGTACGACTAGTGTTAGAATAGTGTCTGAAGCTATGCACAGAAGTTGTCTTTGTAGCCTACTCGTATTTGTAACAATCAATGCATGGTGATATTTATAGAGGAGATGTTCATTTTCCAAAAACGTCACAATTATTGAGCACAAATCATGTTCCATAATTCCACAGCAGACTGATGTCAACGATATAGGTCCGTAATTGTGTGGATCTGTCTTATGGCCTTTCTTAAAAACGGGAATGACCTGCGCTTTTTTCCAGTCGTTAGGTACCTTTTATTACTCAAGCGATCTACGATAAATTACTGCTAGAAGGGGAGCAAGTTCTTTCGCATAATCTTTATAGAATTTTATACGTATCTCATCTGGTCCTGAAGCCTTTCCGCTACTAAGCGATTGAAGCTGCTTTTCAATTCCGCGATATATTTAGTTCTGTACCCGATTTTTTTTAAAGTGCGGAATATAAGAGAAACTGAAGTTAGCCATGTTATCCGTTATTCGCGGCAAGACAGTGACTGACTCGATGGTTCGGAAAAGGTACATATATTCAACTCCTGACGTTAGATTGTTAACAAAGTAGAGTGAAGATGGCGGCTGTGCACTGGGATCGAGGAAATAAGCGCCGAAACTGAGTTCATAGTACGACAAAGTGTCTGAAGCTATGCACACAAGTTGTCTTTGTAGCCTACTCGCATTTGTAACAAACACTGGCGTTTTTGTTATTTTTTTAATCGCATCACATTTCCTGCACAATCCCGTTCATTCAGTCTATGATGGTAGTTTCGTCTCATATTAATAAAAGCAAAAAATTCATTCATTTTTGGAATTTAAATTGCTGGCGTATGTACCCTAACAACTACATTCACTCAGGTTCGCAAATGTTACGCATCCTAATTGAGCCACTCACAATTACGAGCATCCATTAATTTTTGTAGCTCTGCGTAAAGTTCTGTGGTCCCTTTCCTTTGCCGAATGTGACCTCTGTAATTAAAATTTAAAAAAAAAAGGTGACTTCGGTACCTACCCTAAGGAATCTATTCGAATGATTACCAAGCCAGACAAAATGGACTAACACCCGAAATCAACTAATAGCGGGAAACAAATAATGAGGTGTCCTCATTTCACAGATAGAAGCGTTTATTGAAGGCAGGTACGATGGCTAATTACAGAGTTTTCTTATTGTCTTCGTGTTATTAATGAGAGAGAAGGGAGAGGTTGGGACTCGCCTTTCGCACATTCTAGACGAAGCAGTAAATTCCCCGCGTCGTTATCAGTGGAGCTCTCATTTCGGTATGTTGACACATGTTATGCAATTAAGTCTCAAACAGTACTTCTCAAAGTGGTTGGATTTCTAAGTCTGTAGTTGCTGCTATACTCTGCGTATCACTGTGAAGTGAGTGGCAAAGGGTACTTTTCTTGGTGCCATGCCTTATGGTGTCTTCCCAATCTATTCGATGATGGAACCCTTGCAGCATATTCCTCGAGGAGACTTCCGAGCCTAAGGTCCCCATTCGGTAGACGGACCACCATCGGCAGTATCACATGCGTTCGCTTCATGACACTCTGGAAAGAGGTTTGGAATTTAACCCAACACATAGGCGCAAAGCCTGGCGTTCAGAAACGTCGCAAACCGTCTTACCCTTTTTGAGTAAGATTATTTCATTCGAAAACTGAACTACCTGTTCGAGTGCCACTGCACCAGTGACCACTTGCGACCTCGTCAACAGAATCAAGTTGTATCTGCGTGAGCGTTTAACATTGTACAAGCATAGTTTTTGTCTTTCCCTCTCTTAATAAAATTATATTCGCTTCACTGATCGCTGAAATCGCATTGGAAGGAAAATTTTTACTGTGTTAGTGAAGTTCTAGTAATCTATAAAAAAAAATCAACACCCACGGTAACAATAAAGAGAACACTAAAATAGATGAAGCACCCAGTCATACGTTGAAAATTTTTACAGCAAGACTGTATAAAATTTTTGTACAAGACTTAATTGGCCTACAAATTAAATAATATTGGGGACATTAATGAATCCACGACAGCAACATTGTATAATGAGATGAAAGAGTGCGTTCATAGTGCAGCGCGAGAGGTCTTAGGTAAAAGAAGACTGATCTAAGGAAATGAACTCGGAATGGTGGGACAAAAGGATACTGAGGAACTGATGAAAGAAAAGAAATAACTATACCAGAAGTGGTTACGTACACAGGGCAGCAAGGCAAGAAGCAACACAGAGGTTACAAAAGAAACTGCCAGAACAAAAAAAGTGATTTGGGACAAAAAGTGTGAGGCGAACAATAGGTCTATAGGTACTAAAGTAAGAGGTGCTTGAAAAACAATAAAACGACTTAGAGCAGACAGAGTAGAAATACACTCCTGGAAATTGAAATAAGAACACCGTGAATTCATTGTCCCAGGAAGGGGAAACTTTATTGACACATTCCTGGGGTCAGATACATCACATGATCACACTGACAGAACCACAGGCACATAGACACAGGCAACAGAGCATGCACAATGTCGGCACTAGTACAGTGTATATCCACCTTTCGCAGCAATGCAGGCTGCTATTCTCCCATGGAGACGATCGTAGAGATGCTGGATGTAGTCCTGT
Source organism: Schistocerca nitens (assembly GCF_023898315.1). Taxonomy (NCBI): domain Eukaryota; kingdom Metazoa; phylum Arthropoda; class Insecta; order Orthoptera; family Acrididae; genus Schistocerca; species Schistocerca nitens. The sequence goes on along the minus strand of NC_064621.1, from coordinate 604,937,571 downwards.
GGAACGGCTTGCCATGCCATTTCCACCTGGCGCCTCAGTTGGACCAGCGTTCGTGCTGGACGTGCAGACCGCGTGAGACGACGCTTCATCCAGTCCCAAACATGCTCAATGGGGGACAGATCCGGAGATCTTGCTGGCCAGGGTAGTTGACTTACACCTTCTAGAGCACGTTGGGTGGCACGGGATACATGCGGACGTGCATTGTCCTGTTGGAACAGCAAGTTCCCTTGCCGGTCTAGGAATGGTAGAACGATGGGTTCGATGACGGTTTGGATGTACCGTGCACTATTCAGTGTCCCCTCGACGATCACCAGTGGTGTACGGCCAGTGTAGGAGATCGCTCCCCACACCATGATGCCGGGTGTTGGCCCTGTGTGCCTCGGTCGTATGCAGTCCTGATTGTGGCGCTCACCTGCACGGCGCCAAACACGCATACGACCATCATTGCCACCAAGGCAGAAGCGACTCTCATCGCTGAAGACGACACGTCTCCATTCGTCCCTCCATTCACGCCTGTCGCGACACCACTGGAGGCGGGCTGCACGATGTTGGGGCGTGAGCGGATGACGGCCTAACGGTGTGCGGGACCGTAGCCCAACTTCATGGAGACGGTTGCGAATGGTCCTCGCCGATACCCCAGGAGCAACAGTGTCCCTAATTTGCTGGGAAGTGGCGGTGCGGTCCCCTACGGCACTGCGTAGGATCCTACGGTCTTGGCGTGCATCCGTGCGTCGCTGCGGTCCGGTCCCAGGTCGACGGGCACGTGCACCTTCCGCCGACCACTGGCGACAACATCGATGTACTGTGGAGACCTCACGCCCCACGTGTTGAGCAATTCGGCGGTACGTCCACCCGGCCTCCCGCATGCCCACTATACGCCCTCGCTCAAAGTCCGTCAACTGCACATACGGTTCACGTCCACGCTGTCGCGGCATGCTACCAGTGTTAAAGACTGCGATGGAGCTCCGTATGCCACGGCAAACTGGCTGACACTGACGGCGGCGGTGCACAAATGCTGCGCAGCTGGCGTCATTCGACGGCCAACACCGCGGTTCCTGGTGTGTCCGCTGTGCCGTGCGTGTGATCATTGCTTGTACAGCCCTCTCGCAGTGTCCGGAGCAAGTACGGTGGGTCTGACACACCGGTGTCAATGTGTTCTTTTTTCCATTTCCAGGAGTGTAGCTTATGTCGGAATAATTAGTGTTCAGGAGAGGGAGGAACATTACAAAAAGGTACTTAGCGAGAAAATAAATGAGTACAAATACTAATACATCAGCTGAAAGACGCTGATAGGGCTGTTGTAGAACCACTGGGGCAGAATGAAGTTGAAAAGGCTGTCACCTGGATGAAACATAACAAATCCGCTGGATTGAGAGACTTTCATACTAAGTTAGCGAAATATGGACCAAGTATTTTATGCTTCTTTAATAAACTAATGAAGAATAGCGAAGAGCTACCAGAGATTTAAATATTCCTATAGTAAGTTCTATTTATAAAAAATAAAAATTGGTCAGCTGTGAGCAGTACCCACGCAATTAGGATTCCGTATAAGCTTAATTGTGTGTGCACCCATAAGTAAGCTGGAAAGCTTACAACAAGATTCTGTGAAATTCCAGTACAAGACGAGACTGGCGTACAAATTAAATAATACACACATCAAAAATAGTTTTGCATCACCCCGGTTCCAATAACTCCTGGAGATAGACGTTGCCTATGGATATTGTATACAGACGCACTCCCTTTGACTGTTCAGAGATGTCACTAAACACGCTGAAAGATGTAACGTACCATGAATGAGCAGCGCCTATTAGACGGAGGGGGTCCGACAGCCGATCAATTCCAGTATTCCACCAGAAAGGAGCTACACAGCTCGTATTGTCTGTAGTTCAACCATGCCTAGACGGTCAATACCGCGGTTCGATCGCGTCCGCATTGCTACTTTGTGCCAGGAAGGGCTCTAAACTAGGGAAGTGTCCAGGCGTCTCGGAGTGAACCAAAGCAATGTTGTTCAGACATGGAGGAGATAAAGAGAGACAGGAACTGTTGATTACATGCCTCGCTCAGACCGCCCAAGGGCTACTACTGCAGTGGATGACCGCCACCTACGGATTATGGCTCGGAGGAACCCTGACAACAATGCCACCATGTTGAATAATGGTTTCCGTGTAGCCACTGGTCGTCGTGTTACGACTCAAACTGTGCGCAATAGGCTGCATGATGCGCAACTTTACTCACAACGTCCATTTCGAGGTCCGTCTTTGCAACAACGACACCATGCACCGCGGTACAGATGGGTCCAACAACATGCCGAATGGATCGTTCAGGATTGGCATCACGTTCTTTTCACCCATGAGCGTCGTCGCAAATGCCTTCAACTAGACAATCGTCGGAGACGTGATTGGAGGCAACCCGGTCAGGCTGAACGCCTTAGACACACTGTCCAGCGAGTGCAGCAGGGTGGAGGTTCCCTTCTGTTTTGGGGTGGCATATGTGGGGCCGATGTACGCCGCTGATGGTCATGGAAGGCGCCATAACGACTGTTCGATACATGAATGCCATCCTCCGACCGATAGTGCAACCATTTCGGTAGCATATTGGCGAGGCATTCGACTTCCTGGACGACAATTCGCACCTCCATCGTGCACATCTTATGAATGATTTCCTTCAGGATAACGACATCGCTCGACTAGAATGGTCAGCATGTTCTGAAGACATGAACCTTATCGAACATGCCTGGGGTAGACTGAAAAGGGCTGTTTATGGACGACGTGACCCACTAACCACTCTGACGGATCTACGCCGAATCGCCGTTGAGGAGTGGGACAGTCTGGACCAACAGTACCTTGATGAACTTGTGGATAGTATGCCACGACGAATACAGACATGCATTAATGCAAGAGGACGTGCTACTGGGTATTAAAGTTACTGGTGTGTACAGCAACCTGGACCACCACGTCTGAAGGTCTCACTGTGGCACAACATGCAATGTGTGGTTTTCACGAGCAATAAAAAGGGCGGAAATGATGTTTTTGTTGATCTCTATTCCAATTTTCTGTACAGTTTCCGGAACTCTCGGAACCGAGGTCATGCAAAACTTTTTATGATGTGTGTATTAGGCACATCAATGAATCCACGGCTGCAACATTGCACAATGAGGTGAAACAGTGAGTCCATAGTGGAGGAACTTAATTATGAACAGTGTATGTACCCATAGAGTTTATCTATTCTGGAAATCTAAGATCTCGGCGATTTTTGCCTGTTTTCGACATTGATACTGGCAAGATAACGGTCCCAGGGTTTGAAAAAGTTTCGAGAATGTTTTCAAGTTTGAAGTCACATAACAAATGACAAAAGGAATAAATTTTCAGCATGACATAAATACAAATTATCAGTTTGCTGATTATTTTTCCTTCACTTGTCCTGTGAAAGCTTTCTTCTTGCTAAATTTCATGATTCTATGTCAAGGGGAAGTATCCTATAGGTTTTAAGAAGTGAGTTACCCAGTATCAAAATAGGTGACACAAATGGCCGTATCTTTTGATTTCATTGACCTAGAAGTTAACGTTAATTACATCGTCAAGGTGCCAAAGACCTTAGTTTATGACGCAAATTTTAACTTCATAAGGGGTCTTACAAGATGCACACGCGGACAGACGGCCAGATAACGAATGAAAACAAAATTTTTCTCGTGTGATACGTTTACTAATTAACAATTGTAATATTTATTCACTTGGTTGTGTTGAGGTACTTGGAAAATTTCATGATTCTAGGTTAACGAGAAGTACGATGAAGGTTTTGATGACTGGTTTTGCGAATATCAAAGTACGTGATAAATATGGGAGTATTTTTTATTGCGTTTACTTACGTGCTGCGCTTTTTTATATCGCCATGAGGCTGTAGACCTTAATAAGTCACATAAATTTCAGTTTGGTACGTCTGTCTACCTGCTCCTCAGAAAAATTGTTTTGATCAGTAAAACAGACAGACAGACAGACAGACGCACAATAAAGTATCCAAAATGGTTCCGTTTTTACCGATCGTGATACGGAGCCCTAAAAAGGGAACAAACAGGATTGTAACAATTACAGAGGCATCAGTGTAACCAGCTGGATAGGGAGGTTGTATGGTCGAATTCTGAGAAGCAGAACCGAAGCAGAAATTGTAGACATCGAAGAACAGTGTAGATTTCCAGCAAGCAGGTTGTGCATTGATAATACATTCTTCCTACTCCAGTTAATACAAAAAAGGTCTGAAATAAATTTGAAAACACATTTAGTGTTTGTCGATCACGGAGAAACTTGTGACAACATCCCACAAACCAAGCTGTTTCAAGCACTGGAACTACATGGCACTGAGCCCTTGTCCGTAAGTACAAGCAACATATAACATTGAGATGTGCACGGTAGAGTACGTGTGCGATCTGTCATCTATAAAACGTTTAAAATAAATAATGGGTTGAACCAAGGCTGTTGTTTATCTCCAACACTGTTCGAAATGTATCTACAAATCGCTTTACAGAAATAAAACATAAATACCGTAAAATGAGAATTTCGTTAGAAGATCACAGTGTGTATACCTTCGCAGATGATCAGATGATACAGCGACTGATGAAGGAGACATCTTCTGTGTGCTGAACTATAATAATGATTAATAGAAAAATACAACAAATGGGGACTGGGACTGAAGTTGAACATCAAGAAGACAGAAAACTTAACCATAAAAACGCAATGAGCAGATCCTAAAATGTTAAACAATGTAACCAAAACTGAACTCCATTTTATGGTCACAGTAAAGGAAACAAAAGAAAAATTCGGAGTAGGTATTAAAATTCATGGAGAAGAAGTAAAAACTTTGAGGTTTGCCGATGACATTGTAATTCTGTCAGAGACAGCAAAGGACTTGGAAGAGCAGTTGAACGGAATGGACAGTGTCTTGAAAGAAGGATATAAGATGAACATCAACAAAAGCAAAATGAGGATAATGGAATGTAGTCAAATTAAATCGGGTGATGCTGAGGGAATTAGATTAGGAAATGAGACACTTAAAGTAGTAAAGGAGTTTTGCTATTTAGGGAGTAAAATAACTGATGATGGTCGAAGTAGAGAGGATATAAAATGTAGACTGGCAATGGCAAGGAAATCGTTTCTGAAGAAGAGAAATTTGTTAACAACGGGTATAGATTTAAGTGTCAGGAAGTCGTTTCTGAAAGTATTTGTATGGAGTGTAGCCATGTATGGAAGTGAAACATGGACAATAACCAGTTTGGACAAGAAGAGAATAGAAGCTTTCGAAATGTGGTGCTACAGAAGAATGCTGAAGATAAGGTGGGTAGATCACGTAACTAATGAGGAGGTATTGAATAGGATTGGGGAGAAGAGAAGTTTGTGGCACAACTTGACTAGAAGAAGGGATCGGTTGGTAGGACATGTTTTGAGGCATCAAGGGATCACAAATTTAGCATTGGAGGGCAGTGTGGAGGGTAAAAATCGTAGAGGTAGACCAAGAGATGAATATACTAAGCAGATTCAGAAGGATGTAGGCTGCAGTAGGTACTGGGAGATGAAGAAGATTGCACAGGATAGAGTAGCATGGAGAGCTGCATCAAACCAGTCTCAGGACTGAAGACCACAACAACACAACAACATATTAGGGTGGCACAAAAGTAAGTGGACAGTTGGTTAAAAGAAAACAAAAGCAACAGCAAGACGTAGTACAGCAGGAAGTTTTAACCTGCTGTTATTATCAAATAGTGATAATTACGCCTTGTCAAGTTGGTATACGTTGCAATGACAAAACAAAACAAACATAAAATCAAAGTAGTGAGTTGTTGAATGCGTGATCTGGGAGACGTGTTTACAGATGTACTTTTTCGAACTGTCACGATGTAAACGAAAGAAGAAAGTATTTTCGCGTTTAAAACGTTTTATTAAAGTGGCGCTACTGCAGTTGCTAATGAATGGGGAAGAAACTCCAGATCAAAACTACCGTGTAGATAAACAGTATAGGACATACGACATACATTTGAAGAAAATGGATTTGTTATGGGTGCACCAAGATCTAGCCATCCGCCGGCCGCGGTGGTCTAGCGGTTCTAGGCGCGCAGTCCGTAACCACACGACTGCTACGGTCGCAGGTTCGAATCCTGCCTCGGGCATGGATGTGTGTGATGTCCTTAGGTTAGTTAGGTTTAACTAGTTCTAAGTTCTAGGGGACTGATGACCACAGATATTAAGTCCCATAATGCTCAGAACCATTTGAACCATCTAGCCATCCAACAATAGTCACACTTAAGAGAAATGAACTGCGGGTTATGTTAAGCTGTGACCCAAAGTCCGCGAAAATCAACCAGACGGTTAGCAACTGAGCTGGATTTTTCACGAAGGTCAGCGCAAAGAATGGTGCACAAATAGAACTTTAAAGTTTACAATCCACGTTTACGACATCTTCGGTTTTGTACGTGGGTTGCCCAGAAAGTAATGCACCGCGTTTTCTTTTTCTTTTCTTTTTTTTCCCTCAGCCGAAAACAATGCTACGAATGCAAAACCGTTACATATGTACGAGGCCTGTTCAGAAAGTAAGCTCCGATTGATTGCCAAATTGAAACCACAGTGAACATCAGAAATGTTTTACTTGTAACAATTAGCTACACCTTTCAGCTACTTCTCTACGTAGTCGCCGTTCTGACTTAGACTTTTGTCATAGCGTTGTACCAACTTTTCAATAGCCTCATCATAGAAGGCAGCCGCCAGTGCTTTCCGCCAATTCTCCACTCTGGACTACACCTCGTTGTCTGTGTCAAAATGTTGTCTTCAAAGACAGCGGTTCATGTGACCAGAGATGAAACTCAGGGGGAGACAATTGCGGACTGTATTGTGGGTAATCTCACATTTCCATTTGAAAACGATGCAGGAGCATCTTCATTGCCCCTGCAGAATGCGGCTGAGAATTGTCTTGAAGAAGAAACAGCACGACAGTTATGTAATGTTAGCTGCATAGCTTCAGGCGAAATTTCTCACCAGGCCCTCGTACTTGGCGGCAGACACATTTTCTAGACATCTTTACGCACTCACTGCGAGCTCAGAAATGAGAAGAGCGACGTGATGCTAACTGGGGTTATACTAGAGACACTACCCAACACATCTGTGCAAAGCTTTATCGGATTTTCATAGTCGTTTCCATTTCGCGACCGATCGGAGCGTACTTTCTGAACGCCCCTCGTATTATCTGAAGTCTCCTGAGGAGCGCGCCAAGTTTCCGTCACTTCCGACAGATAGCGTAGCTGCAGGACAGTTTCAAAATGGCATCTGTAGATGATGTACGTTACAAGCAACGCGCCGTCGTTGAATTTCTTACTGCAGAGAAAGAAACTGTGGGGAATATTCGCAAACGCTTGTGAAAAGTCTATGGAGCTGGGCACGGAGGATGAGGTCATCAGAAGGCGGTTCGGCGGATTGCAGCCGTCGTGCAGACTATCCACGGCTGTCACACCTGACATGTTGCAGCGAGCTTATGTTGTCATTCGCGAGGACAGCCGCATTACGACTCGGCAGATGGCGCTGCATCTGTCAATCAGCAAAGGAAGTCGTGAATGCGATTATCCGCACTCTTGGATATTCAAAAGTGTGTGCAGGATGGGTCCAGCGGTGTTTGATGGCGGATCACAAATCGTACAGAAAAAAACATGTGTCTTGATTTGTTGCAACGTTTCGAAGTTGAGGGGGAGGACTTCTTGTCTAGGATTTTGAAAGGTGTTGAAATCTGGTTTTACCATTTTGAGCCCAAAACAAATGACAGTCGATGGAATGGCCCCACAGAAGAAGATATTCGAAGCAACTGCTTCCACCAGTAAGGTCATGATGACTGTGTTCTAGCACAGTGATGGTGTGGTTCTCATTGATGTGAAGTCAAGAGGCGGTACCATTAATTCAGAAGCATATACCAACGCAAAACTCAAGACGGGCTTCTGGCGACTTCGGCGCCTCAGCAACACAGGAGATATTTTGCTGCAACACAGTAACGCTCGGCCCCACGCAATTCTGAGGACTGCTGAACACATCGCAAAACAGGGTTGGACAGTGATACCCCACCCACCTTACAGCTCTGAACTACGCTCCTTGGGCTTCCACTTGTTTGGGCCATTCGTGGAAGACATTTCGAGGTCGATGAGGAGGTGATTCACACAGTGAAGCACTGGCTCCATCACCAGGATAAGGATTGGTACCGACAGGGCATACTGCCTTTGTTTCGCACTAGACGAAGCCCATAGAGTGGGATTGAGATTACAAGCAAAAATAGGGTGAATGTAATTCTTATTATGTTCAATAAAGAATTATTGAAGAAAAGAAAATGCGATGCATTACTTTTGACAACCCCCGTAAATTGATGCTTGGCCAAATGATACTGACCTATTCATTAAAATTATGTGGCCTGACAAGTCCCATTTTAAGGACTCTCTTTATTCTCAAAAGCGTCATACTGATGTTGAACTAAAAGACTACATACGCGACGCTTTTCATGATCTGGACAGTGATACCACACTATGCCATAGAATATGTAACAGTGTTCCGAAAAGACTTTAATGATTTATTAATGAAGATGAAAAACATTTTAAATATAAAAATAATTGTAAGTATTGTTTGTAAATTCAATCTTTTATTTAAATTAGTGCCAAATGTCCAGTGACTTTTGCGTCACCCATTCTAAAACGACAACAAATATTGTCAGTGTGTGGGTGTTATGTTGACGAGTTGTGCAACGGATTGATATGAGAAGTACCCTATGGCTCCTGCAAAAAGCAATTTCCAGCCCACACTACTACAGAAGTCAGACAGACGTTCCTAATGTACCAAAAAGAAATGCCTGAAAACCTTTCAGCAATAAATATCTTCTGGAGTCGTCGACTGTATGAAAAAGATACAAAAATATTCTATTTTCTTACGTAACTAGTGGGATGCTTGGGTAGTGGAGTATTGCTAGTTAGTGTGTGAAAAACATTAAACGAACAGAAAATATTATTTATTGCAAAATTTAAGAAAGATCAAATGAAACTTTTATTTATAAACTGATACACAAATTTCCGGGTTCTTTTTGGAAGAGAAGGTTACCTCTTAGGGATAGTAATCCTGTTAATGACATTTATATACAAAGTGTGGGAAAGCTCTTTTATCCCTTTTCTTTAAGAAAGTTCTTTACTTGGCAGAATGGCTGAGAACCGCGCCTACTCAACTTGAATAATGATCAAATTGAATTTTTCTAAGTATGGTCGGGGCTGTTGCGTGAGAAATGTAATGGAGTGGCGTGAATGAAGTATGTTATTTTTAACAGAGGAAAGATGGGGCTCGCCTACGCTGTAGTGCACAATACCGTCAGCTGCGACAACTGCTGCCTGCATCATTCGCTGCTGAACAATAACAAAACTATCTCTTTCTATCTGGATTGACCTTCGCCAGTCGAACTCTCACTACACCTTGATGAAGTCAAGGACTCCTATCTGCCCCTAATCTAACTATTGGTGTGATACACCTGTCAGATAACCAGTCCACCGCGATGCCACTCAATGTTCGCTCGCAGGTGCTACCTAATACTCTGTCTGTGTTCACACTGCACATTAAGTGTTGTGGCCAACACAGTGAACAAACGCTTAATCGTGAGCTACTCAATATAGAGTATCACTCCTATTCGCTAGCGACTGAGGTGCTCTCTCAGTGCAGTACTGAGTAGAGACTTTGTTCCTCGCTCTCTGCGTACACGCACGAGCGCACTCGCTCCTGCTACATGTTCCTGCTACAAGAGCGTCACCGGAACGACTTCCCTCCACGCAAAAAGCAAAAGAATATGTCATCCGCTGCCTTCCCCTACTCTTCTGGCTCATTTCGTCAGCAATAGTCCACCAATCAGCGTTACTCTTACAAATGAGAGAATGGCTAAGTCGACCAATCCATAAATATATAGCATCTGTGTTAGGTGTTTACTATCCACTTGTGAGAACTCTGAAACTGCACACTAGGTCCGTCAAAAAAAAAAAAAAAATGCGTATGCTGGGGCTCTCCCAAACAATACAGTGGGTTTTGCTTTTAAGGTGAACACGCAGGCCATTATCCCTTTTCTCTGGCAAAAACTGTTTTCGGCTGTGGGCGGTCGGCCGGCCAGCGCAGCTGCGTGCTAACCCACCCTCCTACGGACTTTCCAGCGGGCTGGTTGCCTCTGCCGAACAAAAACTCGTGTGGCCGTCGTGTCTTGAATGTTTGTGTACGCCAGCCTCGACTTTTAAATCTCGTTGCGCACTTGCGATTTATTTACTAGATTTGCATATGATTAAATGGAAATGTGTAAAATTTACTCTACCCTTTCCAGTTTTGGCTCAAATGAAACGTCTTGATACGCAGAATACGACTGTGAGGTCGGAATATGTAAGAAATGGAGTCAGGAGACCACGCCACCTTACAATATTATTAGTTTCAACACAAACTTCCGTTATGTTTTTAATGGACACCACATATTACTTCCCACTCAATCAGTAACATGAAAAATCATAAAACGAATGGTGTTCGTTGCATCTCAATGTGTCAATTACATCCCAAGAAATTGCAGAGCACATTATTGTGATGTTATTGACATACGTAATCTTACTTTCACTGTTGTAGCGAGGGCCGAGAGTAATGATACTGTTTCCTGCCACAAACTCCGATCACATTTGCATCTCGGGATGTGCAATAGTGGGCAATTTCACGGGTTGTAATTCTACATCTACATCTACATGGATACTCTGCAAATCACATTTAAGTGCCTGGCAGAGGGTTCATCGAAACACCCTCATAATTCTCTATTATTCCAATCTCGTATAGCGCGCGGAAAGAATGCACACCTATATCTTTCCGTACGAGCTCTGATTTCCCTTATTTTATCGTGGTGATCGTTCCTCCCTATGTAGATCGGCGTCAAAAAAATATTTTCGCATTCAGAGGAGAAAGTTGGTGATTGGAATTTCATGAGAAGATTCTGTCGCAACGAAAAACGCCTTTCTTTTAATGATTTCGGCCCCAAATCCTGTATCATTTCTGTGACACTCTCTCCTATATTTCGCGATAATACAAAACCTGCTGCCTTTCTTTGAACTTTTTCGATGTACTCAGTCAGTCCTGTCTGGTAAGGATCCCACACCGTGCAGCAGTATTGTAAAAGAGGACGGACAAGCGTAGTGTAGGCAGTCTCCTTAGTAGGTCTGCTACATTTTCTAAGTGTCCTGCCAATAAAACGCAGCCTTGGTTAGCCTTCCTCACAACATTTCCTGTGTGTTCTTTCCAATTTAAGTTGTTCGTAATTGAAATACCAAGGTATTTAGTTAAATTTACGGCTTTTAGATTAGACTGATTTATCGTATAACCGAAATTAACGAGTTCCTTTTATCACTCATGTGGATGACCTCACACTTTTCGTTAATTAGGGTCAACTGCCACTTTTCGCACCATTCCGATATCTTTTCTAAATCGTTTTACAGTTTGTTTTGATGTTCTGATGACTTTATTATTCGAAAAAAACCGAAGACGGCAGCTCAGAATGTCTCCCAAATCGTTTATATAGATAAGGAACAGCAAAGGGCCTATAACACTACCTTGGGGAACGCCAGAAATCAGTTCTGTTTCACTCAATGACTTTCCGTCAATTACTACAAACTGTGACCTCTTTGACAGGAAATCGCATATCCAGTCACATAACTGATCGATATTCCATAAGCACGCAATTTTACTACGAGCAGCTTGTGTGATACAGTGTCAAAAGCCTTCCGGAAATCCAGGAATACGGAATCGATCTGAAATCCCTTGTCAATAGCACTCAGCACTTCATGTGAATAAAGAGCTAGTTGTGTTTCACAGGAAGGATGTTTTCTAAACCCATGTTGACTGTTTGTCAATAGACCGTTTCCTTCGAGGTAAATCATAATGTTCGAACACAACATATGTTCTAAATTCCTGCTGCATATCGACGTCAACGATATGGGCCTGTAATTTAGTGGATTGCTCCTACTACCTTTCTTTAATATTGGTGTGACCTGGGCAACTTTCCAGTCTTTGGGTACGGATCTTTCGTCGAGCGAACGGTTATATGATTGTTAAGTATGGAGCTAATGCATCAGCATACTCGGAAAGGAACCTAATTGGTATACAGTCTGGACTAGAAGACTTGCTTTTATTAAGTGATTTGAGTTGCTTCACTACCCCGAGGATATTCACTTCTACGTTAAGCCGGCCGGAGTGGCCGTGCGGTTCTGGGCGCTACAGTCTGGAACCGAGCGACCGCTACGGTCGCGGGTTCGAATCCTGCTTCGGGCATGGATGTGTGTGATGTCCTTAGGTTAGTTAGGTTTAATTAGTTCTAAGTCTAGGCGACTGATGACCTCCGAAGTTAAGTCGCATAGTGCTCAGAGCCATTTGAACCATTTGAGCCACTTCTACGTTACTCATGTTGTCAGCTGTTCTCGCTCCGAATTTTGGAATATTTACTTCGTCTTCCTTTGTGAAGGCATTTCGAAAGGCTGTGTTTAGTAACTCTGCTTTGGCAGTACTGTCTTCGATAGTATCTCCATTGTTATCGCGCAGAGACGGCATTCATTGTTTCTTGCCGCTAACATACTCCACATACGTCCAGAATCTCTTAGGATTTTCTGCCAGGTTTCGAGACAAAGTTTCGTTGTGGAAACTGTTATAGGCGTCTCGCATTGAACTTCGCGCTAAATTTCGAGCTTGTATGAAGGATCGCCAATCTCTGGGATTTTGCGTCTGTTTAAATTTGGCATGATTGTTTCGTTGTTTCTGCAACAGTTGACGCATTGTGATACAACCAACCCCACTCTTTTTGTGATATTTCGTCTTTTGATTGTGTTAGGAATAATGAGTGCCCATTAAAAAAGTAAGTTTGTGTTGAAAATAATATTTGCTTGCATTTCACTATGTCTCATACTACTTACTTTTATGAGCCTCTGATTTTCACTCATACTCGTAGAAGTCGGTTTTCAATATCTGTCGTTGTACCAGAGATATCTTCGCTGAAACGTTTAAGTGGGGTTCTCTGTATATATAAAACCATTATCGAGCCAGTTACCATCTATTGTTTGGACTGTAGGACGGTTACGGAGAAGAACAGCAGGAGGATCAAAGCTGTACAAATGGGCTTGCTAAGGCGAGCATCAAGAAACCCCGTTTGAAACACAGAACAAACGAATCTGTACAGGGAATATCACACAAGAAAGATAACACATTGGAAGACTTCAGACTTAAACTTGTATTGAATGTTAAGGAATTTGTCTTGATTTAACAAAATCTTTTGTTGCTATTGCAATCTATCCTCTGTACAAATGCCTGACTTAGTTCTACCATGCTCCATTGTAAGTGTTTAGTTTTGTTGCTGACCATCTTTGAAGATTTTTTGAAGGCACTAACCATTGATTTTAACCGATTTTTCAAGCCTTTTGCCGCCTTCGACTCAATTAATGCCAACATGAGTAATTTAGAAATAGATATTCTCAGAGAAGAGGAGCAGTTTAATCACTTATTAAAAGCAAGTCTTCCGGTCCAGACCATACACCATTTAGGTTCCTTTCAGAGTTTGCTGATGCAAAGAGCCCCACACTGAACTATCACGTACAACCGCTCGCTCAACGAAAGATCCGTACCCTAGGCCTGCACAGGTCACACCAACATTCAAGACAGGTATTAGGAGTAATCCACCAAATTGCAGGTCCATATCGTTAACGTAGCAGGATTTTGGAACACATATTGTGTTCGAACATTATGAGTTACCTAGAAGAGAACAGGCTATTGACACACAGTCAACATGGATTTAGAAAACATCGTTCTTGTGAAACACAACTAGCTCTTTACTCACGAGAAGTGTTGGGTGGTATTGACAAGGGATCTCAAACTGACTCCGTGTTTCTAGATTTCAAGAAGACTTTCGACACTGGACCTCACGATCTGTAATCAAATTGCCTGCTTATGGACTACCGTCTCAGTTATGTGATTGGATTCGTGATTTCCTGTCAGAGAGGCCACAGTTCGTAGTAATTGCCGGAAAGTCATCGAGTAAAACACAGGTGATTTCTGGCGTTCCCCAAGGTAATGTTATACGTCCTCTGCTGTTCCTTAACTGTATAAACGATTTAGGAGACACTTTGAGCAGCCGTCTGAGGTTGTTTGCAGATGATGCCGTCGTTTATCGACTAGTAAAGTCAGCAGAAGATCAAAACAAATTGCAAAAATGTTCAAATGTGTGTGAAATCTTATGGGACTTAACTGCTAAGGTCACAGTCCCTAAGCTTACACACTACTTAACCTAAATTATCCTAAGGACAAACACACACACCCATGCCCGAGGGAGGACTCGAACAAATTGCAAAACGATTTAGAAAAGATATCTGTGTGGTGCGAAAATTGTCAGTTGACCCTAAATAACGAAATGCGTGTGGCCATCCACACCAGTGCTAAAAGTAATCCGTTAAACTTCGGATGCACGATAAATCAATCAAATTTAAAGGCCTTAAATTGAACTAAACGCCTAGGAATTACAATTATGAACAACTTAAATTGAAAAGAACACATAGAAAATGTTGTGGGGAAGGCGAATCAAAGACTGCTATTTGCCCGCATCTCGTGGTCGTGCGGTAGCGTTCTCGCTTCCCACGCCCGGGTTCCCGGGTTCGATTCCCGGCGGGGTCAGGGATTTTCTCTGCCTCGTGATGGCTGGGTGTTGTGTGCTGTCCTTAGGTTAGTTAGGTTTAAGTAGTTCTACGTCCTGGGGGACTTATGACCACAGCAGTTGAGTCCCATAGTGCTCAGAGCCATTTGAACCATTTTTTGAAAGACTGCTATTTATTGACAGAACACTCAGAATATGCAACACAGCCACTAAAGAGACAGCCTACATTATGCTTGTTCGTTCTCTTTTGGAGTACTGCTGCACGGTGTGGAATCCTTATCAGAGAGGATTAACGGAGTACAACAAGTAGGTTCAAAGAAGAGCAGCACGTTTTGTATTACCGAGAAAAAGGGGAGAGGCTGTCACGCACATGATACAGGATTTGGGGTGGACATCATTAAAATAAAGGCGTTTCTCGTTGCTCGGGGATCTTCTCGAGAAGTTTCAATCACCAACTTTCTCCTCCGATTTAGAAAATACTTTGTTGACGCCCATCTACGTAGGGAGAAAAGATCGTCATAATGAAATGAAGAAAATCAGAGCTAGCACGAAAAATATACGTGTTTGTTTTCTCCACGCACTGTTCGAGTGTGGAATAGTAGAGAATTATTGTGAACACAGTTCGATGAACCCTCTGCCAGCGTCATTTGCAGAGTAAGCACGTAGACTTGGATGTAGATGAATTACGATGTTACCAACAAATCTTAAAGTATTCTTTCTTTTCCCTGTGCTTTAATTCTTTTTCCAAATTTCTCCTTACTTTCCATTACGGTTTGCTAAACGTACAATTCGAATAAAATGGAGCATGGGCTACCATTTTGTCTTACTCTGTTTCCCAATAACCTCCTTGATTACAGTCCGTTTTCTGTACACACTGTAAACAACCTTTCGTCTCCTGTACTGAACAGATGATAAATTCAGAACTCCAAAGAGTGTATTCCAGGCAACATTGTCGAAAGCTTTTTACAAAAAAAAATGGTTCAAATGGCTCTGAGCACTATGGGACTCAATTGCTGAGGTCATAAGTCCCCTAGAACTTAGAACTACTTAAACCTAACTAACCTAAGGACAACACACACATCCATGCCCGAGGCAGGATTCGAACCCGCGACCGTAGCGGTCGCGCGGTTCCAGACTGTAGCGCCAGAACCGCTCGGCCACCAGCGGCCGGCAAAGCTTTTTACAGATCTACGACGCTATAAATGTAAGTTTCCCTTTAATCATTTTATCTTCCAAGATAAATCGAAGGAAGACGCTCTCTGCGACGCCCCTGTGTCTCTTGGATTCTCCGTAAATGTTTGTGTCTCCGTGAGCCGTAACAGGTGATCACAGTTAAAGACGTGTTTGGATAAGAGACGCAAAGGTTTAAAGAAGCTGTTAAGGCAGTGGGACTTAGTTTCTGGCGAGGCAGGGCGTGGCACGGGCCATAGTATTACTAGGCCCCTGACTCTGAAAAATTCACTTCTGGTTGCGCAACGTCCATTCCTGTGTTTCTCCGGAACCTCTACCATACCTCGATAAATAATCCGTGTTAATGCTTTACAGCTCTGACTGACTTCCTCCCGTGGGCTAGGGATTGCCGGCACGGTAGCTCAACGTGTTCGGTCAGAGAGGCGCTGGCCCTATGTAATAAAAAAACTGAGCAAAGGAATCAACGATCAACTTGAACGGATGTCCTGTGACGTACGCCAGACCAAACGCAACGAACATTACCGAACAAAATGAAAAAAAAAGGTGGTAGCGTCTTTGACTGACAATCAAAACGACGTGGATTCCATGTTCGAACCCTACCACTGCTGAAATTTTGAATGACAGTCGTAAGCAATGGTAGCCGAATTCCAGGATATGAAGTCACCCTCGTTCTGCCAAGGGCTTTGTCAAAGAGGGCGAAGGAGCGGACAGAGGTTCATGGCACTCTCTTGCCCTTGGGATGGGGAACTGCAGCTAAAAGGCAGAAGAATTAGCAATGATCAACGGATCGAGGATGCAGGAGGCAATAGAAACAACTGTATTGAAGAACATCAAGTGCAATCACAGGACATTTTGCCTGTAATTGGAGAACTGTAATGATCTCTCCACTGACAAAAGATTCTGGACTAGTTCCCCATTCGGATCTCCGGAAGGGGACTGCCAAGGGAGACGGGACCATGAGAAAACGATTCAGTAACCATCAAAAGGATAACATTTTACGGGTCGGGACGTGTAATGCCAGAAGGTTTAACGTGGTAGGGAAACTAGAAAATCTAAAAAGGTAAATGCAAAGAGTCAGTCTAGATATACTGGGGGTCAGTGAAGTGAAATGAAAAGAAGACAAGGATTTCATGTCACATGAATATAGGTAACATCATCATCAGCAGGGTATGGTATAATGGCAGTGGGATTCTTTATAAATAGGAAAGTACGGCAGAGAGTGAGTTACGGTGAACAGTTCAGTGATAGGGTTGTTCTCTTCAGAATCGACCGCAAATCAACGCCGACAACAATAGTTTAGGTGTACGTGCCGGTGCCGCAAGCGGAATATGAAGAGACAGAGAAATTATATGCGGATATTGAAGCGGTAATTCAGTACGTAAAGGGGCATGAAAATGTAGCAGTCATGGGAGAGTGGAATGCCGTTGTAGGGGAAGAAGTAGAAAAAAGGGGTACGGGAGAATGTGGTCTCAATAGTGGGATTGAGAGAGGAGAAACGTGAGATACGCAATGAATTGTAGCTAGTAATAGCGAATAGTCTGTTCGACAATCACAAGAGGGGGAGGAATAGAAAAGGCCGGGCGATACTGGTAGATTTCTGTTACATTAGATCATGATCAAGCAGAGATTCCGAAATCAGATACTGGATTGCAAGGAGTACCCAGCAGCAGATAGCCTATACACACAGTTCACACTTTGGTGACGATGAAGTGTAGGCTGAAGTTTAAGAAACTAGTCAGGAAGAATCATTGCAGAATGCTCAAAGAAGTGGGATACTGAAGCACTAAGGACTGAGGAGATACTCCCAAAGTTCCCTGAGATTATAGATACAGCAATAAGGAATAACTCAGTAAGCAGTACAGTTGAAGAGGGATGGTCGTCTCTAAAGATGGCACTCACAGAAGCTGGAAATGAAACCGCAGGTACAAGGAAGACAACTGCAAAGAAACCACGGGTAACAGAAAAAGTACTTCAGTTGATCGACCCAAGAATGAAATACAAATATGTTGTGGGAAATTCAGGAATACACAAATACAAATCACTTGAGAATGAAATAAATAGCAAGTGTGGGCCAAATGTGAAGAAACTGAAAAAGAAACGATTATTGGAAGGACTGGCTCAGCACATAGAAAAGTCAAAACAAACTTCGCCGAAATTAAAAGCAACGGCTGCAACATTAAGAGTGCAATGGGAATTCCACTGTTAAGTGCAGAGTACAGGGCGGACAGATAGAAAGCAAATTGCACTAATCCGTAAATGGAGCGTCGTGGCATGCGAAGAGAAATGTCAGCTGTGATTCAAGAAATATAACCTCTAGTCTGCTATCTCATGCTATCAGCTTGGCGTTTCTGCCCAACAAGATCCTGTAGACACACACTGACACATACGACCACCCACTCACCTCCCCCTCCCTCCCCCCTCCACACACACACACACACACACACACACACACACACACACATGCAAGAGAGCGCGTTGGATTCACAAACTGTCAGTGTGGGCGTTACCCAAGGTCGCAGTGATAATGTTATCTTTCCGCTGTTATTTGACGGTTTAGTTCTCATGAAACCTTCGAAGATAACGTTAATGAACCACTAATTTATAGAACGAAGTCTGCTCGTACAACTCTGTGAAGACCTGCTTAGCCAGGTTCTGTTTCGAGTCTAGCTTTCCTTTTACAGACATTCAAGGCCAATTTTTACCATTGTCTAACAGAACTAGGTCGCAACTAGAAAAATCTTCGACAACACCGCACAGTTCACACGTACCTGAAGTGTTCGAATGCTACTGGGTCTGATTCAAAAATGCTTCTTGCTTCCAGAGCAAGGTAAACGGCGAATTATTTGCGAAAGCAGGAGCCACATATTTACACGATCATGCATCTGCACATTAACTGGAGAAAGTCAGGGAACCCAGAAGCGTATGACTGAAGGCAAAGTATACGGAACACGAATATTAAAAAGGAGTAGCAGATAATGAGGAGAAGTATTATAAGGTAACTGAACGGAATAACGTTGGTACTGAGGTGTAGGCCATTATACTTTGACTGTATTATTTACGTAAATTCTTAATGAGGAAAGGAAAGAAAAAAAAGAACGGAACTATACAAGGGAGAGATATACGTCAAACCATGGAGTTCTGTCCGCAACTTGCGACGAAAACAAACGCAGTTAAATACACCGAGTCGCCAGATGTGACTGGAAGACATTGGCGCGCGAATCGGTCGTCGCCTGCTGAATTCGTTCTGCACTGTTCCGCCTTCTCTGACGAGTCCAGTGATGCAGTACTCTGAGGCCGTCGCTGACAGCCCCGTGCAGCGCGACCTGTGACGTAAGCCCTTCCCCACAGGGGGCGTGTCTCTCATCTCGCAGCACGCCAGACGCTGTGTCCGTCTTGGTTGCCGCGCGCACTGGGAACGACCTCCGCACATCTCACGGAACACACTTTGCTCGTTATCGTCATTTGCGACTGCAGCGTTCTTCTGTGACCGTTGTCAGCTGCATCAGAATGCAGTTCACACAGTTTGTTCAGTACGCAGCTCGTGGTCCAGTGGCCAGCGTTGCTGCCTCTGGATCACAAGGTCCCGGGTTAGATTCCCGGCCAGGTTGGGGATTTTCTATGTCCGGGGACTGGAAGTCTGTGTTGTCTTCATCATTTCATCATCATCATCATCATCGTCATCATCATTAGTGACAATGGCTAGACTGGACTGTGCGGCTGTTTGCTGATGATGCTGTGGTGTACGGGAAGGTGTCGTCGTTGAGTGACTGTAGGAGGATACAAGATGACTTGGACAGGATTTGTGATTGGTGCAAAGGATGGCAGCTAACTCTAAATATAGATAAATGTAAATTAATGCAGATGAATAGGAAAAAGAATCCCGTAATGTTTGAATACTCCATTAGTAGTGTAGCGCTTGACACAGTCACGTCGATTAAATATTTGGGCGTAACATTGCAGAGCGATATGAAGTGGGACAAGCATGTAATGGCAGTTGTGGGGAAGGCGGATAGTCGTCTTCGGTTCATTGGTAGAATTTTGGGAAGATGTGGTTCATCTGTAAAGGAGACCGCTTATAAAACACTAATAAGACCTATTCTTGAGTACTGCTCGAGCGTTTGGAATCCCTATCAGGTCGGATTGAGGGAGGACATAGAAGCAATTCAGAGGCCGGCTCCTAGATTTGTTACTGGTAGGTTTGATCACCACGCGAGTGTTACGGAAATGTTTCAGGAACTCCGGTGGGTGTCTCTAGAGGAAAGGAGGCGTTCTATTCGTGAATAGCTACAGAGGAAATTTAGAGAACTGGCATTTGAGGCTGACTGCAGTACAATTTTACTGCCGCCAACTTACATTTCGCGGAAAGACCGCAAAGATAAGATAAGAGAGATTAGGGCGTACAGAGGCATATAGGCAGTCATTTTTCCCTCGTTCTGTTTGGGACTGGAACAGGGAGAGAAGATGCTAGTTGTAGTACGAGGTACCCTCCGTCACGCACCGTATGGCGGACTGCGGAGTATGTATATAGATATAGATGTGTAAAAAAATTGGATTGCGTAAAAAAAAGTACTTGTACAGGCGCTGATGACCGCGGAGTTGAGCGCCTTGCAAACCAATCATCGTCATCATCAAACAGTTCGTTTAATGCTGCCTTTGTAAGCAATCATCGAAGAGGAGTGGTGAAAATTGCGAGGAACCGTCTGAACTCGTCGATGGCTCGAAGAGCAAATTGCTGACAAAGGAACATTACATATGCTGCAATTGACAATCACCTCTACAAAACTGTTATAAAGTACGCTATTAATACTAAAATACTTATATCACCTGCCTCGTTTCCAGTTTTCTTGGCCTCGCTTATTTTTCTACTTTCCACTTTGTACATGTTCCGCATGTTTAAAAACGTATTTTGCTGGTCACGACAGTTGCTGTGCACCACGAAGATCATGTACGATAGCGTATGTGGACGTGCTCTGTCCTCCTGGAACAGCCCATCACCTGCCTATAGAGAAGGAACGACAGCAGCGCGAGTATAGCAGCATGTGCAGTGCAGCAGACACTGGTTATTTTCCCGTGCAGAGAAGCGAGATGTGACCGCGAAGTTTTAGAAGTTTTACTGATGTGTCTCCCCCACCCCCCACCCCCAACAGCACGAAGCCTAGGATGGGTCCACGCACTCTGGACTAGGCAGGTCATCAGCTATACACGGGTACGTCCGCCACTGGGATGCAGACAGTACCTGCCCTCGTCACTGAAGACAGCCGGGCGCCATTCCACTCTGCAGCTGACTCCTTCACGACGCCGGATCATCCATGGTCGGCGGTGTCGTGGTGTGAGTTTGAACCTGGCCAGAGGGAGGCGTTGTCTTGAGCCTGCTGCGAGCAGATAATTCCCACTGCTCGCTGATGACACAGCAGGATTTCGCCCCTGGATGATGTTCGGTCGACCATCGCTGCTCGCACTGTGCGTCGACCTGGACGTGCGTCTTTACTTCGCGGACGTCCAGAACCTGGTCTACAGGCGTGGGAATGTTTTACAAACCGCTGTTCAAAGCAGCGATACGCCACCGGTACATTGTGCCTACCATGTGCAGCAATCTGTCAGTACAGCCATCCATGTTGCGTCAGGCCCACAACACGACTTCTTCTACTGTTGCAAACTCTTCCTCTCAGAGTATCACTTGCGCACTACTTCCTTTCCTATTTGTTGGATGTCTGTCTTCCCCTACTATTTTTACCCACACCAGCTCCCTCTAGTATTACAGATGTTATTGCTTTATGTCTTAATGCATGACATAGCATACTGTCAGTTCCTGTTGTCGGTATTTTCCACATCCTCTTGTCACCGATTCTGCAGCAACTTTCTCATTTCTCATCTTATCCATCCACCTAATTTTCAGCACCTTTCTATACCACTCCATCTCATATGCTTCGATTTTCTTGTTTTCCACTTTTACCTCAACCCATCATCATCATTTTCTCGGGCCTTTGTCCCACTGTAACATGGGGTCAGTCCTGTTTTCTAGATTTGGCAATGTTAGGATGTGGCCAGATGCCCTGTTGTTCAAAGAAGCGATACGCCACCGATACATTGTGCCTACCATGTGCAACAATCTGTCAGTACACCCATCCGTCTCGCGTCAGGCCTACAATGGGATCGCGTTCAAATGGCTGAAGCTGTTCGACAGTATGTGCTCGTCAGTGGGGCATTGTTGCACCCCAGAATGAATGTTGCAGACACTCGGCACAGTCGCTGCCTGCAGAGTCAGAACACAGGCTGGACAGACGGGCCTCCAGGGCTCCAGCTGACCGCCGATGGCCGTGGCAGATGGATCGCCAGCACTGCAGCCCCGCAGTGCGCACGTACTGCCCCGTACTCTGGTGCCACCGATCACAGTCCTTGAGGCTGTTGCATTTTTTCCTGGCAGTGTATTTATACCCTAGTAACTTCTTAAAATGTTGATAAATTGCATTAACAAACTATGAATCACAATGACGCTGGTAATGTTATTTTTTAATTTAATTTATTCAAACTTTCAGATACGATAAAACGGTATACTTTCATATTGTCGTCATGCTACGAAGAAAAGTAAAAGAGAGACAACAGAAGATTCAGACAGATTTTAACTTATAATAAAGAAACTATATCTTTGACTTTTTGGGTAGCTAATAGGTTTAATGTTTGCTTTATCACATCTATCATTTCGTTTCGCCCAGATTAAACGTGAGTTATATTTAATGCTCTTTAAATGATGGTCCATTTCGAGAACACCTGTGTCGGCAAACCTTTCATGAAAACTACAGTTTTAAACAAGGCTGTTCCTCAGCAACCGTGTATAATTTTTAAACACAGGAACTATACAGCCAACCGATCGGCTGTATGATTCCCATGTTTGAAAATTTCGTAAAAAATACACTACTGGCCATTAAAATTGCTACACCAAGAAGAAATGCAGATGATAAACCGGTATTCATTTGCCAAATATATTATGCTAGAACTGACATGTGATTACATTTTCAAGCAATTTGGGTGCAAAGATCCTGAGAAATGAGTACCCAGAACCACCACCTCTGGCCGTAATACCGGCCTTGATACGCCTGGGCATTGAGTCAAACAGAGCTTGGATGGCGTGTACAGGCAGTTTCAACACGATACCACAGTTCATCAAGAGTAGTGACTGGCGTATTGTGACGAGCCAGTTGCTCGGCCACCATTGACCAGAAGTTTTCAATTGGTAAGAGATCTGGAGAATTTGCTGGCCAGGGCAGCAGTCGAACATTTTCTGTATCCAGAAAGGCCCATACAGGACCTGCTGAAATGTATGGTTTCGCAGGGATCGAATGAAGGGTAGAGCCACGGGTCGTAATACATCTGAAATGTAACGTC
Organism: Schistocerca nitens; assembly: GCF_023898315.1. Taxonomy (NCBI): domain Eukaryota; kingdom Metazoa; phylum Arthropoda; class Insecta; order Orthoptera; family Acrididae; genus Schistocerca; species Schistocerca nitens. The sequence goes on along the minus strand of NC_064621.1, from coordinate 604,914,306 downwards.
TGCTGTTCAAAGTTCCGTCAATGCGAACAAGAGGTGACCGAGACGTGTAACCAATGGCACCTCATACCATCACGCCGGGTGATACGCCAGTATGGCGATGACGAATACACGCTTCCAATGTGTGTTCACCGCGATGTCACCAAACACGGATGCGACCATCATGATGCTGTAAACAGAACCTGGATTCATCCGAAAAAATGACGTTTTGCCATTCGTGCACCCAGGTTCGTCGTCGAGTACGCCATCGCAGGCGCTCCTGTCTGTGATGCTACGTCATGGGTAACCACAGCCATGGTCTCCTAGCTGATAGTCCATGCTGCTGCAAACGTCGACGAACCGTTCGTGCACATGGTTGTTGTCTTGCAAACGTCCCCATCTGTTGACTCAGTGATCGAGACGTGGCTGCACGATCCGTTACAACCAAGCGGATAAGACGCCTGTCATCTAGACTGCTAGTGATACGAGGCGTTGGGATCCAGCATGGCGTTCCGTATTACCCTCCTGAACCCACCGATTCTATATTCTGCTAACAGTCATTGGATCTCGACCAACGCGAGCAGCAATGTCGCGATAGGATAAACCGCAATCCCGATAGGCTACAATCCGACCTTTATCAAAGTCGGAAACGTGATGGTACGCATTTCTCTTCCTTACACGAGGCATCACAACGTTTCACCAGGCAACGCCGGTCAACTGCTGTTTGTGTATGAGAAATCAGTTGGAAACTTTCCTCATATCAGAACATTGTAGGTGTCGCTACCAGTGCCAACCTTGTGTGAATGCTCTGAAAAGCTAATCATTTGCATGTCACAGCATCTTCTTCCTGTCGGTTAAATTTCGCGTCTGTAGCACGTCGTCTTCGTGATGGAACTATTTTAGTGGCCAGTAGTGTAATGAGAGATATAATTAGGTAATGTTAAATGTGGCCCCTTTAAAGCGGAATCGATTCGTTTCGTGTGATAATTTTAAGTACCATTTGGCTCCAGTTTACTCACTACTACTTTAAAAACTGAACCTGCAGAATTAAGAGACGAAGTCCGAATATTTCCGTAAATGAGATTTTCATGTAAATTATACTGTTTAATTAGCACACGGTCGCGCGCAATTATTAAAGGGATCGATTCCATAAAGAGCCTAGCTGATATTTTCTAATTCCAAGAAAGATGAATGAAAAACCTTTTGATGCTTAAAGTATTTCATTTAAAAGAAGAAATATCCGCCGCAGTCATTGATCTTAGATATGTAGTGGAGGCAAAAAATAATTTCACTTTTTTCCTCTTTAATATGGTTCGCCCATCCTGTGATAACTTTTAATTAAGGAAGGGTGCGAACTGCTTATTCATCAGTAGTAGAAAGCCGTGATAAAGTGTGTATTTTGTGTGGCGGCTTCGGAAATGGAATCTGAGCTTCTCCTGGCGTATCGAATGTTCAGATAACGTGCGGGAGTCCAGGTGCGCAGCGTCCGTAACAACTACCGAAATTTCGGCTCTGAAGTCGCAAATGCAACACGTGGGCAGACTTTAGCATCACTCTATCACCTATTACTGGTTTACGTTACGTGTTATCCTGCAGTTTTCTTGTTTGCGCGTCGGTGCATCCCTGTCTAGCGAGAGTTTAAATCGCCATGCGCAGCGAATTCTCGTTGTATTTGTGCTGTTTTAAAATGGAGACGAGTTCACTTATCGAAATATAGGCAGTTGTCAGTGACGTTATCCGACTGCATTCCTCTGAATTATTTGACATTTTCAGAGGAAGTAGTGTGAAGGCAGATATCACGGATCGAAATGAAGCATTTCCGTCCCGAGACACGGAGGCAATGGGAGTCATCGACGCTGGTGGGGGTGCCCCCCCCCCTCTCCCAGCTAGACAGAATTATCGCCCTACACACTATCGATACCTGGGCCGACTCGTCCCTTCACGCCACCTGCCAGCTGAACATCCGATTCTTCTGTGTAGGGCTGTTATAAAAACTTTTCGAAATACCTGCCCACAACACACAAAACAACCGGGCGAAACTGATGGATGCAAGCAGAGAAAGTAGCGGTGCCTATTTCACACAGAAAGAGGTTAGTAAAGAGTAAATGCTCACAAGCAGCAATAAAAGAAAGTTGGAACAATAACTGAAAAGCAAGATAGACGCAAGTGTTACAAATTTCAAACCAAACAAAACGTTATTCGCAACCGTACATACTTTCGCAAAACTAACTTAACAGAAAATCATTACCTAAAGCAAGCATGTTAAAAGAAGTTCACATATTTGTAACAACAGTGAAGGAAATATCTCAAATAATTCCACTTTTGGTCGCAAGTTGTCGTATGCTGACGTAAAAGAAGAACATTACTCATTTGAAGATGACACACTGGATTTCCACAACATTTATAATGAAGAAGGCAGAGAGTGGCATGCTCTGCTCACATAAATTCTTTGTAAAAGCTATCAGTGACACTATTGACTACAGCTGCACATGTCTATGTTTTGCTTGTTTCTTACTACTTATCTGTACAAAAGCCGTTCTTTTTTACTTATCAGTAAGGTGAGGGGGGAGGGGGAATGTGGTTGCAGCCATTTTGCCGTTCTTCATCCTTTGATCAATACAGTCAAAAAAATGTTCAAATGTGTGTCAAATCTTATGGGACTTAACTGCTAAGGTCATCAGTCCCTAAGCTTACACACTACTTAACCTAAATTATACTGCGCGAGGGAGGACTCGAACCTCCGCCACGACCAGCCGCACAGTCCATAACTGCAGCGCCTCAGACCGCTCGGCTAATCCCGCGCGGCGATCAAGACAGTCGAAAAACGTAAAAAAATACATTCTTAGGGACGAAAACAATGAGCTTAAGCTTGCTGATAAGGTAGTATGTGTGGACTTAAAATCTGTGAGGACGATACTACTGTAGCCTGCTGGTAATATTTTCTAACTCAGGGATCTGGATACGGAGAGATTGGAGAGGACGTGATATGAGAAGTGACATGCTATGCCTATCTGGAAGGATAGCGAGACGAGATATAAGTGGTAGCCAGCGGGTAGGACTGGCAGACATGAGAACGTCAAGAAACTTCTGTCTTGGGGATCACGAAGCAAATGAAGTAAAGGAATACTGCTGCCTAGGCAGCAAAATAACCCGTGATGGATGGAGCAAGGAGGACATAAGAAGCAAACTAGCACTGGCAAAAAGGGCGTTCTTGGCCAAGAGAAGTCTGCTAGTATCAATCATAGGTCTTAATTTGAGGAAGAAATTTCTGAAGTTGTACGTTTGGAACACAGCATTGTATGGCAGTGAGACATGGACTGTGGGAAAATCGGAACAGGAGAGAATCGAAGCCTTTGAGCATGGTGCTACAGAAGAATTTTGAAAATTAGGTGGATTGGTAAAGTAAGGAGTGAAGAGGTTGTCCACAGAATCGGCGAGAAAAGGAACATATGGAAAACACTAACAAGAAACAGGATGATAGGGCATGTGTTAAGATACCAGGAAATAACTTTTAGAGGGTAAAAACGGTAACGGGAGGACAGAGATTGGAACACATACAGCAAATAGCTGAGGAGGTATCGGAGGGTAGTCGACGATAGGATGGTTAGGTCTGGGGGGTGGTGATAGCGGCGCAGCTTCTCAAGAGTGGGCGGTGCAGCGGGGAGTTGGCATTCGATTTTACGGGAAACGTAAGAAAGGCGAATGTATGGCGGATTTTTGGCCTGGGTTTTCTACAGGATTAATAGCTATGACTGGTTCCACCAAAACGAGAAAATTATTGAGTTGGATTTGGAAGGATCGTTGGAACGAATGGAAGGTAGGCTGAACAGCAAGAAAAACGCTGTCGTCAGCATACTAATGGAGATGTAGGTTTAGAAACGTCAGCCGCGTATAGGAAACCCTTATTGTTTCTCTCCATACTTAAAGAGGGGTGGTGTCGGCAGACTGAGAGCTCATGGTGCTTTGTGATAAGTCTTCTTAAGAGAGTCTCTCTTTATGTTTTTTTTCTTCACACAGACTGAAACATCTCCTTAGAAAAATTTATAAATGACAGTGCTGGAAAACCTCTACGTTATTTGATTTTCAAACAGCTGAGCAAAACTGAATGTACTCAGACATTTCTCTCTTTACTTATTCTGATCAACACTAAACTGACACACAATATTTTTAGCGCAACACAGACTGACTTTCAATAATCCCTACAAGAGAATGGTCCTGACTAAAAATAACCTATACCTTTCATGAATCACTTACCTAACAAAAATCTTCGTTAATCGAACTACTGCAATACAGCGAGCGCCAATACTGCCAGCTAAATAAAAGATTCCAGCTACTGAAGGCACTAACTACTGATAGGCATAGTTAACAAATGAAAGATTTTGATAGAGAACAAACAATGTATTTACCTTAATAGTGTTCAAAAGTTCATGACATCCAGTCTTACAAATTTCGTTTTTGTGACGGACACACGTCCAGATCGTCCGCTCTCAAAACTCTGCCATCTCTCTCCGCACATCCACCACTGCTGGCGGCTCACTTCCAACTGCACAACGCTACGCGTTGTTCACATCCAACTGCCCAACACTACAATAGCAGATATTCCAACAATGCCAACCAACCACAGATTGCACACGGCACAGTCAGTGATTTTCATACACAGCGCTACGTGGCGTTACCAACATAAAAACTTAAACAGCCTACTTACAAGACTTCACGTCTTAAGTGTATAAGAAAAATTTCTCCTTTTCTCTCCGAGATAAGAAGTAAATATTTTCCACATAAGTAGTAGTTAGAAGCATATACAATTGTTTCTACGAAGAAGAATAGATTTTACTAACACAGATAATGACAAAATACATTAAACACTCATATTTGTAGATGAGTTTGTTCTGCTACAGATAGACACTGATTTTAAATTGTGACATTTGTGTCGTATGTGCAGACAACGACGTTAATAGTTGGCTTGTTGAGAACAAATTCAAGGCAAATATTCTTAATGTTTGTTTGGGTTTGTTACTGTTGCTTAATGTCTTTCTATTTTGAAAATGAGAGAAAAAGAGCTCTTGGTTCGAACCGAAAAAAGTTCAATGTGCGCAGTTCGGGTCCGCGCCATAGGGGTTTCGGGACAAGTCAGGATAAAATCATAACAAGAGTTAACATGTAATTTAATAATCAATCTCTTTAATACATTCGTTTCACAGATTGGTGCAATGATTACGGAACAGATAAAACACAAGTTTGGATTGTCGACACTGTCGGTGTACGGCCGATGGGTCAGCTATCTAAGTAATCGCTTAGCATTGTATTTTCATTTCCTTTTCGACTCTACACTAGCTGTCGCATGGGACTTTTTGGCCTTTTTGGATTAATTTCGACGCGACACGTGTTTTCTATAATTCCAAACTTTTTTACGATTCACATAAGACGATAGCTTTGATTACTATGTAATTTTTAATTTCGTACCGACTTTCATTTACATTTCTGCGGATATTTTTATTGTCTCGCTTTCAGCCCCAATAGTGCTTTGGAAGCTCTTGACAATGACACCCATAACCAACGTGCTAGTTAAACACGTTTCAACGCGTTACGTATTTAAAACTTTACACAGAGGTAATTCGCGAGTGTGAGCCTTCGCTGGCACGATGTCACAGTAAAACAAATACACCGGAACGAACAAGTGCAGAAATGGTCTATCCGTTGTGGGTTCGAGTATTGTTTATGGATTATCACTCTCGTAGCTATTAGCGATTCAGATGTGACGGTATTTTATCACAAAATGAAATTCGACTGAATATCGAATAGACGTTTCCGCATAAAAAAAGTGTCGTGAGTCTAGCTTTGGCAAGTAAAGTTACTCTCCACGCTGTGGCGAGTTTCTCATTCTCCTGGCCTGTGAGGTGTAACGTGACTAGTGCTACCGCCTGCCGCCAGATGGCTCCGGCGTTGCTATCGAGGTTCCGCACAGGCTTTCCGCGGCCCCTTTGATTCGCCGATTCGTAACACAAGTGCTCTGCCTGATGTACAGATCTGTGACGTTTCGTGCTTATGTGAGAGCACCCCGGTACCAACAGACACTGTTCGCGAGTGCGTCTCGGCGGCGAGTTCCTCTGTCCGCCGCAGCCTGCATATGCGGCCACGTGCGGCGTGTTCGTCGTTGACGTCATTGGCGGAGGGGAAGCGAAACATGGCCGGCATGCAGCCGAACGCGGCGGGCCGGGAACGCAGCGCAAACAAACACCCACGCCACGCAAAACACGTGGCGGCGGCCGCGTCTGTTGATAGGGGGTGGCAGAGATGGCGGTTGTGAGGGGGGGGGGGGGGGGCAGAAAAACCAATCCAATGGCCTGTTGACGCAACGGCGGGACAGGATTTCGACACGGCTCGTTTCGCAACAGCGTGTTCTGTGCTGCAACTATGAGCGGAAAACGCGCCGTGGCAATAGCGTGGGTTGGCAGTTTTAAAGCCCGTTGCAAGATTACCCATGATCCACCATTCCCGCCGGCGCTTACCGTGTACCACCCCCTTTACACGAGATTCACGAGTACGATCGCTAGAAGTCGGAATAGGACGGATCCTACTCACACGCGTTCGAAGCTGCTGCGCGCATTCGCGGACGACCGAGTAGGGAGCGCAAGTGACAAACAGCGTTATGTTCTTTGTCTCTCCTCCGCGCGGGATTGGCCGAGCTGTCTCAGGGGCTGCAGTCATGGACTGTGCGGCTGATCCCGGCGGAGGTTCGAGACTTCCCTCGGGCATGGGTGTGTGTGTTTGTCCTTAGGATAATTTAGGTTAAGTATGTGTAAGCTTAGGGACTGATGACCTTAGCAGTTAAGTCCCATAAGATTTCACACACATTTGAACATTTTGAATTGTGTCTCCTGATCCGCTATAAGCATTCACTGGAATTTAAACGATAAGACGCTTGTATGAAGAAGTGAATATAAACCAGTGATCCAGATCTATCTGGAACTGCTCTTAAGAAATATGTTCTTGTTCACTCGCATATGCACTTGCACGTGAGTCGTAAAGTGTCTTCGCACGAAAGGAAAAAAAGTGAGTTAATCTAGTAAATTAAACTTGGCAACAGAAACGCAACGTTTCTATTAGTTTGCCCACGATTGCCAACTTTTGTTGTGACATCATTTCCACATGTAAGTGACTTAGTTACACATAAATTGCACGAAAACAACTAAATACAGTGTCACAGTGTCCGTCTAAAATACAGTTAAATACAGTAATTCATTACAAAAGGACATAAAATACTTAATAGTCACGAAAAGTAAATTTAAGCCGTCGGGTCACTTTCTGGCAGTTGACAACAAAAACAGCAGACACATAGAGCAGACGACTAGACAGTCATGTACCGTGTAAACCTTTTTTGTAGTTAAACCGTCTGTCGCGTGGGGCGCTGCAGTAGATGGCGACTTTCTTGTTCGTGTCGCACGTCCCGTGTAAAACGGACTTCAGAGACCCGAGCAATGCAAAGGAAGTGTCAACACGTTGCAAAACTGCTATGTCAGTATTTCGCATCTCTGAGTGTGTACGGCATAAATCTAAAGTTATTTCCTCTTGACATGCAGGTCATGGATCCAAAATGGGTGCTCAGAAATTACAAGAAATTAAACCAGATGTCTGCTTCACAGTTAGCTGTTTATTCATCCGCAGTTCATTTTACAATAACGGTTTACCTTTCTGCTTAATTCAACAATTAAAACTTAATTAAAAGTCAGTAAACATGCACGCATAAAATCATTTGTTAATTGTTCTCCCCTCATAACTAGTGACTACACACACATACACACACACATACACACACGCGCACACACAGACGCCGTTTCCGCTGACGTCATGACGTTGACGGAACCCCCGCCTCGCCACAAATTACTTTGGTGAGGGGTGATATCGTCACCTAGAAGGTAACAAAAAATTGTTCAAATGGCTCTGAGCACTATGGGACTTAACATCTGAGGTCATCAGTTTCCTAGAACTTAGAACTACTTAAACCGAACTAACCTAAGGACATCACACACATCCATGCCCGAGGCAGGAATCGAACCTGCGACCGGAGCGGTCGCACGGTTCCAAGCTAGAACCGCTCGGCCACACCGGTAACAGCGATTCATTTTCTGAGAATTTGTGGAAACACTCTGTGGCCGCAAATTTGTTTTATTCAATGACTGCATTCGATCGTTATGTTCATCATTAAACTGGTCGGTTTCATTAAGGTTAATAAAAGACCCAAACAAAATTTATAGCGATCATTGGTATCGTCATATAAAAACATGGCAGTACTTTAATAAACACCCACGGGCCACGACGAAGGGCCATCGTGTGTTAACGACGAGCTGTGAATTGCCCCGCTTCCAGTTCACCTGACCCTCGCTCCCCTGTGGGCGGGCAACAACGCGTTGGGTGTCAGTGCGTCACCGGCCGGGGTGGCCGAGCGGTTCTAGGCGCTTCAGTCTGGAACCGTGCGGCCGCTACGGTCGCAGGCTCGAATCCTGCCTCGGGCATGGATGTGTGTGATGTCCTTAGGTTAGTTAGGTTTAATTAGTTCTAAGTTCTAGGGGACTGATGACCCCAGATGTTATGTCCCATAGTGCTCAGAGCAATTTGAACCATTTTTTGTCAGTGCGTCACCACAGGAAGACGGGAGTCGGAGGTTCGCCTGCTCTGTTATGCTAGACAGGCAGTGATCAGAGGCAGGTCTCGCGACAGTGTACAGAACCGGTGCAGGCTGAAGTGCACATTGTTCAGTGAACATTATTGAAAATGGGGCTCCACAGGGGACGGCCGATAACGTGCTCTCATGTTGAGCCAACGGCATAATCAGTTACGAATGCAATGCGTACAGGATCGTCGAGTCTGGATAGCCGATCAACAGAAACGCGTCGCCTGGTCTGGTCTGACGAATCAGATCGATCGTCATGTCTGTCAACCGGACGAATGGCTGCTGATGACTGTCTTAAGCCTGCACCGTGCCACGGACATGGTGCTATGCTACATACAACTGAGTTTCTGTTGGCCCTGTGATTGTAATCAAAGACACCACCGTAGGTTTGGACTATGTGAACAACATATTGGACCACCTGCATCCCTTCATGCTCGATGACTGGCATCTTCCAGCAGGATAGCACCACGTCTCTGTTGTGTTATCTCTCATGAGACAGTGCCCTCCTGGCACCATCTTCCAGCAGCTCCCTGACCACCCACACATACCACGTCTCTCTGTGAACAGCTTGCATGATAATAAGGTACTCCCTTTGCCAGTTGGATCCCTCGATTTGTCACAAATTGATGCTTGGTGGGGGCAACCATGGACATGATCTGAATCCCAGCGACAATATTCAGAATATCAACGGCCAGCTACAACGTTTGTGTGCCTGCTTACTTCAGTTCAGGGTACAACAGTTACATGACACCCTTGCGAACCAAACACATTCTTTCATCAACGCACAACTGGTTTAGAATACCTTCCTGATAAGAGAACATGGTTGGGAATACAACTTGATAATAAATACAGTTGGGAGGAGTTTACCACGGAAATACTGGAACAACTTAACAAATATTCATTTGCACTGTGGATGTTGTCTAACAGACAATAGGTAATACGCAATATACAGGGTGATTCAAAAAGAATACCACAACTTTAAAAATGTGTATTTAATGAAAGAAACATAATACAACCTTCTGTTATACACCATTACAAAGAGTATTTAAAAAGGTTTTTTTTCACTCAAAAACAAGTTCAGAGATGTTCAATATGGCCCCCTCCAGACACACGAGCAATATCAACCCGATACTCCAACTCGTTCCACATTCTTTGTAGCATATCAGGCGTAACAGTTTGGATAGCTGCTGTTATTTCTCGTTTCAAATCATCAATGGTGGCTGGGAGAGGTGACCGAAACACCATATCCTTAACATACCCCCATAAGAAAAAATCGCAGGGGGTAAGATCAGGGCTTCTTGGAGGCCAGTGATGAAGTGCTCTGTCACGGGCTGCCTGGCGGCCGATCCATCGCCAGTTGATTGTGGAATTTGCAGCTCTCTGCTAGCTCTGCGAGTCGATTTTCCTGGGCTGCGAACAAATGCTTGCTGGATGCGTGCTACATTTTCATCACTCGTTCTCGCCCGTCCAGAACTTTTCCCTTTGCACAAACACCCATTCTCTGTAAACTGTTTATACCAACGTTTAATACACCACCTATCAGGAGGTTTAACACCATACTTCGTTCGAAATGTTCGCTGAACAACTGTCGTCGATTCACTTCTGCCGTACTCAATAACACAAAAAGCTTTCTGTTGAGCGGTCGCCATCTTAGCATCAACTGACGCTGACGCCTAGTCAACAGCGCCTCAAGCGAACAAATGTACAACTAAATGAAACTTTATAGCTCCCTTAATTCGCCGACAGATAGTGCTTAGCTCTGCCTTTTGTCGTTGCAGAGTTTTAAATTCCTAAAATTGTGGTATTCTTTTTGAATCACCCTGTATATCCCGAGTAAGTTAGAGAATGCTGGTGGCAAATATGCAGACAATGTTGGCATAGTAGGCGATAGATAGGATCAAGGCGTTTGATGTAAGCTTGCTGCTACGTTTTGAAAGATGGATTATCTCTATATAAATAAGTTCGCAATATGATTTTAATTAAAAAATATCCTCTCACATAAATCTTTAGACCCATGCATTAAACTAGTAACGCGATATGACTGCAAAATGTTCAGAATATGACATAAGCAGGAAAGACTTACTTAGTGCAATGACTTACAATGGGCAGTGTGAAATAAAGCAATCATCCAACCGAAGACTGTTTTGAACACCATGGTGCTACCGGAGGTGGGACGGCCCTATCGGAGGCAGTTCGCCATTGGCACCCTCTCACCTTCGAGCTGACTCACTCAGCCAGTTACGTAGAAGGACTCACAACTTACCATTGTTTCCGAACCACGGTGCATCTCGGCATTTTTCACACCAGTGAACATTGCCAGAGGTGAATGAAGTGAAAAGCGAGAGATGAAAATCCTAGTATTATTCGTGAATCGAATCTGAGGCCTTTGGATTTGTAGTCAAAGCATTTTACCGATGAACCACCGAGCCACAGAGAATAGAATTAGGCATAGCAAAGGAAAAACTGAATTTACATAAACCTGAATAGTCCTAACAGACATCTGACCTTGTATGAAAAGCATGCAAGCTATAGGGCTTCTAGCACTGTAGCGTGTCATGGATATGTGGCCCCACACTCTTATTACAACAGACAAATGCAAGACATCAAATACAAGGGCAGTTCAATAAGTAATGCAACACATTTTTTTTCTGAAACAGGGGTTGTTTTATTCAGCATTGAAATACACCAGGTTATTCCCCAATCTTTTAGCTACACAACACTATTTTTCAACGTAATCTCCATTCAATGCTACGGCCTTACACCACCTTGAAATGAGGGCCTGTATGCCTGCACGGTACCATTCCACTGGTCGATGTCGGAGCCAACGTCGTACTGCATCAATAACTTCTTCATCATCCGCGTAGTGCCTCCCACGGATTGCGTCCTTCATTGGGCCAAACATATGGAAATCCGACGGTGCGAGATCGGGGCTGTAGGGTGCATGAGGAAGAACAGTCCACTGAAGTTTTGTGAGCCCCTCTCAGGTGTGAAGACTTGTGTGAGGTCTTGCGTTGTCATGAAGAAGGAGAAGTTCGTTCAGATTTTTGTGCCTACAAACACGCTGAAGTCGTTTCTTCAATTTCTGAAGAGTAGCACAATACACTTCAGAGTTGATCGTTTGACCATGGGGAAGGACATCGAACAGAATAACCCCTTCAGCGTCCCAGAAGACTGTAACCATGACTTTACCGGCTGAGGGTATGGCTTTAAACTTTTTATTGGTAGGGGAGTGGGTGTGGCGCCACTCCATTGATTGCCGTTTTGTTTCAGGTTAGAAGTGATGAACCCATGTTTCATCGCCTGTAACAATCTTTGACAAGAAATTGTCACCCTCAGCCACATGACGAGCAAGCAATTCCGCACAGATGGTTCTCCTTTGCTCTTTATGGTGTTCGGTTAGACAACGAGGGACCCAGCGGGAACAAACCTTTGAATATCCCAACTGGTGAACAATTGTGACAGCACTACCAACAGAGATGTCAAGTTGAGCACTGAGTTGTTTGATGGTGATCCGTCGATCATCCCGAACGAGTGTGTTCGCACGCTCCGCCATTGCAGGAGTCACAGCTGTGCACGGCCGGCCCGCACGCGGGAGATCAGACAGTCTTGCTTGACCTTGCGGCGACGATGACACACGCTTTGCCCAACGACTCACCGTGCTTTTGTCCACTGCCAGATCACCGTAGACATTCTGCAAGCGCCTATGAATATCTGAGATGCCCTGGTTTTCCGCCAAAAGAAACTCGATCACTGCCCGTTGTTTGCAACGCACATCCGTTACAGACGCCATTTTAACAGCTCCGTACAGCGCTGCCACCTGTCGGAAGTCAATGAAACTATACGAGACGAAGCGGGAATGTTTGAAAATATGCCACAAGAAATTTCCGGTTTTTTCAACCAAAATTGGCCGAGAAAAAAAATGTGTTGCATTACTTATTGAACTGCCCTCGTACTTACACTGTATCGCATGCACAAACGGTAACTCTGTAGCCTGCGTCAAACACTGTCAACTACCTTTTCCTCTGAAAAATCATGCATACTGCCACGGACTGGGGACTTCTACTTCGAAGGAAATCTCGCTGCCACTGAAACACACTAATATCCTGCTTGGGATCTAGGCCAGCACTCACACTATGAAAGTAACACGGAATAGTGAACAGTAAAATTTATTAGTCTACTTTAGTAACGCTGCATACAACAACTACAGAATGCGGGTTTAGCCTATCTGACCTGAACTGTCTACAGTTACATGAACACATCTAAATAATGTTCACTGTATAAAGTTGGAAGAAAACTAATCTTCTGCGTTGATGTACTATTCGAAGAATGGATTCAAGCTAACAGTATTCAGTTAAATCTCTAGGCAGGCGGCCTCTGTCCATACACGGTAATTCTATTCACTGTTCTGTTTCTACTGAAAACTAACCACTGTGTGTCTATCGGCCACTTCTGTCTCACTGGACGACATGAAGGAGGAGGAGGAGGAGGAGATTAGTGTTTAACGTCCCGTCGACAACGAGGGCATTAGAGACGGAGCGCAAGCTCGGGTGAGGGAAGGATGGAGAAGGAAATCGGCCGTGCCCTTTCAAAGGAACCATCCCGGCATTTGCCTGAAGCGATTTAGGGAAATCACGGAAAACCTAAATCAGGATGGCCGGAGACGGGATTGAATCGTCGTCCTCCCGAATGCGAGTCCAGTGTGCTAACCACTGCGCCACCTCGCTCGGTGGACGACATGAAGACTCGAAGACGCGCCGAACGTTCTGCAAGACATTCTTGCAACTCACAACTTCTGCTCGTGCACGTTTACCTAAGTGCGCACCATGGGGCCCGACTGTCGCTGGCAGTCACTGGTTTGGGTGCAGGGGCGTTCCTCCTGCTGACGGATATCCACGGTACTTCTGGTATCAACTGTAGCAAACTTTTCTTGTGCGGTATCTCGGTACACCACACATACAAATGCAAATATACTGCTGGCCACCGTAAATGCAACACCCTGAAGGAAGCATCCGAATCAAGTGAAATTTACACCATGGGTTTGCAGCGATGAGATATGCAACTGATTAGAATTTCAGCGCAGACACACATCACGCGCGCCTGTGGCGCCACCTCATAGCGCCATTTACGGCTTGGCGATTTCGACGAGTGTACGTTCGGCACGTGTGTTTACCTTGTGGTTGTTTCACAAGCCGATCAGTTATGCCTCGTAGACAACAGCGAACATCGTTTGATCAAGTATCCGAGTTCGACAGAGGAAGGATAGTGGCTTACCGAGATTGTGGATTATCATACAGAGAAATCGCTAGTCGTGTTGGACGAAACCAAACAACTGTAATGCGGATATGTGACCGTTGGATGCAGGAGGGTACGACGGACCGACGTGGTCGATTGCATTCACCTCGGTGCACCACTGCACGTGCTGATAGGCAAATTGTGCGCATGGCAGTGACGGATCGCTCAGTGACATCCCGAACCGTAGCACAGCACATTGCGTCTGTAACGCATCATCCAGTGTCTGCGCGTACCATTCGACGCCGTTTACAGCAGAGTGGTCTGTCTGCAAGACGTCCATTGCTTCGTCTACCATTGACGCAGAACCACAGACGTCTCCGTCGCCAATGGTGTGATGACAGACGGATGTGGATGGCAGAATGGAATGACGTTGTCTTTACTGACGAGGCACGCTTCTGTCTGCAGCACCACGATGGTCGGATTCGAGTGTGGAGACTCCGTGGAGAGAGGATGCTGGACAGCTGCATTATGCACCGCCACACTGGTCTTGCACCGGGTATTATGGTATGGGGCGGTATTGGATATTACTCTCGCACGCCTCTAGTACGCATTGCCGGTACTTTAAATAGCCGGCGCTACATATCCGAGGTGCTGGAGCCAGTTGTCCTTCCTTACCTTCAGGGCTCGGCCACAGCCATATTTCAACAGGATAATGCGCGACCACACGTGGCACGCATTGTCCAAAGGTTCTTCGTCAATAATCAGATTGAATTGCTTCCCTGGCCGGCTCGCTCTCCGGATCTTTCGCCGATAGAAAACATGTGGTCCAAGGTTGCTCAACGAGTGACCCAGATTACATCCCCAGCTGCCACACCAGATGATCTTTGGCAACGTGTGGAAGCTGCTTGGGCTGCTGTACCCCAGGAACACATCCAACGTCTCTTTGACTCAATGCCGAGACGTGTGGCAGCGGTGAACTCCAACAATGGCGGCTACTCTGGCTACTGATTCTGGCAAGAACCACATGTCACAGACGTCTGTAAACGCAATCATTTGATACTTGGTCAACATGTTATCTACAAAATAAATTTTGTTGTGCTACCTCTTGTCTTTCTTGGTGTTGCATTTACGGTGGCCAGCAGTGTATAATGATCACAGTAGGTGGTTCCAGTTTTGAGACTAATCATAGGAAGAATTCAGGAAACTTTACTGAAGGCAAGCTGACCACTTTGCATTGAATTATCATATGCTAACTGCTAAGTGGAACTAGGTATAAACTCGTTTAAATTGGAAAATGAGGCAAGGAAAGATTGGTTTATAGGATATGTGAATATAAAGCCATATAATTTTCTCCCAAAGTAATTAAGCCACTACATAAGTGCCACATTAGTACTCAGAAACATGTGGCACATAAACTTCTCAACAGATGAACACATGAAAATAAACGCAAAACCTATATGCAGTAGTAAACGTTGAACAAATCTTTTTTGTAAGCAGTGTGACGAATTGAACTTCAGATTTTGTACCATGCATTGTTAGCAAACAGATTCTGTAATTTGGGTCGAAACCTACCCGCCTCACAAAGGCACAACGCAAGGGAGTGTCGGAGGACCGTTGCTATTCACAATATACATAAATGACCTCGTGAATAACGTTGGAAGTTCACGGAGGCTTTATGCGGATGATGCTGTAGTATATCGAGAGGTTGTAACAATGGAAAATTGTACTGAAACGCAGGAGGATCTGCAACGAATTGACGCATGGTGCAGGGAATGGCAAGTGAATCTCAATGTAGACAAGTGTAATGTGCTGCGAATATATAGAAAGATAGATCCATCATTTAGCTACAATATATTAGGTCAGCAACTGGAAGCAGTTAATTCCATAAATTATCTGGGAGTAGGCATGTTGTTGTTGTGGTCTTCAGTCCTGAGACTGGTTTGATGCAGCTCTCCATGCTACCCTATCCTGTGCAAGCTTCTTCATCTCCCAGTACCTACTGCAACCTACATCCTTCTGAATCTGCTTAGTGTATTCATCTCTTGGTCTCCCTCTACGATTTTTACCCTCCATACTGCCCCCCAATGCTAAATTTGTGATCCCTTGATGCCTCAGAACATGTCCTACCAACCGGTCCCTTCTTCTCGTCAAGTTGTGCCACAAACTCCTCTTCTCCCCAATTCTATTCAATACCTCCTCATTAGTTATGTGATCTACCCATTAGGAGTGATTTAAAATGGAATGATCATATAATAGTTGATCGTCGGTAAAGCAGATGCCAGACTGAGATTCATTGGAAGAATCCTAAGGAAATGCAATCCGAAAACAAAGGAAGTAGGTTACAGTACACTTGTTCGCCCACTGCTTGAATATTGCTCACCAGTGTGGGATCCGTACCAGATAGTGTTGATAGAAGAGATAGAGAAGATCCAACGGAGAGCAGCGCGCTTCGTTACAGGATCATTAAGTAATCGCGAGATCGTTACGGAGATGATAGATAAACTCCAGTGGAAGACTCTGCAGGAGAGACGCTCAGTACCTCGGTACGGGCTTTTGTTGAAGTTTCGAGAACATACCTTCAACGAGGAGTCAAGCAGCTTAAAAATGTTATTAGGAAGGCAAAAAGTATGTGGTATGCAGATAGAATAGCTAAGTCTCAGGATAAAATTACAACCATATGGTCGGTCGTAGAGGAAGTGGCTGGTCTGCAGATACAGGTCGAGGATATAGAATCAGTGCGTAGTGGGAATGTCCGTGTTACTGATAAGTGGCATATATGTACAGTATTTAATAATCACTTTCTGAATATAGCAGGTGAACTAAATAGAAACCAACAGGGAATCATATAGCGCTCTTAGAAAAAAGTGTTCCGAGACTGTTACCTGAAATGCTCCTCCAGAGGGAGATTGAGTTAATAATTAAATCACTAAAGACCAAGAACTCTCATGGATATTATAAAATAAATAAAATAAAATAAAATAAATAAATAAAATATTTCAATTATTCACTATTTGTGATGTATATGATTGTGATTGGTTGTAATTGATATTTCCTTATCTGGAACGTGGACGTTTAATTATTCGGAATCAGACACTTGACAATGGCTATTTGGTAAAGGCAATGTTACTCGTAGTTGACCGTGAAATAAAACTGAAATAATCGGACTTCGTAATTAAATCGTTTCCAAAGACTGCTGCGGTAGGTACGGACTCATAATCTAATCTCAATATTACAATGATTTGCCAGCCATGCCAATACGTCGTACAGAGGTGATTGTCTACTGAACATAAAAAAGTTACATAGTTAGTTAAATCAGATATATTCAATGAAATTGCCTACAGTTCATAATCCTACTTACTTTTACAAATACAAATTCTTTTCAGAATCGAGTGCCTAGTGTGGTTGCAACTCGCAGTATTCTTCTATAACATGAAAATATGGCGGTGTGCCAGACAATAAAATAAAATACGTGCTTCTCGCACCACTTCTACCAGAGCTCTCTCCTTCTTCATCAAACATAAGAGTAACGTAATTATGCATTTGTTTTATCAGCGACACAGCGCTGCAGTTGTGTGCCATAGGCTTTATTTATTTGTCACTGATATTTATTTAATTAATATTTCGCGTTTCCGCGGAAACTCACGCTCGGCATGCAAATGTGCCTTTATATTGCCCCCTGAATTGCGAGGCGAAAGGACACACCTGCAGGCGAGCAATTCACCTAAAGGCACAAAAAAAATCTAAGTTATCTACAACTATTTACATGACTTACATTACACACATTATACACATTATGTACAAAATTTGAATGACGCGGGTGCGCCGTAAAAGTTCTTATGTTGGCAGATAGAGTGCGCGCATGCGCAGAAGCGTCTGTGTGACTCCGGCACTGCCGTTATATTGTACAGTTAGATCACGGGGCACAGTATTGCAGTTCATATTGTTCGTGTGCGCGCGTTTCTAAATCGTTGCACAAAGAAAATATTCAAGCAAGATTTCATATGAAGACTACATTCTATGACAGGTAACTTAGTTTTAAATTTACAATATTTGTTATAACACAATACAACTTAGATTGTTGAATGTTTCTTAGTTACATAGTATTGTTTTGAAATACTTCAAAGAAAAATGTCCGTATGTTTCAGGTGCGTTGACCTATACACATCGTGACGTTATTTCAGTTCATATTCACCTGCTGCACAATAATTTTTTACAGGTTAGTGTCGTCGTGGTAAAGTTTTTTGATCACAGTAACATCGTTGTATAACAACGTGATTAATACATAAGCGTGTCCATTTCCCATTTCCATTATAGTCGTTGTGCTACAGTTCGTTGTGACAAAAAGCATTGTTTATTACAGATCTGACGTGACCCGTCGAGTAATTGGTCCACGTGCAGTTCGTTTTTTTTTACATTCCGTGGAAGCTTGGTTGCTGAACCTCGGACGGCACATAGCTGGCGTCGATTCTTGGACAGTCCAGGTAAGAGTGTCCGTCACATTTCGAGAACATTTCATTCCCTGAAGTTCCAACCAAAATTCTTCCACCCGTCGTGTTGTTTTCTGGACAGGCACTTTGTGTCCATTTAATCCAGTTAACATCTTGAAGTTAGGTACTGTAGTAATGTCACTAGACGATGCACGAATTATGCACTGCACATTTTCAGTTTTTTTTTTTTTGCTGAATATAGCTCACCTAAATGTTCGTAGTTATTAATCAAAGAAATGGTTCATCGCGTTTACATAGGTACGATGCATAATGAATGGCATTAACCGTTTCTTTCACATAGGTTTCTGCGTGGTTGAGGAGTTAGTAATGTTCGTTAATGTCCGTGAACAGTGGTTCACTATGCAATGTCTTTTTGGCATTCGTTTTGTTCCAATTTTTTACATAGTAACAGTTACATTATACATCATTGAAAGAAAAATAAACATGAGTAATCGTACATATACACGTCACATATTTTCTTAGCATAAACATAATTCAGTTGCACATAAACATGTTTACATCATCATTACATAGCTATGGGTTATTACATTGTGTCACATTTGATTACATGAATTGCAGATATTGACGTCCTCTTTATCGGTTTTGCTGGAATTTTATCGATGTTTATTTTATGATGTCATCTGAAATTAAGATTGGTTAGACACAACATTCATTACATCAGTAGGCAAGACCAGGCATTTTCACTACTCAATAAATATTCAAAATAATAAGAGACGGAAAACTGTTCGATTCCTCGCGTTTTGTGCGTGTGTGTATAGTGTCTGTGTGGCCTTGACTACTGATAGATGCTTTTCGTGTTGAGAGATGTGCGTCTAATCTATTTTTCGAAGTAAAAGATCGCTTCACAGATGACGTCTGTCGGTTCGTCAGGTGTCATACCAAGTCAGTGGTACCTACAGTAACAAATGTTTCGTGAAAAATTAATATATCATTCACTGCTACGTAAACATAAATTTTATTTTAATATTCCGTCTTCCAGGTGGTGGCGCGCGCTGAAAGAAGAGTTCTTCTGCCTTCAACTGCGTCACTGGAACCGCTGAAATGAAAATTTCTATACTACTTATTATCTGTGTTGTAGCAACAGAGTTTTTCGAGTTGCTTAGCAATGTTTTGATGGGTATGACTTTGACATTATTCCGCATGAAATGCTCTAAGATCTCGGTGTGCGTATAGCCCAATAATTTTGTTAGTTCTACGATGTTGTAACAGATACGCACCAGGATGCGGTATGTTAATAATTATATAAGGTCCTTCATATAGCAGACGCCACTTAGCGTTGCGTCGTTTTAGTGCTACAGATTTATGATGAGTACGAAGTAGTACAAGCATTCCTACCTCGAATTTTTGTTTTCTTTTTATTGTGTTTCTGTGATGTTTGTTTCGTATCTGTGCGTGATGTGTCAGCGTAGTCAAAACTTCTTTTATTTTCTGTTCTGGTGTGATTTCCTTGTCTGACAACTTAGGTAATGGTTCTATCCACTGATCGTTCTGTTTGCAATTGAACATGATCTCGTTAGGTGTGTAATTTGTATCGTAAATATTTAAGTTATTGTGTACGTCTTCGAAAAGACTTAGGTAGGACACCCAATTAGTATGTTTTGATGAAATATAGGTCCTCATGAATCGGTTTAATTCTCGGAAAAGTCTCTCAGTCGCGTTACATTGTGGACTAAACCTCGAAATAAATATACTTTTAATGTTATTGTCCTTCAAGAAATTTCTCCATTTGTACCCAGAGTAGTATGCTGCATTATCTGACAGAATTGCTTTAGGTTTTCCCACGTGCGTCAGGTAATCACTTGAGAATCTTCGTATTATAGCACTTGCAGTGGCGGATTTTAAAGCATAAAGTTTTACATGTTTAGAAAATATATCGTAAAAAGCTAAGATATATTTGACGCCTCCAGAGCTTGCTGGATGCGGTCCACTGATGTCAGTACACAGAATTTCCAGGGGTTTACTGGGTAAAATAGAATGTAAATCTGTTTTTGTGGATAAATTCTGTGGTTTTGATTTTTGACATATGACACATGTTTTCAGTTCCCTGTAAATTTTTCTTCTCATATAGCTAAAATAACAGTATGTGCTGATCTTTGCTAAACACTTTTTCGTCCCATAATGACCCCAAACTAAGTGTGTGTGGCAAATCAGATTACGTTCAGACTCTTTGGGAATGCATACACACCAGTTAGTAGCATTTGGATGTCGGCGATAAAATAACACATCATTGTGTAACTTGTAATACTTAGTCAAAGGATGATTGTGTTTTTCTACCAGTAATGTTATTATCTTATACCAGTGAGGATCAGATTTTTGTAATTCAGCCATGTTTCTGCACATATCAATATAATATTGGTGATACTGCTTATCTTGCATTAAGAGAATCCTGTAGTCATATACATTTTCCAAGTCACTGTTGGTATCATTCATACCTTGTGGAAGTCTAGACAAAGCGTCTGCAATGGTGTTGTCCTTACCTCTTATGTATTTAATTTCAAAAGAGTAGTTCTGAAGTGTAACTGCCCATCGTGATAGTCTAGGATGTACAAGTTTACAAGTTAACAAAAATGTCAGGGCCTGGTGGTCAGTGTAAATTACTGTATGTTTTCCAAATAAATAATAATTGAATTTCTTGAATGCCCATACTATGGAAAGTGTTTCTAACTCAGTAGTGGAGTATGTACGCTCACATTCAGATAAAGTACGACTCGCAAACCCAATAATTCTTATCTGTTCCTTTTCTTTATTCTTTACAACTTGAAATAAGCAACATCCCAAGCCAGTACGTGAAGCGTCACAAGTCATACAAAAATCTAAATTGAAATCTGGATGGCTCAATAAGTTTGCATTCACTAAGGCATGTTTAATTGTATTAAAGTCATTCTGGCACTGTTCTGACCAGATCCAAACTTGATTCTTTCTGAGTAGATTTAGCAGATGTTTACTGTTCAAAAGTGGTTGTGGCAAAAAACGTCTGAAAAATGAACATAGCCCAAGGAATGATTTTAACTGCTTTTTAGTTCGAGGGCTAGGAAAGTTTCTGATAGCATCTAATTTACTGGGATCAGGACGTATGCCCTGTGAATTAATGATATGTCCTAAATATTTTATCTCACTGCAACCAAACTTTGATTTTCTAAGATTGGCTGTGACTCCAGCTTGTGCAAATTTTTCTAAAATTCTTTGAAGTGTGTCAACGTGTTCATTCCAAGACCGTGTAGCTATCAGTATATCATCTACATAGTGTGTGACTGTCTCAACTAAATCGTCGCCAAGCACGGTATCCAGGGCTGTAATGAATACCCCAGAACTGACATTCAGTCCGAAAGGTAGAACACAAAACTGATAGGTTCGCCCCCCGAACATAAATGCAGTATATTTCCGAGAATCAGGAGTGATACCCACCTGCCAAAATGAATTAGCGAGATCTATTGTGGAAAAATATTTTGCATCTAGAAATTTCTGTAATTGCTCTTCTAAATTTTCGGGTTTTGTGTGAACTGGTAAAATTATTTCATTAATTGCTCGTGCGTCTAACACTAACCTAATGCTTCCATTTGATTTTTTTGACAACAAGTAGAGGACTACAGTAAGGTGAGGTGGACGGTTCAATGACCTTCCAGCCTAACATTTGTTTTAATTCTTGCCACACAGCAGGTCGTTGAGATAACGGTACGTTATATGTCTTGTGGTAGAAGATCTTGTGAGGCTTAACTTCAATCTTGTACACATACGTGTTGATAACACCTATTCGTTTGGTAAAAACTTGTAAATATTTGGATAACACTTCCTGTAGTTTTATACGTTCATGTGCACTGAGAGCTGTAGCTTCATTTATCTTATGATCAAGCAATGTTTTCAAGTCCATTAGCTCTGTGTCAGATGAGCGTGTGTGCGTGTCTTGAATGTCATTGTCAAGTACTAACTGAACCTTGTACCCGGTACAGTGTTTGTCATGCTTTAGAGTTCTCCTGTCCAAATCAATAATAATTACACTGCCTTTATCCTTTAAAATACATTTACCTTCGGAGAAGTCTATAATGCAGTCCTTCTCGCTCATAATATCTATTCCTAATATGCAATTTGTCACAAGGTTTTGTACAACCAGGAATGGCCATTGTACGGTTCCATTACCTATTTTAATGTTTACAAAAACTTGCTTCGTAACCCTACATGACTTATTACCTAGTGCAGTAGTTATTTTACAGTTTTGGGCAGGAAACTCAGGCACGGGTTTCAATTCACACATCTTTTTATAGAAATTAAGAGACAAAACGCTCACAGCTGCACCTGTATCTAGGATAATAGTAGTTGGAATCCCACCTACTACACCAGTAGTAGATGCTAAAACAATTTCATTTGTGTTTGAACGACATTGTGTACTGTCTTGCAAAAGTTCATCTGATATATTGTTATTGTGGTTGTATCTTATAAATAAAATAGGTAATTTTTGTTTAGAGTTATTCGGCATATCATTATTCTGTTGTTCAAGTGTGGTGTCAAATAACTGATTAACATTGAAGTCGCCCCCCAAGAATTCTTCAGCCACGACCTGGGGCATAGAAGTGACTGTTTCTAGTTTGTCGGATTAGCATTTGTACTAGGTACTGACACAGATTGAGGTTGTGTATCAGGTGTCATTTCTATTATATTCACATTCGGATATTGCCTATTGTGATCTCCAAACTTTTGCGGTTGTTGTTGCTGTTGCGCATTATAACTTACCTGTCGGTCGTAAGGTATGCTCCAATTTTGTCCTGGTGGCTGCTGTGGTAAAGCAGTGTTTGAATGAAAGTACTGATCGTTACGTGTCCAGCCTTGACGCTGTCTTGGCTCGTAGTTATTATTATTTCTATTTCTGTTTGTGCTTTTGTCGTTCCCTTTGTATCCGTTGTTACCGTTGTAGTTATTACCGCGGTGCCTTTTGTATGGATTGCCGCATGAAGTGTTATTACTGTTGTAACTATTGTTTGTATTGGAATACGCGTGTTGATTTTAATTTCCGTATTGAGACGGCATGTGAGTTTGCTGTTTTTGCTGTACCGCGTATCCAACTGTGGGCGCGCCAGAATTGAGTTGGCAAGCCTGCATGTTTTGCATTCCACTAGTGTAAACATTGTGGCTGCTGTTTTGCCGCGCGAAGCGCTGATCTTCAAGTAACATGTCAACCGAATCTAAAGCTGTTAAGAAATAATCTGAATCGTCATCCGGGATATGTAGGAGTTTTTCTTTAATGTTGAAAGGCAATTTGGCCTTCAACGCACGGAGTATATCGCGTGTTGCGACTGGTTCGTCTAAAAAGTGTCCCATGTTCAAGTATTTTTCAAAATATCTGCGTAAGTTGCCATTTTTACTGTTAAAAATTTCAGGTTCTAGAATTTGTCTTCTGAGTCGCTCCTGGACGGATTGCGACCAGAATTTGTTCAGAAAAGCACGCTCAAACTCACTGTACGTGGTACATACGTCAGCTTGACTGTATGCCCAGACAGCTGCATCGCCTTGGATGTAACCGACAATATATGAAATCTTTTTCCGGTCACTCCAAGTGCGTGGAAATGCGTTACTAAAAGATTTAACAAAAATCACCGGATGAATGGTTCGTTTTTCTGGGATAAAAATCTGAAATTGCCTGTGTTTCATTAAGCTTTCTTCTTCCTTCGCATTGTGATATGGATTTATTCCACTGTAATTACTGCTATGTTCAGCTGGCGAGTAATTACGATAATGTTGCTGTGGTTTACCATGATAATAGCTTGTGTTTGTGTTTGCACATCGTGGTATGTATTGTAGTCGTGGTGTGTTTTGTTCTTGTGTGTTTGTCGTGTGCGGTATGTGTGTGTCATACTCGAATGTATATTGGTTCCTGAACTGTGCATTTTGACTGATATTTTCGTTACGTTCAGTCTGTGGTCGATCGGTGAATTCTCTCATGGGTGCAGTGACGGATTGTACTGCATCACTGATCAGCTGTTTGTTATTAGTCATGTATTCCGCTACGGAGTCGTGCACAATTGTTGGTAAATTTTCACGTAAGCATCTATCAAAATGTTTGTCTTTGTTCACTACCCAATCATGAAATTCTTTATTAATGTTTTGAAAATAAGCTGTGGCATCAGATTGTAAGATGTCAGTCAGGTATTGTTCAACATTGTCAAATTTATTCTGCACGTCAGTAATTCGTCCTTCAAGGTTGTCGTGCACTAAAGGATATGTTTGAATTTGTTCAGTAAGAACTTCACACGTGACATTAAGGTTTTTTACTTGTGTCTGTAAAAGTGCTACGTCAGTTGTAGTCTTTTCTTGTCTCGTATTAAGCTGGGAAAATTTAGTACTGAGTTCATTCATCTGTTTGGTCAGTGTGGCGTCTATAAGTTACACACGTTTACATAAAGTGTCATTACCTGTCTTGAGTGCTATGAGGTCAGATTTAATTTCGTCATTTTGTGTCTTTAAGGTTGCCATGTTCTCCGCGTTCTGTTTCATTAACATTTGTAACATGTCGGCAATGTTTACCGTTTGCAAGGTCTGTGCCCCCGTCGCGTCATTAGACGTGACGTCATGCATTAACATGGGCTCTGACTGAGACTTTGAAATTTTTGTGGTGGACGGGCTATTGTCAAAATTTCCGTCAACACTTGCGTCAATGTCTGATAAATCGTCACTACCGGTTGCTGTCGTAAAGTCATTTTCTAACATTTGTCTCTCGTCCGAGTCGGATTGTGTCTGAATAGTACGTCTTTGCTGTTCCATTTTTGCGTATTGATTTCTAGTTATTACCATGCCACACGTGATATATGTTTCAAGAAAATATTTGACACTGATTTTAAAATAAGATGCAGTTGAGCATGAATCGCTCGTAGCAACAATGGCTGTCCGTTAATTTAAAAATATAAACTGAATTTGAGATTATTGGTAATGGCTGCTGGCCATGTTACATCATATCATACAGAAGTCGGCCATATTGTACACTCGTGTATTGGTATTGTTGCATACGTTATTGTTTAGGGAAAAGTACTGAGAATGGAATTTATTACTGAAAACTGTTATGCGCGAAAGAAACACTACAGAATTTACTGAAAAGCTAATACACTGAATTTATATGTCTGGTCAAGCCTGCTAATGCAAAGATGCTGCGTCTTACCTTATTTTGCTGGAAGTTTCATTGCGTCTTCCGGCAAAACTTTAGAATTGGAAAATATCTTCAGATTTTTGTTATCTCTCATACATTCACGTCCAGGTCCAGAAAGTTGATTTTTGACATGAAACAAAAAGAACAATGTAACAAATGACAAAATAACAAGTCCTGTCACGGTCGCCAATATAAAATAAATAAAATAAAATAAAATAAATAAATAAAATATTTCAATTATTCACTATTTGTGATGTATATGATTGTGATTGGTTGTAATTGATATTTCCTTATCTGGAACGTGGACGTTTAATTATTCGGAATCAGACGCTTGACAATGGCTATTTGGTAAAGGCAATGTTACTCGTAGTTGACCGTGAAATAAAACTGAAATAATCGGACTTCGTAATTAAATCGTTTCCAAAGACTGCTGCGGTAGGTACGGACTCATAATCTAATCTCAATATTACAATGCCAGCCATGCCAATACGTCGTACAGAGGTGATTGTCTACTGAACATAAAAAAGTTACATAGTTAGTTAAATCAGATATATTCAATGAAATTGCCTACAGTTCATAGTCCTACTTACTTTTACAAATACAAATTCTTTTCAGAATCGAGTGCCTAGTGTGGTTGCAACTCGCAGTATTCTTCTATAACATGAAAATATGGCGGTGTGCCAGACAATAAAATAAAATACGTGCTTCTCGCACCACTTCTACCAGAGCTCTCTCCTTCTTCTTCAAACATAAGAGTAACGTAATTATGCATTTGTTTTATCAGCGACACAGCGCTGCAGTTGTGTGCCATAGGCTTTATTTATTTGTCACTGATTATTTATTTAATTAATATTTCGCGTTTCCGCGGAAACTCACGCTCGGCATGCAAATGTGCCTTTATAATATGACGGGGTATCTAGCAGAATACTGAAGTATTGTTCTGTGTATGTTAGCCCAGTACTTAACCATATATGTAACTTTTCCTTTAGGAGTGGTCGGTTTCCTGACCGATTAAAGTACTCGGTAGTGAAGCCACTTTAAAAAAGGGAGACAGGGATAATGATGACAATTTTAGACCTATTTCTATGCCATCGGTGTTTGCTAAAGTTATCGAGGAGGTTGTATATACATGGTTACTGGAGCATTTAAATTCACATAATTTGCTGTCAAATGTTCAGTTTGGTTTTAGAAATGGCTTAACGACTGAAAATGCTATATTCTCTTTTCTCTGTGAGGTTTTGGACGGGTTAAATAAAAGGCTGCGAACGCTAGGTGTTTTCTTTGATTTAACGAAGGCTTTTGACTGTGTTGACCACAAAATATTACTGCAGAAGTTGGACCATTATGGAGTAAGGGGAGTAGCTTACAATTGGTTCGCCTCTTACTTTAAGAACAGAAAGCAGAAGGTAATTTTCCGCAATATTGAGAGTGGTAGTGATGTTCAGTGCCAGTGGGGCACTATTAAGTGGGGCGTTCCCCAAGGGTCCGTGCTGGGGCGACTGCTGTTTCATATTTATATAAAAGATATGCCTTCTAGTATTACAGGTGATTCAAAAAAATTTCTGTTTGCTGATGACACCAGCTTGGTAGTGAAGGATCTTGTGTGTAATATTGAAACATTATCAAATAATGTAGTTCACGAAATAAGTTCGTGGCTTGTGGAAAATAATTTGATGCTAAATAACAGTAAGACTCAGTTTTTACAGTTTCTAACTCACAATTCAACAAGAACTGATATTTTGATCAGACAGAATGGGCATACTATAAGCGAGATGGAACAGTTCAAGTTCCTAGGCGTTCGGATAGATAGTAATCTGTTGTGGAAAGCCAATGTTCAGGATCTTGTTCAGAAACTAAATGCTGCTTTATTTACCATTAGAACAGTATCTGAAATAAGTGACACTTCAACACGAAAAGTAGTGTACTTCGCATATTTTCATACGCTTATGTCGTATGGTATTATTTTTTGGGGTAATTCTGATTCAAAAAGGGTATTTTTGGCTCAAAAACGGGCTGTTCGAGCTATATGTGGTGTAAGTTCGAGAACCTCTTGTCGACCCCTATTCAATAGTCTGGGAATTCTGACATTGCCCTCATAGTATATATTTCCTTTAATGTTATTTGTTGTTAGCAATATTAGCCTATTCCCAAGAGTTAGCAGCTTTCACTCAGTTAATACTAGGCAGAAATCAAATCTGCATGTAGAATGCACTTCCTTGACTCTTGTGCAGAAAGGAGTGCAGTATTCTGCTGCATCCATTTTCAATAAGCTACCACAAGAACTAAAAAATCTTAGCAGTAGCCCAAACTGTTTTAAGTCTAAACTGAAGAGTTTCCTCATGGCTCACTCCTCCTATTCTGTCGAGGAGCTCCTGGAAGAGCTGAAAAATTAAGCAAATTCCAGTGTTACGTTGTTGATTTTCTTTATTTAAACTTACGACTTGTCGCGTGAATATGTTTTTTATATTTCATTTTATCTGTTTCTAATATCGTGTTATAATTTCATGTATTGACTCGTTCCATCACCATAGAGACTTCTCCTTAATTTGGTCCCACGGAACAATAAATACATAAATAAAAAAATAAAATTAAAATTGCTCCCTCCTACGTATATCTATCGAAGAGATCATGAGGATAAAATCAGAGAGATTAGAGCCCATACAGAGGCATACCGAAAATCTTTCTTCCCACGAACAATACGAGACTGGAATAGAAGGGAGAACCGGTAGAGGTACTCAAAGTACTCTCCGCCACACACCGTCAGGTGGCTTGCGGAGTATGGATGTAGATGTAGATGTAGATCTTCACAAGGACGACACGCTTCCGAACCACAAAGTTTCATTGAAATCCTTTTCCTTAAATTTCGCGATACAAACTAAGAAAATAGTTATGCGTTAACTAGACAACCACTGCAACTAGTTAAAAACCTCGTATAGCAAACGTGGTCATGTAATGCACAATGAAACTGCATCTTACCGTGGTGTAGAGCTGCAAAAAGGTAGCCGCTTCATCAGACTGCCAAACAAGACCACACGCTAAACAGTACAGAACTGTGTGTTCGAACCCGCTGCCGAGAGAATATTGCAAGGCGGCCTGGGACCTGATTGGTCTGCTACACCAGGACTCAGAGAGGTCTCCATAAGCACCTTACCGACTCTTCCCAAAGACAGACTACGTTGGCAGCAATCGAGAAACAGGTACAGAGTTGAATCTTCGCAGTAAATTTGCCTTAACTAATACGTGAAATAATTAAATAATGGTAGTTGCAAATGAAACAGCCATCTTCCAAGGATAGAGGAGAAATACAATCCACAAGCATAGGAAATTAATAGTAGTGGAAGAGGTTGAAAACATCAGCCAACTAGTTGCAAACCAAATCCTTGAAGTAGGTTTCGATTCAGAAGGAGTGGGCTTCGTTACATCGCATGATGATAAATTACATTAGCTGAAGCCAGGTGGCTCTTGTCATGTGTAAAACTGATATAAACACCCGAAACATTAGATGCTGCGGCTTAAGACAGCAGTATCCAGTAATATGCCACCATTTGCTGTAACAAGGCCCACTTCTTCTGAAGAAGACATTTTTAGAAATATTGAAACCTACGTAGAGCGATAAATAAACATTCTGAAATTTATACCGTTGCTGCTTCACAGCCATGTTTAAGATTTTGAAGCAGTAGTAGAGTTATGTGGGCTTTCCGTTGGCTCGTTGGAAGGTACGGTTTCTATGGTACTTGCTGCCAGTGTTTTGGAAGTGTTTACCTTGAGGAGCCATTGGTTACATGAAAGGAAAACTAGTTAAGATGGAGTTGGATAGTTCATAGTGGCTTCAGCGTTATAAAGTGGAGGACAACTAAATGAGGTGTGACTGGTTTTTGTACTTCATTGTCTCTCCCTGAATTTCGCCCAGTTAAGAGCACTGTGCAACGCCACCACAACGTTTTTGTCGTCACCACAGAAACTAGCAGTTCAGCGGCAGCAATGGAAGGCAGCTGGTAGGTATTAACGTGCAGCACACCGGTTGCAGTACTGGATCTGTTAGAGAGCACCAAGCACCACAATACGGCAACCGCAGCAGTAAAACGGAGGTGTGGCAGGACGAGGCAAGCCGTTTCCACACTTTCGGGCCACGGATTTGCTGTACCGAGCATGGCTGGAGACAGCTCGTCGGCACAGCAAGTGGGTTGAGGACGGGTATTAATACCCACCAATCTGAACACGAGTACCAGCAATCGAGCAGCACCCACAGAGACAAGACGGCACGCCAGATGACCGAGCGACAGGGAAGACGCACAGCAGCTACAGGTTCGGCCGTCTCCCACCACACCTTTTTACAGAGTCAAGTCCTCCTCTTTGCGCTTGCTACTGCTCCATCTGTGGGCTGCTCCATAGCCAATCCAGGAGCTGCCAGCCTGCTACCGTGGAGGGCAGGACCAGTCATCAGGCGCCATCAGTCCCTGAGGCGAGTTCCTCCATTGGAGGCTGGCATCCCTTGAAAGTACACTCCTGGAAATGGAAAAAAGAACACATTGACACCGGTGTGTCAGACCCAGCATACTTGCTCCGGACACTGCGAGAGGGCTGTACAAGCAATGATCACACGCACGGCACAGCGGACACACCAGGAACCGCGGTGTTGGCCGTCGAATGGCGCTAGCTGCGCAGCATTTGTGCACCGCCGCCGTCAGTGTCAGCCAGTTTGCCGTGGCATACGGAGCTCCATCGCAGTCTTTAACACTGGTAGCATGCCGCGACAGCGTGGACGTGAACCGTATGTGCAGTTGACGGACTTTGAGCGAGGGCGTATAGTGGGCATGCGGGAGGCCGGGTGGACGTACCGCCGAATTGCTCAACACGTGGGGCGTGAGGTCTCCACAGTACATCGATGTTGTCGCCAGTGGTCGGCGGAAGGTGCACGTGCCCGTCGACCTGCGACCGGACCGCAGCGACGCACGGATGCACGCCAAGACCGTAGGATCCTACGCAGTGCCGTAGGGGACCGCACCGCCACTTCCCAGCAAATTAGGGACACTGTTGCTCCTGGGGTATCGGCGAGGACCATTCGCAACCGTCTCCATGAAGCTGGGCTACGGTCCCGCACACCGTTAGGCCGTCTTCCGCTCACGCCCCAACATCGTGCAGCCCGCCTCCAGTGGTGTCGCGACAGGCGTGAATGGAGGGACGATTGGAGACGTGTCGTCTTCAGCGATGAGAGTCGCTTCTGCCTTGGTGCCAATGATGGTCGTATGCGTGTTTGGCGCCGTGCAGGTGAGCGCCACAATCAGGACTGCATACGACCGAGGCACACAGGGCCAACACCCGGCATCATGGTGTGGGGAGCGATCTCCTACACTGGCCGTACACCACTGGTGATCGTCGAGGGGACACTGAATAGTGCACGGTACATCCAAACCGTCATCGAACCCATCGTTCTACCATTCCTAGACCGGCAAGGGAACTTGCTGTTCCAACAGTACAATGCACGTCCGCATGTATCCCGTGCCACCCAACGTGCTCTAGAAGGTGTAAGTCAACTACCGTGGCCAGCAAGATCTCCGGATCTGTCCCCCATTGAGCATGTTTGGGACTGGATGAAGCGTCGTCTCACGCGGTCTGCACGTCCAGCACGAACGCTGGTCCAACTGAGGCGCCAGGTGGAAATGGCATGGCAAGCCGTTCAACAGGACTACATCCAGCATCTCTACGATCGTCTCCATGGGAGAATAGCAGCCTGCATTGCTGCGAAAGGTGGGTATACACTGTACTAGTGCCGACATTGTGCATGCTCTGTTGCCTGTGTCTATGTGCCTGTGGTTCTGTCAGTGTGATCATGTGATGTATCTGACCCCAGGAATGTGTCAATAAATTTTCCCCTTCCTGGGACAATGAATTCACGGTGTTCTTATTTCAATTTCCAGGAGTGTACTTTCACAGTCTTCAGCGCCACTGCCTTTGTCCATGAGTGGCCACGTCCCACTAACAGGGGTGCGTGTTGCTGTGTAAACTAATCGAGTCGGCATCCCACTGTGCCGCTGTCACTGTAAGTTAGCCACCAACATGCTACAGCTGTCCACCGTCCTAACCACGTGTTGTGAAGCGGTGTGGTCGCCACCGCCACTGGGACACCACCAGTGTAGTCGAATGACTGCCAGTGAAATGTTTTGACAGTTAATACTGTCTGTCTAAGCTACCAATGGTCTGCACCCACCACCTCGCCGTGCCGTCATAACGCTAAACAAAGGTCTCCCTATGCCCCCAGACCTCTTCATATAGTTTGAAGCGACTCTTTAGTATACATGTATCAAACTAACAGTGGGCTTTTCTTTCTTTCTGATATTACAATCTAGAATTAGCCAATTAACAATTAGTTTTGAGTTTCATTATATCTTGATGATTCTTGGTAAAGTATGCGCACATTCCGAGATAGATTCAACTACATCCATATATGGGTCTCGCATTGCCCAACAGATGTCACTCCAGCCACCTCAACTGACCCACCAGGTTCGACATTCCATGACGAGATGTCCTCCCATACCTTCTCCATTTAGAGCTCAAACACCATACAAAACAAATGGTTGTTTGTTGTTGTTGATGGTGATGGTGTGGACTTCCATTATATGACCAGTTTGATGCAGCTCTCCATGCTACTTTTCCTGTGTAAGACAATTCGTCTCTGCATGACTACTCCTGCGTCAGTTTGCTAATCTCAGAGTAGGACTTGAACCTAATTCTATGATGGATGTATTCGAACCTCTGTCCTCCCCTACAGCTTTTGCTCTCTACAGCTTCCTCAGATGCCGTCCAAGTCATCCCTTAATACCCTAACACATGTCCCATCACCCTTTCTCTTTCTCATTGTCAGTATTTACCAACTGTTCCTCTCCTCGCCAATTCTGCAGAGGAACCTACTCATTTAATATCTTATCGGTCGACATAGTTTCCAGCGTTCTTTTATAGCACCAGACTTCAAACGCTTCGTTTATTTTTTTTTTCCACAGTCAATTATTAACATCCATACAAGGCTATGCTCAAAACATAAATTCTTGGAAATTTTGTTCCTCGACTTAAGGCCGATGTATGACACCAGTAACACACATTACATCCAAGCTACACGGGTAGCTGACTTCCTAGCAGACGACACACGAGGGCTGACACGCTATGTACGAGGTGCATTCAAGTTCTAAGGCCTCCGATTTTTTTTCTCCAGACTGGAAAGAGATAGAAACATGCGCATTGTTTTAAAATGAGGCCGCGTTCATTGTCAATACGTCCCAGAGATGGCAGCACCGTATGGCAGATGGAATTTTACCGCCAGGGGCGAGAATGAGAACTGTTTTAAATACTTAAAATGGCGACGTTTTCCTTACTTGAACAGCGTGCAATCATTCGTTTTCTGAATTTGCGTGGTGTGAAACCAATTGAAATTCATCGACAGTTGAAGGAGACATGTGGTGCTGGAGTTATGGATGTGTCTAAAGTGCGTTTGTGGGTGCGACAGTTTAATGAAGGCAGAACATCGTGTGACAACAAACCGAAACAACCTCGGGCTCGCACAAGCCGGTCTGATGACACGATCGAGAAAGTGGAGAGAATTGTTTTGGGGATCGCCGAATGACTGTTGAACAGATCGCCTCCAGAGTTGGCATTTCTGTGGTTTCTGTGCACACAATCCTGCATGACGTCCTGAAAATGCGAAAAGTGTCATCCAGGTGGGTGCCACGAATGCTGACAGACGACCACACGGCTGCCCGTGTGGCATGTTGCCGAGCAATGTTGACGTGCAACGACAGCACGAATGGGACTTTCTTTTCGTCGGTTGTGACAATGGATGAGATGTGGATGCCATTTTTCAATCCGGAAACAAAGTGCCAGTCAGCTCAATGGAAGAACACAGATTTACCACCACCAAAAAAATTTCGGGTAACCGCCAGTGCTGAAAAAATGATGGCGTCCATGTTCTGGGACAGCGAGGGCGTAATCCTTACCCATTGCGTTCCAAAGGGCACTACGGTAACAGGTGCATCCTACGAAAATGTTTTGAAGAACAAATTCCTTCCTGCACTGCAACAAAAACGTCCGGGAAGGGCTGCGCGTGTGCTGTTTCACCAAGACAACGCACCCGCACATCGAGCTAACGTTACGAAACAGTTTCTTCGTGATAACAACTTTGAAGTGATTCCTCAAGCTCCATACTCACCTGACCTGGCTGCTAGTGACTTTTGACTTTTTCCAACAATGAAAGACACTCTCCGTGGCCGCACATTCACCAGCCGTGCTGCTATTGCCTCAGCGATTTCCCAGTGGTCAAAACAGACTGCTAAAGAAGCCTTCGCCGCTGCCATGCAATCATGGCATCAGCGTTGTGAAAAATGTGTACGTCTGCAGGGCGATTACGTCGAGAAGTAACGCCAGTTTCATCGATTTCGGGTGAGTAGTTAATTAGAAAAAAAATCGGAGGCCTTAGAACTTGAACGCACCTCGTACCGTCACCAGACAGCAACCCAAATGCCGTCAGAGGTCGCTGGCCTCACGATTCTCTTTGTTACGCCCGTCAAGTTGAAACGTCCCCTTTAAACAATTATACAAGACTGTGCTTAAATTGACACATAATATTTTTTAGCGCAACGCAATCTGACTTTCAATAATCCCTACAAAAGAATGGCCCTGACTAACATTAAACTATACCTTTCACAAATCACTTACCTCACAAAAATCTTCGTTACTCAAGCTACCGCAATACAGCGAGCGCCACTACTGCCAGCTAAATAAAAGATTCAAACTACTGAAGGCACAAACTACTGATAGGCATAGTTAGCAAATGAAAGATTTTGATTGAGAACAAACAATGTATTTACCTCAATAGTGTTCAAAAGTCATAATGTATATAGCAGTTCATGACATCCAGTCTAACAAATTTCCAAACTCCGCCATTTCTCTCCCCACATCCACCACTGCTGTCGGCTCACCTCCAACTGCGCAACGCTACGCGCTGTTCACATCCATCTGCCCAACACTGTAGACCCACTGTAGTCCTGGTAGAGATTACGGTATTGGTGGGCCACCAGAGGTGCAGACCCACTGCAGTCCTTGTAGAAATAATGGTACTGGTGGGTCATCAAAGATGCAGACCCACTGTAGTCCTTGTAGAGATGGCCAGCAGCCATCTGTTGTGACTGTGCAGGTACACAATCACCATTGAAGAGTCTTGCGGATAATATAGCAAGTCCATAACCACCACTTGTGCACTCACAAAGTTTTTGGAATTGTCCTTAGAAGCAGCAATGCTGTTATCCAGTCCCTTGCTGAATTATTAACACATGTGCAAACACTATGAGTCCCTACTTCTCACATATTGTCCATATACTATGACCAACAGAAACGTGTGCAGTGAAATGTAACTTACAAGTTACTTAATTTGATGAACTGGTATCAATTACAATTTTATAACATAAGAATACAATAACAAAGGTACAAAATACATCATTAAAAAACATAAGAATACAGATAACATTTGTAGTACAGGCTTTACAAAAGAATCGAAATAACATATACATTAGTGTTACAGGAATTATGACATAAGTTCATACATAAAAGATCAGAATAACTTTCGAAACATCAACTTCACACATGAGCATTAAAACAGAACAGAATAAATAATGTGCAAACATCTTTACAAAGAAAATAACATATTATCAGAAAAATTCTACAACATAACTCTTATTAGCTAAACACATTAAGACAGGAAAAACACAAATTCACATAGTGTAATAACACAAAAATACAGGACAGGGTTTGTTTTCAGTGTGACATTTGGTACTGCAGTCCACCCCAAAAGTTCATTCCATATATCTTTCCTCTTATTTCAACATTTGTTTCCACCAAAAAATTCTATCCAAGCATGCTTTCTGTATTTATATGTTCACACATTTCTTACCTCATTATTTATTTTCCATTATCTTACCTCATCATTTATTTCCAAGAATATCCTACCTAAACCTGTTGTCCCTAAACCCTACTTTTTTGGTTCATATCCTCTTTCAAAATACTTTTTTGGCCAAACCATTTCCTTATAGCTTCTCAATGCATTTCTTCCAATTCATCACAACTTGTTCTCTTATATGGCCTACCCCATCTTAAGCTAACTTAAATCTTCTGAGCTCAGATGCTAAGCTAAAGGACGAGGCAATGCAGCAGTGCAAAACAATTAATACAAACAGCAATGATAAAAAAAATGGAAAATTGCAAAACAAGCTACAGTAAATCTAAATTACCAAGTAATGCAACATTACAACTAATATGAGCCAATGTGCAGCAACAAGAAAAATAAATCAGTAGTAAAACTAGCTTAACAGAGTAATACAAAGTGAAATTTAGTAGCACTATGCCTGGCAAACAGCAGCAGCAAATGCAATAACTTATATCTGAACATGAGATAGCTCAAGCAGAAAAAATATTACACTAAAGACAACAATGCAGACAAGGGAAATGTATATTCACATCTTAATGTCTATGTAATTAAAGTGGTGCACCACAAGAAGTTATTCTACCGAAAAAATTACCAAGTAGTTGAAAAGAAAATTCCGTATGCAATTCCTGTGAAGGGAAATGTCCTTTTATGCTCCTTCGTTTTTTTGAATAGATCATAAAATTATTTACTGGATCTGTAGGCATAAAATATTTAAATTAGTACATCTATTAAATTTTATTTTAACCAATGCTGCTGCAGCTAGAAACTTGATATTAAACAAAATGAGTAAATAAATACATAAAGCAAGCCATATGGCATATCTCTCAACTAGCAAGACAATAGCTGTGAAATGTTTCTCATCATTTCATTAGGCATTTTACTACATATCATAAATTAAGAGCTCCACAGTATAATCATATGTTTTCAAGTTTGAGCGTGTCGTATTTGCGATGCTTTCTACAAAGGAATGTCAATAGCGAGGATAATGGCCCCTTTTTTTCCACCTGTGCCTCTGAAAGGCACACACTAATGGCTTTTTTCCAGGCGACTGTCGCGCAGCTGCCCACAACGCATTACGTGCAAGTGGTCACTTAACTTTCTTACGGAAATATTTACAACAGCAGTTTTCGCTACAGTGACAGTCTCATATAAAAATATTTCACAGGTCAAGAATTTGCGTTACAAATCTGTAGAAACAAAATCCTATAAATATAACAGTGTCCAAAAAATTTTCGTCAGCATTGTAATACATTCACACATTTACATACATTTCATAACTCCTAAAGTACGATTCTTGGTTTCCAACAACCTTTTTCACAAACCAGAGTCGCTAACCACTACTCATTATTCCTTACCTTATTTGTCGACACTTCTTCATATTTCATCATAACAGATATGTAGCATACTCAAATAACTCATATAGCATCAGCTTATTGATCATAAACATAACGCAACAGCATAATACACATAGTCATCGTAATAATAACATCATAACACCTCAGTCAACTCTCAAAATCGTCGTAGCTTCCTCCAATAATTTCAAAACCTAAAAAAAATTCTCTGCTCATGTCAAAAGTGTCATCTGCCTCAAACGTACTTTAAAATCATGATCCCATACCAAATACATCATTCAACGCTCTCATTGTATCACAATGGTTCCGAAAAAATATGAACAGTTCACAAAGTACAGACAAAATACAATTTCGTAAGTGTGAAGTAATCCAACTCTGTAATTGTGTAAACATGTGTCACTGACATAGTAAAAAAAATGTTTGTCTCTCTCAGTTAAATGATCAGCTAGCTGTGTAATTCTGTGTTGGAGAAATATGGTACCGATGTGTAAAGTTGTATAAGCCAATACCATATTAGCTAGGGCTCCTTGTGCTTGCCACACACATGGTACACAAAGTAAGCGTGTACCCCCCTGAGGTTTAATGTAATTATACTCTCAGGTGTTACAGATTACAGCAATGGAATGAAATGTATCACCGAAATCTTTCTTTGTAATTCAAAAATATTTTAAAAATAAATGTTTTAAGTACAAAATTAATCACTCAAATGCGTGTCCTGTAGCGCTAAATTGTGCATCTTGTTGTAACATAATCTCTGTCATTATTTAAGGGTAAAAAATGTGCCAAGTGTCGTAATTATCGTCGTCCGTAAGCAAAGTTCTGTGGAAGTCAATGTACTTACCTCATGATAAACAAAAGTGAAATGCTTTGCGTATAGATATCTTACTTATTACGCTTATTGCCGTGATGAACAAAGTACTGTGCTGTAACGTATTGTTTTGCTACGGAAAAGGCTGTCTCATTGTAGCTATACCACAAACGTTACTACTAAAACATGTTTTACTTTCCAGAATAAAACAGAAAACTGTGCAGATATAAAACAGAAACACTGCAAAAGCAACATTGTAAATTGTCACTCATTAGTAGCGTCGTGATAAAATCGTGTAGCTGTCACATAAACTAACCACTATGTCATCTGGTATCTCACTGAAAGTACTTTAAATCCAAATGTATTTTCAAGTAAACGAAAATGTTGCATTAAAATCTCATTAGCAGTACCAGTATATGTCCTAAGTATGTAAGCCTGATAGTCGTTACGTAATCGTGCAACTAACAAGCAAGAATGTACAAACACAACACTGTGTCGTCTGTTCACTATAACAATGCATTCGTAATTTCTGTTTAAAAATGTTCCCTAGGTCCTAGACTGGATATTTAACTTCATACATTGTTGCATGTTAACAGTTTCTTAAGTCTGACAAAGCATACTAGAAATGTGAAGTGAAAAGTTTTATGGCAAAGACAAAGTTAAAAAGCAGATTATCTTTCAATAAACGGTTTTACATGTGAAATGTGGTGTAAACCTTTGCTCTTCCTAGTACACAGAGTTTCAACTTTAACGAAATTATCATGTAGTATACGCCGGTAAAGAATACTGGAATTTTTCTCAAGGTTAGCGTCTTATGTTATTTTTCTCGGAGCCAGCCGGCGCACGCCGCTGCCTGCGGTGCGAGTCATTGTCTGTCCCTTTGTTGGCGCGCGTCGTTACTGGGATTAGGAGGCCTAACTTCTACAAATTCACCTTGTCGAGAGAGCTATGCCCTGTTTAAATACCGCCAGTTCTGATGCAATTCAGTTCTGTCATTACGATCATATTGTCTGTCGTCATGTCGGTAGATTCCATAGTTTCTTTCTTGTCAGTCATGTGGTGGAGAATTTATCCCTGAATCGTATCTGCACGCTGGACCGTTGCGTCTAAAGTTATTCTGTCTCCCTTGATAATATTTATTTTGGTTCCCATTTTGACTGTTTCTCTGATTGTCTCTGTGATACTCATTACTGCAGAGAGGTGATTTTTCCCTGTAATTATTACTACTCTGCCAACGGTTGTCATACAGGTGGTGTCTGTTTTGGTCACGATTTGTGTTGTGAGAATAGACTTGTCGTGTCCAGTTATTGTTTCTTTCGTCACGGAATTGTGACGGATGTGACCTGTAGTGATTGTTTTACTGTTTTCACATCCCGCGACTGTCTGAGTCAATTTCTAATTCTTGTAAGAGTCCCTGAAAAGCTTCAATGTCGTCTTTGCAACATCCTGCCAAAATAATATTTCTTAAATGTTCAGGCAATTTCATTAAGCAAATGCGGATGAGTTCTGAGGGGCTGTATGGGTTTGACAGGTATTGATTCTTGTGCAACATGTCTTCAAAATATTTGACAAGACTGGAAAATTCAGATTGTTCAAAGTGTTTCATCATCATGATGTTTTACTCGGTCTTGCATTGCTTGAGACCAATATGCTGAGAGGAAGGAATGGTAAAATTCTCCTTCACTGTGACAATCGTGGATGACCGATCGCATTCTTACAGCTGGTTCATTATCTACGTAGCCACACATAAATTCTAATCTGTGCTCTAATGACCAGTTGGAAGGAAAACAATGAGAGAATTGATGGAGCCATGCTTGTGCATGAATGTCGTTGCCAGAATTCTTAAATGTTTTGAATTTATGTGTAGTAATGAACAGCTTATAGTCAAAATCATCATGTCGGCGAGTCGCATGTCGGTCATTGTTACGTCGTTTCGGCGGTTCCATCTCAAAATTCGGTGCACATTGCCAATTTCTTTCATAATTTCCAAAATGCCCTGTGTTATTATTTTGTGGCTGTTCCGTATTTCTATGTCCCTCTTCCCGTGTTGGAGCGCGAGTGTCCTCTGAAATATGTAATTCTTGTATTACCTGTGTCAGCTGATCTTGTACTTCCCGCATTTCTCTTTGGTGTTGCGTATTAATTTGATTCTGATTTTGTTTGAATTTCCTAATTTGTTCGCAATCTTCTGTGTCATTAAAGACTACTGGTTTTGTGTCATTCAGATTATCATCTACCTTCGTAGATAAATTATTTAGCTGATCCGAAAGTTCAACTACTTTCTCTGATAATGAACTGATTTCCTCCATGTGTCTTTCTACTGTGTCCTTTAAGTTTTCCTGAGTTTTGCAAGTTGCGTAACCGAATCGGTAGATGCAACTGAGTCAATTTTAGCTTGCAAGGTCTCATGATTTTCATGAACAATAATTTGCAGTTCTTTTATGGCTGCTTCGTGATTCTGTAATGCATTTTCATGCCGCGAAAAAATAGGTTGAAAATGCTCACAAATTTGTGTTTTTACGTCGTTACAGACTTTTTGACATTTCGATTCGATTTTATGTAACTCAGTAGTTAAATCTTCACGTGTTTGTTCAAGCGTGGTGTGAAGATTTTGTTCCATTGTGCCTAACTGTTGCTGTGTTTGTCTCTGGTGTTGTTCCATTGTGTCTAACTTCTGAAGATTTTGTTCCATTGTGTCTAACTTTTGAAGCTTTTGCTGTGTTTGTCTCTGATTTTTTTCCATTGTGTCTAACTTTTGAAGCTTTTGTCCCATTTGTTGCATTAATTGTAATAACAATGCACTGGTGTCTGAAACATGTGCCTCAGTGCTTTTCGGCAGTGAATTTGCACCGGCAACAATCACATTTTGACAAGCGAAAAATGTGTCTTGACTCATTTGAGAAAACGGTGAGAACCCAAAACCTGAGTCT
This sequence comes from Schistocerca nitens, assembly GCF_023898315.1. Taxonomy (NCBI): domain Eukaryota; kingdom Metazoa; phylum Arthropoda; class Insecta; order Orthoptera; family Acrididae; genus Schistocerca; species Schistocerca nitens. The sequence continues at coordinate 604,873,733 of NC_064621.1, read as the reverse complement.
ACAGTATTTGCAATATTGTGTTCTGTCATTCCCAATTCCCGAGGCGAGCTGTTGCCGACCGACCGATCGATAATGCTTCCCTGTTCACTACCTGTTTCACTGTCTACACCATTATTTGACGCCCACTCCATTTCTCTATGCACACTTACCAAATTACTACTTTGAATGTCTGTTAATTCACTACACAGCGGTGCTGGTAAGCTACGCTCGTTGTCACTATTAGTTCTCTGTTTACTTTGGAGCCTAGGGTTACGTTTTTCACACGCCATTATTGTCTCAATATTTCACACGATAACACAGAAAATAAGAGAACACATTAACATAGCGCTGAAAATAATATCTAGTTGATTGCAAGCGCAGCTGTGAAATACTTGGTGCAAATTTACATGCACGCCACAACTGTTTTACTGTACAACAATGAAAACTACAACTACAAAGGAAATTCTCTCTATGATTATGTGCTAGCAATAAACAATAGCTACACTAATTACACAAACTACAAGAACAAAATCAGCAGATTCCAGTGAGGAATCCTGGCAGGGTCGCCATATGAAACGTCCCCTTTAAACAATTATACAAGACTGTGCTTAAACTGACACACAATATTTTTAGTGCAACGCAGTCTGACTTTCAATAATCCCTACAAAAGAATGGCCCTGACTAACATTAAACTATACCTTTCACAAATCACTTACCTCACAAAAATCTTCGTTACTCAAGCTACTGCAATACAGCGAGCGCCACTACTGCCAGCTAAATAAAAGATTCAAACTACTGAAGGCACTAACTACTGATAGGCATAGTTATCAAATGAAAGATTTTGATAGAGAACAAACAATGTATTTATCTCAATAGCGTTCAAAAGTCATGATGTATATAGCAGTTCATGACATCCAGTCTAACAAATTTCCAAACTCCGCCATTTCTCTCCCCACATCCACCACTGCTGGCGGCTCACCTCCAACTGCGCAACGCTACGCGCTGTTCACATCCAGCTGCCCAACACTAGAATGGCAGACAACAATGCAAACTAGCCACCGACTGCACACAGCACAGCCAGTGATTTTCATACAGAGCGCTACGTAACGTTGTCAATAAGAAAACATAAACAGCCTACTTACAAAGTGGCAGGAAGATGAGTACCTTAGTACCCTAGCGTCGGGGGCTGTACTTAGGACAGCACACGGGCCCTGGGAGGCTTCACTGGGCCAGCTGCCGAATGTACTCGCATTTCATCCATCAGGAAGTCATTCTGAGTCAGCGCTACTGTGTGGGACCAGTCTCTGCAACTGCAACCCGCCATCTCCGACACGGCCTTCCTGGCAGAAGACGTGGACGCCATCGCCATGACCAGCCGTCGGACTGCTAACCATTGACATCACGCAGAGTTAGACTTTCGCCATTTACTTCTCATTATTGATAGTATCTCGTTCTCTTGGGTCCTTATCCGAGTGTGTGTGTCTACTTACTGTGGTTGTGTTATAAGATTACTCGAAGTCCTTGCAAGCAAAGCTCCAAAGAGCAAAGACACTGTGACATTCTCGGTCGTAACAACGTTATTTATATTTTTTTTAGTTATACAAGAAATCCCTTTGGTTTCATAAGTGTTTCACCACAGACTTACGAGAGGACAGCCAGCGGCCTTCAGCCTTACCTTCTTTCGGCAAGGTAACACAAATAACTTCTTGAAGTCGGTTCGTTCGTTAATGTTCATGTCCTAAGTCAGACTCAGAGTCTTTTTGTTTTTCTATAAATATTAAAGACTTAACCTTATTGAAATCCGTGTGTTTAACACTTCCTCCTGTTCCGAACTGACTGTTGAGTTTGATAAACGTTTTAAGCATATTCTACCTGGGTGTGTATTCCTTGTGTCACCTTCGGCGAATGCATTACTTAGAAGGCTGAAGAATCCCTTCATTTAGTCTACTTCGTGGTCCCCTCATGTTGACGTTAAGTTTATCGCTAGTCTCTATTCCTCTACTGCTCATTGTTTTAATCTTTCTTCAGTTTAGTCTCAACGTCTCAAATACACCAACATTACTAATGCAAGAGGAACTCCAGTGTTAAACTCGCAGGAGAGAACGCATAGGTGGTAAGAGCAGACTGTTCATTCCACTCAAAACGTCCTACAGTTCTACCACACTTTTACTGTGGATCGAAATGTCATCGGCGAATTTTATCACTGATATCCTTTCACCGTGTTTTCCCTCATTTCCATCATTGCTTATTTTTTGTGCAGATTGAACAGTAATGACGAAAGGCTGCTTCCTCTTCTTACGCTCTTTCTAATGTGAGCATTTCGTTCTTGCTCTTCCACTCTTCTTATTCCCTCTTCTTTCTGAGGCATATTGTATATTACAGGTCTTTCCATATAGCTGACATCTGTTATATCGAAAATTTCAGCATCTATCAGCATTTCACATTGTAGAGCATCTTATATAGGCAGACAAATCCTATGAATCTGTCTTATTTTTTCTTAAGCTTGCTTTCGTTACTAAGCACAATTACAGTGCATTTTCGTTATTGAAGCCAAATTAATCATCATGTAACATATCCTCAATTTTCTTTTACATTCTTCTGTGTATTATTCATGCCATCAACTTGCAAGCATCCGCTCTCAACCAAACTCCGTGATAGTTCTTGCAGTTATCTGTCTTTTCTACCTTTGCAACTGTGTGGATGATATCTTTCGGATATATCGCCAGACTCATAGATTCTACGGACGAATTTGAATAGTTACTTGGTTGCCACTTCAATAATTTTAGAAACTCCGAAGGAATATTATCTATGATAATGTCTTCCACATGGACTCCTATTTCCACTTGTATCCATCATCTGGTAGTTCCTACCCTCTTAGAGACCTTCAATTTGCTCTTACCACCTATGCGTTCTCTCCTGCTGTGCTCCAAACGCACATTCTCAGAAATGCCCTCCTCAAACAAAGGCGTGTGTAGATGTCTCTCGACCAGGAACGCCATTTATGCCACTGCTAGTCTGATTTTCATGTCCTCCTTTCTCCGTTTGTCGTGGGTAACTTCGCTACCTATGTATCAGAATTCCTCAACTTCACCTACTTCATGATCACCAATTTTGATATTAAGTTTCTCGCTGTTCTAGTCTCTACTACTTCTCATTATTTTCGTCTTTCTTCGATTTTATTTCTATCCATATTCTATACTCGTTATGCTGTTCATTCCATTCAACAAACCCTGCAGTTCTTCTTCATTTTCGCTAAGGATAGCAATACCAGCAGATATCTTTCCAACGTGAATTTTTACCCCATTTATCTCCATAATTGCTTCTTCGGCATACAGACTGAACAGTAGGGACGAAAGACAACATCCCTGTCTTACACCCATTTTAATACGAGTACGCCGCGCGGTATTAGCCAAGCGGTCTAGGGCGCTGGAGTCATAGACTGTGCGGCTGGTCCCGGCGGTGTGTGTGTGTTTGTCCGTAGGATAATTTAGGTTAAGTAGTGACCCTAGCAGTTAAGTCCCATAACATTTCACATACAATACGAGTACTTCGTTCTTGGTCTTCCGCTCTTATCGATCCCTCTTGGTTCTTGTACATATTGCACACTACCCGTCTTTCACTTTAGCTCACCCTATTTTTCTCAGAATTTCAAACATCTTGTATCAACTTACATTGTCGAACGCTTTTTTCAGGTCGACAGATCCTATGAACGTGTACTAATTTTTCTTTAGTCTTGCTTCCATTATCAACGTCATGTCCTCAGATGTTAAGTCGCATAGTGCTAAGAGCCATTTGAACCATTTAACACAGGTGGCTACAATGAGTCACCTATGTTTTGTGTTGGGTTTCTCCAGACGTTTTATCTCCAGACGTTCTCTCTGGCATCTCCCACCGTGTTCCTGTAGAAAGCCTTTCCGAAGGGTCGTCGTTAAAAGCGGGGACAAGGGGCAGCTTCTGCCGACGGCCTACGACGTGGCGGTGGGCATTTCACTGTGTCTGCTAGATGCCCTGTGACGAAATGTGTCGGCCTGCATGGGACAGGCATTGCCATCGTAAAATTCTCTTTCCCTCAGAACTGCGTCTCGTGGCTCGGTTTGGGGAAATTACTTGCGTGCAATTGCTAGTGTGAGTGTTAGTGGCGTATATTCACGAAATGCTGGCTTATTTAATTCATCAGCATTTTAATAACATTCATTCAATTTCACGTAGCTATGTGGTGTGACATATTGAGTTAACCGGAATTTTTTCAGGAATTCAATGTAAGATGCGTTATTTGTTTGACACCTTACATAGGTCTCGATACAGTGTCGGACTTATATAAACCGTTGACGTTGCAGACCTCAAGGGCGACAACGACGTTGATTACAAGTGGTTTGTATGTTTCGAATCACCATTTTTCAGTTGCCTCTGGGGTGCAGATATCAAGATATCCACTGAATATTTTGTTTATTTGTTTATCAATGTTATTCACCTTTTAGCTGAACAAAGACTCCTTGACGTAATTTTAGTATTAGAACAGGACCTCCCGGTCGATGACGAAATCACGAGAGATGGAGGAGTAGCACAGGCTCACACTGGACTCTGGCCGTGTCCATCAAAAGAAACCACCCTGGCTCGAATTTACGTTAAGTGACGTAAAACGTAAATCTGCGTAAGTCAACCGCGCTATCTGAAAAGCCTTCTTTCCAGAAGCGACTACATTGCCGTGACTGGTCCTTCCTGCAGTACAACTTACCATTTCCGTCACTGTATAACAAGAACAGTAGTGCTCATGTCTTGCTTTCGTGAGGAACATCCGAAATTACACTACTGGCAATTAAAATTGCTACACCAAGAAGAAATGCAGATGATAAACTGGTATTCATTGGACAAATATATTATACTACAACTGACATGTGATCACATTTTCACGCAATTTGGGTGCATAGATCCTGAGAAATCGGTACCCAGAACAACCACCTCTGGCCGAAATAACGGCTTTGATACGCCTGAGCATTGTCAAACAGAGAAAAAGAGCTTGGATGGCGTGTACAGGTACAGCTGCCCATGCAGCTTCAACACGATACCACAATTCATCGAGAGTAGTGACTGGCATATTGTGACGAGCCAGTTGCTCGGCCACCATTGACCAGACGTTTTCAATTGGTGAGAGATCTGGAGAATGTGCTGGCCAGGGCAGCAGTCGAACATTTTATGTATCCAGAAAGGCCCGTACAGGACCTGCAACATGCGGTCGTGCATTATCCTGCTGAAATGTAGGGTTTCGGAGGGATCGAATGAAGGGTAGAGCCACGGGTCGTAACACATCTGAAATGAAACGTCCACTGTTCACAGTGCCGTCAATGCGAACAAGAAGTGACCGAACCAATGGCACCCCATACCATCACGCCGGGTGATACGCCAGTATGGCGATGACGAATACACGCTTCCAAGGTGCGTTCACCGCGATGTCGCCACACACGGATGCGACCATTACGATGCTGTAAAACAACCTGGATTCATCCGAAAAAATGACGTTTTGTCATTCGTTCACCCAGGTTCATCGTTGAGTACACCATCGCAGGCGCTCCTGTCTGTGTTGCAGCATCAAGGGTAACCGCAGCCATGGTCTCCGAGCTGATAGTCCATGCTGCTGGGAACGTCGTCGAACTGTTCGTGCAGATGGTTGTTGTCTTGCAAACGTCCCCATCTGTTGACTCAGGGATCGAGACGTGGCTGCACGATCCGTTACAGCCATGCGGATAAGATGCCTGTCAACTCGACTGCTAGTGATACGAGTCCGTTGGGATCCAGCTCGGCGTTCCGTTTTACCCCCCTGAACCCACCGATTCCATATTCTGCTCACAGTCATTGGATCTCGATCAACGCGAGCAGCAATGTCACAATACGATAAACGGCAATCGCGATAGGCTACAATCCGACCTTTATCAAAGTCGGAAACGTGATGGTACGCATTTCTCCTCCTTACACGAGGCATCACAACAATGTTTCGCCTGGCAACGCCGGTCAACTGCAGTTTTTGTATGAGAAATCGGTTGGAAAGTTTCCTCGTGTCAGCACTTTGTAGGTGTCGCCACCGGCGCCAACCTTGTGTGAATGCTCTGAAAATCTAATCATTTGCATATCACAGCATCTTCTTCCTGTCGGTTAAATTTCGCGTCTGTAGCGCGTCATCTTCGTAGTGTAGCAATTTTGGTTGTCAGTAGCGTAATTTTGGGGCTGCTTCATCCTCCAGAACAACGTATTGTGTTCGAACTGTCAGACACTTTTAAACAAAGTCAAAAACTTTACTAGATACCTCTGGATAACGGACACTGCTATGCAAAACTGAAAGACCAAAGTAACTTTCACACAATGTATAACTGCCAAGTAACATAGATTGATGAAATTTGGGCTATACACAGAAAGACCTGCCTCAGTATACCATAGAGGGTAACTGAAAGAAATACACAACGAGATATACAAGGTTTCCGTTTTCAATTACGGAGTGGAATAGAGTGTGTCCCGACATGTCAGGCCAATAGATGTTCAATGTGGTGGCCATCATTTGCTGCACACAATTGCAATCTCTGGCGTAATGAATGTCGTACACGCCGCAGTACATCTTGTGTAATGTCGCCGCAGGCTGCCACAACACGTTGTTTCATATCCTCTGGGGTTGTAGGCACATAACGGTACACATTCTCCTTTAACGTACCCCACAGAAAGAAATCCAGAGGTGTAAGAAGGAGAACGGGCTGGCCAATTTATGCGTCCTCCACGTCCTATGAAACGCCCGTCGAACGTGTACCTCACCCCTCATGGTAATGTACATGTGCGTCAGTGAAAAACACCAATAAAAAGCTGTTAGCATGTGGACGTAATGTGCTGTTCCAGTCTCTTCTGTACCTAAGGTCCATCACCGTTCCATTTGGATCCCTACGTAATTCGGTGCTCTCCGATACACACGATCGAACAGCGGAGGAATGGTACTCAAGCGTCAACTTTAGGTTACAATATCTCCGGATGTAATTAACATTTTACAATGCAACAAACGGCACTGATTACGTATTTGTTTATATGTTCAGATGTGCTAACAAAACTAACGGGGTTCCATTTAAAAAAAAACGTAGGTTTGTGTTAAAAAACATACTTCCGTGCATTTTTTATGGTTTGTATTAACCAATTACACTAGCCCCTCAGCTCACGTTCGGTCTATGGAAGCGATTCGTCAGTATTTGATGTGGTTTATGAAATATATCCAGCGGTAGCGTTAGTTGCCTCACCCTGTATAGAAATGACAGTTTTACTTAAAGACAATAATGACACTAAAGACCTCGACATTTTTGACGGTCCCCTACACATTAAAAGAAGCGCGGCATGTTTCTCAGTTGGGTGTGTGACCTCCACGCACAGCAGTGAACGCTCTGCAACGTACTCCCGTGTTGGCCGTAAGGTTGGCAAGGTGTTCTTGTGGTAGGGCGTTTCATAGCCTCACCAGCACGGTGACAAGTGCTCGATGGTTGTTGGTACATATGGGCGAGCTGAAAAACATCTCCTCAAGGCATCCCACATGAGTCGGGGAAACGGGTAGACAAGTCCAGTCGCCGGATATCCACTCCTTCCAAGAGCTCCTCCACAAAGTGCTGTTGTATGCGGTCGCGCATTGTCATCCGTGAAAATGCAGTCAGGGCTGAATGCACACCTGAAGAATGCAGGAGGAGTACAGTTTCACAATAACGTTGACTAGTCGGTGAACCGTGTTCAAAGATTTGGAAGTCAGTATGCCCATGCAACGTTATGCATCCGTGTCGTAACATTTAGATCACCAAAACGGTAAGGTTCCTGGGTGCATTACGTGTTCTCACTGCTCGCCTTATGAGAGTACGTCCACCATTATCGAACATGATCAGTTTGGAAGTCCAGGTGTTACGGCGTGGAAAGGCATAATGTCGAATTGGTGTACAGTCGTCCAAATATCTTATCACTGTACACTCACCGTCCAACATTTCTGTGACTGTGTACTCCTTTCCCTTGTGCGTCTTGTGAGGGGTGTATTCGGAACTATACATGACTATGTGCGATCGCTTTATGACAGCACAGGTGGAGAAACTCCAGGAACGACAGACTATTCTGCTAATGGAATGGCCGTCCGTTCACCCCGACTCCCTTCGCGCACATGCCGGATGCGTTGCACAGACGTATTGCAGCATGTCCCCGTGCACCAAAGACGTCAGCCACGCTGGTGGAAGAGTGGGAGGCCGTGCCACGACAACTGCTCACCAGCACTGCGGCCAGCACGGGAGCACGATGCAGAGCATGTGCTGCCATCCTTGGTGATGGCACACACCTTATTAGAAACCATGTCCCGCCTTTTCTAATTCCAGGGAACCATCATAAATCGCGGTGAATTCACTGTGATTGCTCCTTTTAATAAAACTGTCATTTCAGTACGTCTCACTGCGTATTTCTTTCAACTGTCTTCTGTACTATACTGTAGCAGATTTTTCTGACTGTTGTTGTGGCCTTCAGTCCTGAGACTGGTTTGATGCAGCTCTCCACGCTACTCTATCCTGTGCAAGCTTCTTCATCTCCCAGTACCTACAGCAATCTACAGTCTTCTGAATGTGCTTATTGTATTCGTCTCTTGGTCTCCCTCTACGATTTTTACCCTGCACGCTGCCCTCCACTACTAAATTGGTGATCCCTCGATGTCTCAGAACATGTCCTACCAACCGATCCCTTCTTCTAGTCAAGTTGTGCCACAAACTCCTCTTCTCCCCAATTCTATTCAATACCTCCTCATTAGTTAAGTGATCTACCCATCCAATCTTCACCATTCTTCTGTAGCACCACATTTCGAAAGCTTCTATTCTCTTCTTGTCCAAACTAGTTATCGTCCATGTTTCACTTCCATACATGGCTACACTCCATACAAATACTGTCAGAAACGACTTCCTGACACTTAAATCTATACTCGATGTTAACAAATTGCTCTTCTTTCCTTGCCATAGCCAGTCTACATTTTATATCCTCTCTACTTCGGCCAGCATCAGTTACTTTGCTCCCCAAATAGCAAAACTCCTTTACTACTTTAAGTGTCTCATTTCCTAATCTAATTCCCTCAGCATCACCCGACTTAATTCGACTACATTGCATTATTCTCGTTTTGCTTTTGTTGATGTTCATCTTATATCCTCTTTTCAAGATACTGTCCATTCCGTTCAACTGCTCTATCAGGTCCTTTGCTGTCTCTGACAGAATTACAATGTCATCGGCGAACCTCAAAGGTTTTATTTCTTCTCCATGGATTTTAACTCCTACTCAGAATTTTCCTTTTGTTTCCTTTACTGCTTGCTCAATATACAGACTGAATAACACCGGGGATAGGCTACAACCCTGTCTCACTCCCTTCCCAACCACTGCTTCCCTTTCATGCCCCTCCACTCTTATAACTGCCATCTGGTTTTTGTACAAATTGTAAACAGCCTTTCGCTCCCTGCATTTTACCCCTGCACACCTTCAGAATTTGAAAGAGAGTATTCCAGTCAATATTGTCAAAAGCTTTCTCTAAGTCTACAAATGCAAAAAATGTAGGTTTGCCTTTCCTTAATCTATTTCCTAAGATAAGTCGTAGGGTCAGTATTGCCTCACGTGTTCCAATATTTCTACGGAATCCAAGCTGATGTTCCTTTCCGACTATGGTCCAGGTTTCATCGTGCTGTCTTACCTGGCTGTGGCACTTGGTGCGAAAGTTACTTCTGTCCTTAAGTGTTGCCCACGAGAGTAGTTTTTTTTTTTAGTAGGTGTCGGTGAGGAAATAAATTTGAAACGTGGCGGGAGCCAAGAAACGCGATAATTCGTTTGTGTCTGGCTAAAGATATGACATCCAAACAGTGTGAAGTTGGTGTCAGTGGATTGTAGGAAGAAATGAAATGTGGTGTGGCGAGGGCCTCTCGGCGGGTAAGCCTGATCGCCTGGTGCAAGTCTTTTGAGGTGACGCCTGTTCGGCGACTTGCGTGTCGATGAGGATGATAAAGACGACACAGACACCCACTCCCCTGAGCGGAGAAAATCTTCCATCGAACCCAGCATGACAAGCCGGCGCACTGTCCACTCAGCTACGGTGGCGGGCAATGGATTGTAGAAACTGCATGACGGGTGACAACGTATTTTTTTTCGGAATCCATTTACATATGCTGCACAACGTGCAGAATTGTTCTATGACATTGTTCTCACGACATCTGGAAGAAGGCGGCAAGTAAATTACCCCAGTCATCCACATAGTGATTGCATAGACGGTCCAGTATTGGCAATATATCATGTTTTTAAAACTAAACTTTCCCTATTCTATGAATGCAGAGTCTTGCAGCGATAATATTGAATAAAATGTTCTCAGGTTCCCTACCGCGTCAATTGCTTGAAACTAAACGAGCTTTCGGCCAAGCACTCCTTGCCCATTGTCATACCACTTGACAATGGCCAAGGAGTGCTTGGCCGAAAGCTCGTGTAGTTTTAAGCAATTGACGTGGTTGGAAACCCGAGAACATTTTATTAAACTTTCCCTATTTAACATGTTATAACACGGAAACTAATTACCGAACGAGTGCCAGACTTGGTGGCATTAATGTCCAGAGTATCAGCTGCATGATTTCCACGCGTCACAGAGCTACCGTGCAACGCCAATGATGGCCACCAGGCGGCGTGGTCAGTCATCGTGATTCATAGCGGTAGTGTTCTGCCCACTCGTCTAACATAGGGTACCTAGGAAAGCTGCTTTCTCGGATCGCTAGCCAACAATTCAAGAAAATCGTATTGATGGAGTTTATTAAAAAAGGAAATGATTACAATACTGAACTTTGTGAGATAGAGACGTGTCGCAAGCAAGGAGCGACAGACAAAGATAAGAAAGCTCTTCAGTGTATACAGGGTGATTCAAAAAGAATACCACAACTTTAAAAATGTGTATTTAATGAAAGAAACATAATATAACCTTCTGTTATACATCATTACAAAGAGTACTTAAAAAGGTTTTTTTTTTCACTCAAAAACAAGTTCAGAGATGTTCAATATGGCCCCCTCCAGACACACGAGCAATATCAACCCGATACTCCAACTCGTTCCACACTCTCTGTAGCATATCAGGCGCAACAGTTTGGATAGCTGCTGTTATTTTTCGTTTCAAATCATCAATGGTGGCTGGGAGAGGTGGCCGAAACACCATATCCTTTACATACCCCCATAAGAAAAAATCGCAGGGGGTAAGATCAGGGCTTCTTGGAGGCCAGTGATGCTCTGTCACGGGCTGCCTGGCGGCCGATCCATCGCCTCGGGTAGTTGACGTTCAGGTAGTTACGGACAGATAAGTGCCAATGTGGTGGCGCTCCATCCTACTGAAATATGAATTGTTGTGCTTCTTGTTCGAGCTGAGGGAACAGCGAATTCTCTAACATCTCCAGATACTGTAGTCCAGTTACAGTAGCACCTTCGAAGAAAAAGGGACCAAAAACTTTATTGGCTGAAATGGCACAGAAAACGTTCACCTTAGGCGAGTCACGTTCATACTGAGTTGTTTCCCGCGGATTCTCAGTGCCCCATATACAGACATTGTGACGGTTGACTTTCCCGTTAGTGTGGAAAGTTGCTTCATCACTAAACACAATCACTGAAACGAAAGATTCATCTGTTTCCATTTGAGCAAGGATAAAATCACAGAAATCGATTCTTTTAATCTTATCAGCTGCAGACAGTGCTTGAACCAATTTCAGACGATAAGGTTTCATAACTAACCTTTTTCGTAGGACTCTCCATACAGTTGATTGTGGAATTTGAGCGGTCGCCATCGTAGCATCAACTGACGCTGACGCCTAGTCAACAGCGCCTCAAGCGAACAAATGTACAAGTAAATGAAACTTTATAGCTCCCTTAATTCGCCGACAGATAGTGCTTAGCTCTGCCTTTTGTCGTTGCAGAGTTTTAAATTCCTAAAGTTGTGGTATTCTTTTTGAATCACCCTGTACAGTTCCTAATAGAAGTGAACCAGTATAGTTTCTAAGTCACTGCTGTAGCGTCCGTAGGTCGGCTCGACTTCGACTCCGCCCACGGCTAGGCGGCGCAGCGGTTATATTCTCTTCGTGTAGAGGCCGCTCCCGTCTCGGTGTCGTCCTAGAGAGGGGTTCGTCAGCGTACTGTTGGCTGACGTCGTCTCACAGCCCTCTCTGCTGTAACGTCCCTGCCCGACGTGCCGGCTCTTGTCGTTAACGCTGGAACAATAGTCTCACACATCTGACCAGTTGCAGTGAACTTGCTGACGTGTCAACATGAGCTTGGACAAACGGAGCATGACATTATTGGTGGAGCTCTATTATCAAAACAACAATAATGCTGCAGCTGCACTTCGACAATATCGCCAGCTGAAAGGATTGTGGAAGGGTCCTCTTTCTCTACCTGCTGTGCGGAGCATGAGGAAGAAGTTCGAATCAAGTGCAGAAATGGGTGTCGCTCCGGGAAGAGGCCGACGAGCGGTTGCACCACAGGTGTTTGATGAAATCTCTGTAACTATGGCAGACAACAATGCGCGCAGTTGCCGATCGTGAGGCAGCGCGCGGGCTGTGACACGACAGCTCAATATTCCATGGTCCACTGTACGGAAGGTGCTTCAAACCATTCTCAAATGGTACCCATACAAGATCCATATCGTACGGCAGCTTGCGTGCGCCACAGGACGCACAACGACATATGGACTCTGCTCTCTCGCAAGGACTGGAGCTGACGAAGGGTGTCCCTGGACCATCCTACGGGCAGACGAAACTCCGTTTTCTCTACCGAGTGAGGAGAACGCACAGAACTGCCGAGTGCGGGGATCTTCACATGGAGATCTGTGCATGAAGTTCCTCTGTATGGTGAACGTGTCACCGTATGGCGTGGCCTCACGGCTTCGTTCATCATTGGCCCATTATTTTTTGAATAGGTTCTTTTAGTACCCATGTGGATGACCTCACACTTTTGTTTCTTTAGTGCCAATTGCCGCTTTCGGCACCATACAGAAATTCTCTCTAGATCATTTTGTAATTGGAATTGATCGTCTGATGATTTTACTATACGGTAAATTACAGCGTCATCTGCAAACAATCTAAGAGGGCTGCTCAGATTATCACCTAGATCATTTACGTAAATCAAGAGCAGCAGAGGGCCTATGACACTACCTTGCAGAACGCCAGATATCACTACTGTTCTACTCGATTATTTACCATCTATCACTATGAACTGTGACCTCTCTGAGATGAAATCTTGAATCCAGTCACACAACTGAGACGATACTCCATATGCACCCAGTTTGATTAATAGTCGCTTGTGAGGAACGGTATCAAAAGCCTTCTGGAAATCTAGGAATATGGAATCGTTCTGAGATCCATTGTCGACAGCACTCATTACTTCATGGCATTAATTACGATATTTTCTGAATCCATGTTGGTTATGTATCAATAAGTCAATTTGTTCAAGGTGATTCATAATGTTCGAGTACAGTTTTTGCTTCAAAATCCTACTGCAAATTCTGTAATTCTGTAATTCTCTAATTCAATGGGTTACTACTATTTCCTTTCTTGAATATTAGTGTGACCTGTGCTACTTTCCAGTCTTTAGGAAGAGACCTTTCGTCAAGTGAGCGGTTGAATATGTTTGCTAAGCAAGGCTCTATTGTGTCTGCATACTCTGAGAGGAACCTGACTGGTATATCATCTGGACCGGAAGACTTGCCTTTATTAAGTCATTTGAGTTGTTTCGCAACACTTAAGATATCTACGTTTATGTCACTCATGCTAACAGCTGTTCTGGTTTCGAATTCTGGAATATTTACTTCGTATTCTTTCGTGAAGGAATTACGGAAAACTGTATTAAGACGTCAGGAAAAAAATGGTTCTGAGCACTATGGGACTTAACATCTGTGGTCATCAGTCCCCTAGAACTTAGAACTACTTAAACCTAACTAACCTAAGGACATCACACACATCCATGCCCGAGGCAGGATTCGAACCTGCGACCGTAGCAGTCGCGCGGTTCCGGACTGAGACGTCAGGAAATAACTTCCATGTTACTAGAGTGAGCTGCAGAGGGAAACACTGTAGAGGAAGACTGAGATAGGGATGTATCGATCAAGTCATTGGGAACGTAGGTTGCAAGTATACTCCGATATGAAGAGGTTGGCGCAGGAGAAGAATTCGTGGCGGGCCGCATCAAACCAGTCACAAGACAAACGACTCATAAAAAAAATTCACGATATGTACACTCCTGGAAATGGAAAAAAGAACACATTGACACCGGTGTGTCAGACCCACCATACTTGCTCCGGACACTGCGAGAGGGCTGTACAAACAATGATCACACGCACGGCACAGCGGACACACCAGGAACCGCGGTGTTGGCCGTCGAATGGCGCTAGCTGCGCAGCATTTGTGCACCGCCGCCGTCAGTGTCAGCCAGTTTGCCGTGGCATACGGAGCTCCATCGCAGTCTTTAACACTGGTAGCATGCCGCGACAGCGTGGACGTGAACCGTATGTGCAGTTGACGGACTTTGAGCGAGGGTGTATAGTTGGCATGCGGGAGGCCGGGTGGACGTACCGCCGAATTGCTCAACACGTGGGGCGTGAGGTCTCCACAGTACATCGATGTTGTCGCCAGTGGTCGGCGGAAGGTGCACGTGCCCGTCGACCTGGGACCGGACCGCAGCGACGCACGGATGCACGCCAAGACCGTAGGATCCTACGCAGTGCCGTAGGGGACCGCACCGCCACTTCCCAGCTAATTAGGGACACTGTTGCTCCTGGGGTATCGGCGAGGACCATTCGCAACCGTCTCCATGAAACTGGGCTACGGTCCCGCACACCGTTAGGCCGTCTTCCGCTCACGCCCCAACATCGTGCAGCCCGCCTCCAGTGGTGTCGCGACAGGCGTGAATGGAGGGACGAATGGAGACGTGTCGTCTTCAGCGATGAGAGTCGCTTCTGCCTTGGTGCCAATGATGGTCGTATGCGTGTTTGGCGCCGTGCAGGTGAGCGCCACAATCAGGACTGCATACGACCGAGGCACACAGGGCCAACACCCGGCATCATGGTGTGGGGAGCGATCTCCTACACTGGCCGTACACCACTGGTGATCGTCGAGGGGACACTGAATAGTGCACGGTACATCCAAACCGTCATCGAACCCATCGTTCTACCATTCCTAGACCGGCAAGGGAACTTGCTGTTCCAACACGACAATGCACGTCCGCATGTATCCCGTGCCACCCAACGTGCTCTAGAAGGTGTAAGTCAACTACCCTGGCCAGCAAGATCTCCGGATCTGTCCCCCATTGAGCATGTTTGGGACTGGATGAAGCGTCGTCTCACGCGGTCTGCACGTCCAGCACGAACGCTGGTCCAACTGAGGCGCCAGGTGGAAATGGCATGGCAAGCCGTTCCACAGGACTACATCCAGCATCTCTACGATCGTCTCCATGGGAGAATAGCAGCCTGCATTGCTGCGAAAGGTGGATAAATGGTTCAAATGGCGCTGAGCACTATGGGACTCAACATCTTAGGTCATAAGTCCCCTAGAACTGAGAACTACTTAAACATAACTAACCTAAGGACATCACACACACCCATGCCCGAGGCAGGATTCGAACCTGCGACCGTAGCAGTCCCGCGGTTCTGGACTGCAGCGCCAGAACCACTAGACCACCGCGGCCGGCAAAAAAAAGGTGGATATACACTGTACTAGTGCCGACATTGTGCATGCTCTGTTGCCTGTGTCTATGTGCCTGTGGTTCTGTCAGTGTGATCATTTGATGTATCTGACCCCAGGAATGTGTCAATTAAGTTTCCCTTCCTGGGACAATGAATTCACGGTGTTCTTATTTCAATTTCCAGGAGTGTAAATAACGTATCAGATAATGTCTGAAGTTCAAGTGGCTTACTGCGGATGATGCCACTGTAAACAGAGAATTCACGACGCAAGAAACGTCTGACGAAATGCAGGAAGATCTGCAGATTGTGTAGGGAGCGCCAATTGACACTCACCGTAAACAAATTTGACGTACTGGGAATACTTAGAGAAAAAGCACCCCGTCTTCAGGCCACAAGTGGCCCATCGGGACCATCCGACCGCCGTGTCATCCTCAGCTGAGGATGCGGATAGGAGGGGCGTGTGGTCAGCACACCGCTCTCCCGGTCGTTACGATAGTTTTCTTTGACCTGAGCCGCTACTATTCGATCGAGTAGCTCCTCAATTGGCATCACGAGGCTAAGTGCACCACGAAAAATGGCAACAACAGCACGTGGCCGCGCGGACGGTCACCCATCCAAGTGGCGGTCGCGCCCGACAGCGCTTAACTTCGGTGATCTAACGGGAACCGGTGTTTCCACTGCGGCAAGGCTGTTGCCAATACTTAGAGAGAAAGACCTTTTATTGTATCAGTAAACAATTGCTGAGTATGCGTACGGAGCGATTTGAAGTGGAACGACGACATAAAATTAATCGCGAGTAAGGCACAGGCCAGACTGAGATTCATCAAAAGAATCCTCAGGAAATGTAGTCCATCAACAAAGGAAGTAGCCTACATAACGCTCGTTCGACCAATACTCGAATATTACACGTCAGTGTGGGATCCATACCAGACAGGACTGAAAGAGGGAATGGAGCACATGCAAAGAAGAGCGGCGCGTTTCGTCACAGTTTCATTCAGTAAGCGCGAAAGCGTCACGGAGACGCTCTGCCAAGTACAGTGGCAAGTGCTGCAAGAGAGGCGTTCTGCATCGCGTTGTGGTCTACCGTTGAAGTTCCGAGAGCGTACACTCCTGTACGAGTCAACCAATACATTGCTGCTTCCTCCTACGTAAATCTCGCGAAAAGATCATGACGATAAAATTAGAGAGATTCGAGGCCGCACGGAGGTTTACCAGCAATCGTTCTCCCAGCAACTGGAACAGGAACAGGGAAGGTCATATTGGTACACAAAGTATCCTCCGGTCCGCCACACACTGTAAAGAGGTTTGCGGAGTTTCGATGTAGATGTAGATGTGGATATGTTGTGCGGCACTTGCGGGAGTCTTCAGGCGAGTGGGGAAACCTAGGGAAAAGCGAGGCAAAGTGTTCCCCCGCCTGCAGCCCGCAGTGTGGCAAACCTGTTCCCTCCGTGACCGCGTAGGACGCGGGAAATCCTTATCTTATCTTATCGGGCGGAAACTGGTGTTACAACTTCCGTCAGGTAATGACGCAACCGTGTTCCACCCGTGCAGCTCCAACGCACAGCTGGCAGGTACAAGGAAGACGCACATTTTTCCCTCTGTTTTATTTATTTATTTATTTATTTATTGAGCCATCAGTGCCCTTACAGGTCAGATGCGACCCGCCGCGTATTCCTCTCCTTTGCCAGCCACCTCATCTCAGAGTAGCACTTGCAACCCATGTCCTCAATTATTTGTTGGATGTATTCCAGTCTCTTTCAAATTCTAAAGGTGGCAGGGGTAAAATACAGGGAGCGAAAGGCTATTTACAATTTGTACAGAAACCAGATGGCAGTTATAAGAGTAGAGGGGCATGAAAGGGAAGCAGTGGTTGGGAAGGAAGTGAGACAGGGTTGTAGCCTCTCCCCGATGTTATTCAATCTGTATATTGAGCAAGCAGTAAAGGAAACAAATGAAATATTCGGAGTAGGTATTAAAATCCATGGAGAAGAAATAAAAACTTTGAGGTTCGCCGATGACATTGTAATTCTGCCAGAGACAGCAAAGGACTTGGAAGAGCAGTTGAACGGAATGGACAGTGTCTTGAAAAGAGGATATAAGATGAACATCAACAAAAGCAAAACGAGAATAGTGCAATGTAGTCGAATTAAGTCGGGCGATGCTGAGGGAATTAGATTAGGAAATGAGACACTTAAAGTAGTAAAGGAGTTTTGCTATTTGGGGAGCAAAATAACTGATGATGGTCGAATTAGAGAGGATATAAAATGTAGACTGGCAATGGCAAGGAAAGCGTTTCTGAAGAAGAAAAATTTGTTAACATCGAGTATAGATTTAAGTGTCAGGAAGTCGTTTCTGAAAGTATTTGTATGGACTGTAGTCATGTATGAAAGTGAAACATGGACGATAAATAGTTTGGACAAGAAGAGAATAGAAGCTTTCGAAATGTGGTGCTACAGAAGAATGCTGAACATTAGATGGGAAGATCACATAACTAGTGAGTGAGGTATTGAATAGGATTGGGGAGAAGTGGAGTTTGTGGCACAACTTGACAGAAAGAAGGGACCGGTTGGTAGGACATGTTCTGAGGCATCAAGGGATCACAAATTTAGTATTGAAGGGCAGCCTGGAGGGTAAAAATCGTAGAGGGAGACCAAGAGATGAATACGCTAAGCAGATTCAGAAGGATGTAGGTTGCAGTAGGTACTGGGAGATGAAGAAGCTTGCACAGGATAGGGTAGCATGGAGAGCTGCATCAAACCAGTCTCAGGACTGAAAACCACAACAACAACAACAACAACAATTCCAGTGTTTGTCCTCCCATACAGTTTTTACGCTCTACAGCTCCCTCCAGCCCCATGGAAGTTATTCTCGGTAGTCTTACTAAATCTCCTATCGTCCTGTCCCTTCTTGAAAGTGTTTTCCATATTTTCTGTCCCCGCCTAACATGCAAAAGAACTTGTTCATTCCTTACGCGCTATAGCGGACAGACCTTGGCTCAAGTGCCAACTTTCCCATCGGTAATGCAAATAGTGTTCTACGCTAATATCCATAAATTACGGGATGTTCGAAATTCATAAAACAGTTTAAATCTGTCCTCTCCAAGCCACACTATGGTGTGTCGTACAGTGTACTTGAAAGTCGTCTCTTCATTTGCAATTTAATTTTTTGTTTGCAGCACATTTCCTTGTTTTCAAAAGCGAGCTTATCTTTTGGAACGCTTTTCGTCTTTCTGCTATAGTCGGTTTCGATTAGTCGAAATAAGCTCTTCGGGCAACCTATGTTCGTCTCCACGGACGCATTTCGCATCTTTGGTGGTCGGTTTAGGCCAGCAGCCAATGGTAATCGTTCGCGGTTTGTGCAACCACAATGTGTTGCAGTTCGAATGTGTGTGTGTCATTCTGGTGCTAATTCTCGTCATGTTCCGTTCTGCTTGATATTTGGCGGGCGGGGTAAGTCTGGCTCTTACTGGCGTCGGTGAGAGCTGGTTCGAAGTTTCGGCATTACGGAACCGTCCGATTCTACTCGTATGCTTTGACCCATAACGTCATCATCGAAAACCCTACTTCCAGCGTACAGAAAATGGCGACGATGGCGCCACTACATACACATGCCAAGAAACGCGAAAAAAAAAAAAAATAGAAACTAGTGGGACAACCGCGGCAAATTGCGGGTTTGGCGCGTGGACAAGCTAAATATATAACAATAAAAAAACACCGCACCATCCAAAAAATATCAATTTACAACATATCACTACAGCCACAAAACCAACAGGAATTCGACATTTTCTTTGACTTATCTCAACTGCAGCTATCGATACCAAAAAACCACCACCTACAGCTCCGAAAAGTAGACCCAAAACCCCAAGTAAAAAACCCAAATACCCCCATAATCACTACATCAATTAAAACACCACCGACATACCGTAAATATACGACAGACATGACCATTACTGTAGACTAAAACCAAACAAAAATTACTCACCAACAAAAGCCTCCAACAATATCGCCTAGGTTGGACATCACAGACATGTACACATTCAAACCCCCCCCCCCCACACACACACACAAACACATGCACCAAAAACAAAAACAAAAAAATCTGAAACACTCACAACTTCCCACCCATAAACCAACCCCAGTCCACCCGATATCACCCCCATAAACACAACCATGAAAGAAAAGACACAAATGTAAACCAAAGTCAATCACACCTGACAGAGAAACAAAAACGGCAGCCAAACTGGTTCTCTCCAACATAATCTCTAAAAACTCGCCCCCCCCCCCCCCCCCAAGCCATAACCTGCCCCACATCCAGTACCCATAACACCCCACTAGCATACCCACGCCCAACCCCCTCAACTCGGCACCCTAGGCCTATTCATCCTCCACAGAGCCTTCAAAAACACGATAAAAAGACCAAAATTCTCAGGGGCGCTGTTCCACCAGCACTACTCGCCCATATGAGATTTCTGGATAGAAGAGCGCCTCTTTCCTCTACCTGTAACACATTTAACTGCCCCACCCCCACCCCACACCAACCTCGCCATAACCCATCATGTTAGTACAAGCTCCAGTGTCGTAACCCTTAAACTGTATACTCTAGTTTCTTATTAAATGATCAAAACACTTCTTCCACAAAACCCTTTAAGACGGAAATGCAAAATGGTTCAAGTGGCTCTGAGCACTATGGGACTTAACATCTGAGGTCATCAGTCCCCTATAACTTAGAACTACTTAAACCTAACTAACCTAAGGACATCACACACAACCATGCCCGAGGCAGGATTCGAACCTGCGACCGTATTGGTTGTGCGGTTCCAGACTGAAGCGCCTAGAGCCGCTCGGCCACAACGGCCGACATCATACATTACAGTACTACCGTCTTCAACATATTCCTCAATCAGCCCCATTAGTTCCATCTTACTAAACTCCTGCAAAACCCTAAAAACACAATCAGCATATTCACCCCCGAAATAACAGCTCCCCACACCCACAAAAAAATTCGAGTACTGCCTCTCCCATACTTCTCCTTATCAAACTGTGATTCGTCAATTTCAGCAACAATCGCCGGCCCACCAAACTTCCTACACGTCACGCATTCCGAACAAACCCCACGACAAAAACGAAAACCAAATTAAAACACCTCACTCGCACCAGTCTCACGCTCACAAATATTTGGAGAAGACCGATAACAAAAATAAAACGCAAGCAAGATTATCTTTCTTATGGCCAGCCTAGATGTCTCAAATCAGGTACTGTGTCTTACCGAACGCCAAATATTGTCGAGCCGACAACGCCACGTACACATTTTGTTGCTGGTCCTAGCCGCCGGAACTCTCGACAGCTTCACAGTGTGCCCGCCTAACGTATTCAGCAGATAGATGGAAAACCTGCAGAACCTGTATAACGTCACCCATGATAGAACGTGACGATACACTCGTAAACTTGTCTGCCATATACAGGGCTATTACAAATGATTGAAGCGATTTCATAAATTCACTGTAGCTCCATTCATTGACGTATGGTCACGACACACTACAGATACGTAGAAAAACTCATAAAGTTTTGTTCGGCTGAAGCCGCACTTCAGGTTTCTGCCGCCAGAGCGCTCGAGAGCGCAGTGAGACAAAATGGCGACAGGAGCCGAGAAAGCGTATGTCGTGCTTGAAATGCACTCACATCAATCAGTCATAACAGTGCAACGACACTTCAGGACGAAGTTCAACAAAGATCCACCATCTGCTAACTCCATTCGGCGATGGTATGCGCAGTTTAAAGCTTCTGGATGCCTCTGTAAGGGGAAATCAACGGGTCGGCCTACAGTGAGCGAAGAAACGGTTGAACGCGTGCGGGCAAGTTTCACGCGTAGCCCGCGGAAATCGACGAATAAAGCAAGCATGGAGCTAAACGTACCACAGCCGACGGTTTGGAAAATCTTACGGAAAAGGCTAAAGCAGAAGCCTTACTGCTTACAATTGCTACAAGCCCTGACACCCGATGACAAAGTCAAACGCTTTGAATTTTCGGCGCGGTTGCAACAGCTCATGGAAGAGGATGCGTTCAGTGCGAAACTTGTTTTCAGTGATGAAGCAACATTTTTTTCTTAATGGTGAAGTGAACAGACACAATGTGCGAATCTGGGCGGTAGAGAATCGTCACGAATTCGTGCAGCAAATTCGCAATTCACCAAAAGTTAACGTGTTTTGTGCAATCTCACGATTTAAAGTTTACGGCCCCTTTTTCTTCTGCGAAAAAAACGTTACAGGACACGTGTTTCTGGACATGCTGGAAAATTGGCTCATGCCACAACTGGAGACTGACAGCGCTGACTTCATCTTTCAACAGGATGGTGCTCCACCGCACTTCCATCATGTGTTCGGCATTTCTTAAACAGGAGATTGGGAAACCAATGGATCGGTCGTGGTGGAGATCATGATCAGCAATTCATGTCATGGCCTCCACGCTCTCCCGACTTAACCCCATGCGATTTCTTTCTGTGGGGTTATGTGAAAGATTCAGTGTTTAAACCTCCTCTACCAAGAAACGTGCCAGAACTGCGAGCTCGCATCAACGATGCTTTCGAGCTCATTGATGGGGACATGCTGCGCCGAGTGTGGGAGGAACTTGATTATCAGCTTGATGTCTGCCGAATCAATAAAGGGGCACATATCGAACATTTGTGAATGCCTAAAAAAACTTTTTGAGTTTTTGTATGTGTGTGCAAAGCATTGTGAAAATATCTCAGATAATAAAGTTATTGTAGAGCTGTGAAATCGCTTCAATCATTTGTAATAACCCTGTACATACCTAACGAAAAAAAAATAAAAAAATAGTTTTCTTTCGGCACAACAAACATCAAACTAATCAGACCTAACGAAAACTTAAACACATAAACAACAAAAAAACCTTAATAACTCAATGAAAAAAGTAAGCGCTTCCAGAACTCACTTTATCGCACCAATTGCCCAGACTCAAAACCACGTTACCACAATGGCAACCAAAAACTCAAATGAACCAAATACCACGCGTTAAACCCAGCAGGTCAACATCCACCACCAGATAGTACTATCAAATACAACTACACAACATCTACAAACACAACCAACTCAAAAACACCTCGTCATAGTGACGTCACACACCACAACGCAATTACGCCACGGGTCGGACGCTTCCATTCACCCGAAGTTTCTACAACGATGTAGAAAATGATTGCTGTCTTTTCAACCACTTGTCGTGGTGGCTGTTAGGGGAATTTCTTTCAGAAGTGGATTCTAAATATCTGCACAGTTAACACGGTCGCTCTTCGTTCATACTTCCTATGAGATCCTTCTGCGTGCTGAAGTGGGAGCACGTAAGTTGTTTACTTTCCGTTAAATTTTATTGGACTAGTTATTAGTATTATTATTATTAATGGCGAATTCTCCTCAAAAATGGAAGACGTTAACCAAACAATCGATCAATTTTTCTTTGAGTTCTTCTTGTTCTTCCGATAGGCTTTTGTTCTTTCCGAAAAGACTTGTTTACGCTTATCCAACCACTTTGGTCTGTACTGTTTTTCTTTCGGTTGCTCTGGTATAACTTCCCATTTGTCTCCTTCGTTTCCCAAGGTGTCTCTTTCTAGAATGTCGGCTGGTTTGCATTATTTAGGTCATTTCGAATTTCATCCATCGATTTTCTGGTAGTCGGCCGAGATGGCCAAAGCATTTCATTCGCCTTTTCCCGATATCAGTTTCGATGTTTGAAAACATTTCCGTTGCTTTAATTGATTGTATCCTATAACCATCTTGGGTATGTCTTCCCCCTAGACTTTTCCTGGTGATCTTTCTCTCTTTTTTATGTCTTCAAGATGTTGTTTTCTGTTAAGAGTTAGTGTTTCATTTGCGTAGAGGATTGCTGGTTTTATTGTAAAATTGTAGTGTCGAATTTTTGCCCCTGTTGACATTGATTTTTGTTGTAGAGGTTTTGCGTTTACCCCAATTCTTTTTTAATTTTTTGGAGACGATGTTGCTGTGAGACTTTTTCAATACCTGTTGGTTCGATGAATTCTCCAAGGTATTTTAAGTATGGGACTCTGTTAATTTTACCATATTTCGTTTTCAAGCTTGAAATTTCTGTTTTTGAACAAAAGAATTCAGTTTTCTCAAATGAAATTTGTAAACCTACTTTTTCTGCACATTCTTTGAGTACTTCCGCCTTTTTGACTGCAGTCTGCTCATCTTCTGTTAGTATTGCCAGGTCGTCCGCAAATGCATGATGTGGCGTGTAGAGGTTGGTTTTGGCAACGTGCAGTTGGATTGACTTCCAAACCCCACGTTTCTTGAGGCCTTTCTCCCATTCTTCCATAACATTGCATAGAACTACGTTGAACAGAATAGGAGAGAGTCCATCACCTTGTGTCACACCTGTTTCGATGACGAAGGGTTCTCCCCCATAAAATTTACTTTAGATTTCGTGCCAATTAGTGTTTGTTTTATGATTTATAGTGATTTTGGGATCTAATCACGTCTCTTCTAAAATTTAGAATAGTGAGGGCCTGACTATTGAAAAGCATGCTTTTTTTGAAATCTACAAATATTCACATTACAGGTTTTTGTTTGAAAGCTCGCATTTTGAGTATGGTTTTGTGGTTGAAAATTTGCTCCGAACATGATCTGTTCGGTCTGAATCCTGCTTGATATTCTGCTACTTTGGACTAATTATTATAATTATTATTATTTAGTGTGGTTGAGTGGGGTGGTAGAAGTCTTTCAAGTGGGCGCCACTCCGGCGACTTTGGATAGCGTACTCAACCAGGGAAACGGAACCTACAGTTTACCGCGGAATCCGAACGATGTGTCGTTTCTGGTTGTTCCTCACACCACTGAGAGGAGAAGTCTAGGTAAAAATCGGACTGAAAAATCCGTGTTCGAACAGGATTCGATTCCACATTGGTAGAATACTCACGGGAGCAAAGTGGGCAGGGGTCAAAATAAGACGTCTGGCCGCACTCTCTCTGTCGCCGAACAGGACGAAGTGCAAGGGTTAAATGACTCATTTATTTACTAGCAAAAAATAAATCCGCCTTTTCGTAACGTGTCCCTGTCGCCAAAATTTTAAAAGGAGAAGGGTTCCGTAAAAGTGCGCGAAGAAAAAAGAAAACAAGCACAGGGGAACACTTCTGGAACTCGCACACTCGCGTCGATACCTCACGAACGCCGCCGCCCCATTTTCATGGCATATCTTCTGGAACTGTCGTGTAGCTACCGTCATCTCTTCAGTCATCTACGTGTGGATGTATCAAATTCATCTCCTATAATACTATCTCCAAACAAATAATGAATCACGTTCCCTCTGAACCACGTGACGGCGTTGTGTTTCGTCCGCCGATAACAAACATTGTCCGGGTAGAGTAGACAGCAGGAATCGACAAAGGCGGGCGACACCCGCAAAAAGAGAGCCTAAAAAATAACAGATATTTCCCACCGGCCCACAGTGTGGCCGGTGTTCGCTGTATCCTGAACGTTGCAGTTCACAAATAAAGGCGAATCAGTAAGATGGATCCTACGGAGTATCTAGCAAGTAATCTGTTTCTCGTTCATCGTCACGTACCAGGCCGAAGGTTGTTTTTTAAGTAAGGGCCGTTTTCATTTTTAAAAAAAGATACAAATACTTTTGTAAAAAAAACTTTTATTTTCTGATTCTACAAACTTTTACCTATTTTTCTACATAGTTGCCTTGTTTATTTAAGCACTTGTCATACCGTACAACTAAGTTTTTAATTCCCTCTTCAAAGAATTCGGCCGCCTGCTCCGACAGCCAAGAGTTCAGCCGCTTTCACTTCATCGTCGTCATTGAAGCGCTGCCCGCCAAGATGGTGTTTCAGGTACCGGAAAAGGTGAAAATCGCTAGGAGCAAGGTCGGGGCTGTATGGTGCATGGTCCAAAACTTTCCAGCCAAAAGAGTCAATCAAATCCCGAGTCTTTTGAGAGGTGTGAGGCCTAGCGTTATCGTGCAGGAGCAAAACTCCTTTTGTCAGCATGCCGCGCCTTTTGTTTTGAATTGCTCTGCGGAGCTTCTTTAGAGTTCCACAGTAGGCATCTGAGTTGATTGTCGTTCCTCGTGGCATAAAGTCCACTAGCAAAACACCCCGCTGCTCCCAGAACACAGTTGCCATAATCTTGCGCGTTGACAGCGTCTGTTTGGCTTTGACCTTGACGGGTGAGGTTGTGTGTCGCCATTCCATCGATTGTCGCTTGCTTTCGGGAGTGATATGGGACACCCATGTTTCATCTCCAGTGACAATTTGACTCAACATGTCATCCCCAGCTTCCTCGTAACGAATCAAAAAGTCCAATGAAGTGGCAAATCTCTTCCCTTTGTGGTCCTCTGTGAGGAGTCTGGATACCCACTGAGAACAGAGTTTCTTAAAGTTTAGGTTTTCAGATAAAATTTTGTACAAAACCGATCTTGAAACTTGTGGAAATTCCAAAGAAAGAGAGGAAATTGTGAATTTTCTGTCCTCACGAATCTTTTTTTCGACTGCAGCCACCAAATCATCAGTGATCACAGAGGGCCGGCCTGAGCGTTCTTCGTCATGGACGTTTTGACGGCCATTTTTAAAGTCTCTAACCCATTGACGCACTTTACCTTCACTCACTGCATTCAAGCCATAAACTTATGTTAACTGACGATGAATTTCTGCAGCTGATAGGCTCCTCGCGGTCAAAAAAAGTACCACTGACCATATCTCACACGCGGCGGGCGATTCAATAATCGTAAACATTATAAAGTAGCACAGCGATGCGTACACGTCAGCTACAGAGCTGCAACTTGCATCAGTGTGAACGGGAAGGATGCCGGCAAGTGGCGCGGTGGCTTGTTACGGCGTCCGCGCGAACTTCGGGACTATACCCGCGAACGGCCCTTACTTAAAAAACAACCCTCGTACGTCTCAGTCTAGCGCTACAGCGTTCACACTGCGCCACACTACCCTACAGCGCACGGTAGGACGTATCAGTTGCCGCGCGGGATTAGCCGAGCGGTCTCAGGCGCTGCAGTCATGGACTGTGCGACTGGTCCCGGCGGAGGTTCGAGTCCACCCTCGAGCACGGGTGTGTGTGTTTGTCCTTATTATAATTTAGATTAAGTAGTGTGTAAGCTTAGGGACTGATGACCTTAGCAGATAAGTCCCATAAGATTTCAGACACATTTGAACATTTTGAACGTATCAGTTCGCCGATGTTGGGCGACCGGCGGCGGAGTGCCGTGCGACAGATGTCACTGGCCGCTGTTGAGCGGCGGAGACAGGGAGAACGTCCCGTGATTGGCTGTACTCCAGGTAAAACCCTCCAAAAGAGGAAAGTGGCACCGGCATCTCGATGTGGCCACAGGAGGGTCAAGGAAAGACTGCGACAGAGCCTCCGTAAGTGAGCCCGTGACACTGGTCCGGCATCTCCGGCTATGCTTGAGGCGCATATCAGCGTAGAGAGACAACGCTCGGTCATGAACGCTGACAAGACCAAGTCCACCGCGTTATTTAGAAAGAGTGAGGCGATTGTATCGTACCTTAGGTTGCTGTGTCGCCCGAACAGGACCCAGCCGGGGTAGAAAGCACCAGAGGCGCAAATACGCGAGCTGGTGGCAGTGCCGTAGAGATTCGCCGCTTCCGCGAATTACACCCGCGCCACGACCGGCGCTGAGGGTGACGATATCGAGTTTGCCTCGGCCAGTTGCCGGCCATGCACAATCCGCCAGTGACCGTACGACAACGGACAGAAGGCTACTCAGAAGAGCAGCTCTGGTCCACTTGGTTATAGATCATCGTCCAGGGTTGAGTTAGACAGGCAACGTCGTTTAGTGATGGAAGTGAACAGACAGCTCTTGTAAATTGCATTTGCTATACAGGGTGTTACAAAAAGGTACGGCCAAACTTTCAGGAAACATTCCTCACGGACAAAGAAAGAAAATACACTCCTGGAAATTGAAATAAGAACACCGTGAATTCATTGTCCCAGGAAGGGGAAACTTTATTGACACATTCCTGGGGTCAGATACATCACATGATCACACTGACAGAACCACAGGCACATAGACACAGGCAACAGAGCATGCACAATGTCGGCACTAGTACAGTGTATATCCACCTTTCGCAGCAATGCAGGCTGCTATTCTCCCATGGAGACGATCGTAGAGATGCTGGATGTAGTCCTGTGGAACGGCTAGCCATGCCATTTCCACCTGGCGCCTCAGGTGGACCAGCGTTCGTGCTGGACGTGCAGACCGCGTGAGACGACGCTTCATCCAGTCCCAAACATGCTCAATGGGGGACAGATCCGGAGATCTTGCTGGCCAGGGTAGTTGACTTACACCTTCTAGAGCACCTTGGGTGGCACGGGATACATGCGGACGTGCATTGTTGGAACAGCAAGTTCCCTTGCCCCTGGAGGCGGGCTGCACGATGTTGGGGCGTGAGCGGAAGACGGCCTAACGGTGTGCGGGACCGTAGCCCAGCTTCATGGAGACGGTTGCGAATGGTCCTCGCCGATACCCCAGGAGCAACAGTGTCCCTAATTAGCTGGGAAGTGGCGGTGTGGTCCCCTACGGCACTGCATAGGATCCTACGGTCTTGGCGTGCATACGTGCGTCGCTGCGGTCCGGTCCCAGGTCGACGGGCACGTGCACCTTCCGCCGACCACTGGCGACAACATCGATGTACTGTGGAGACCTCACGCCCCACGTGTTGAGCAATTCGGCGGTACGTCCACCCGGCCTCCCGCATGCCCACTATACGCCCTCGCTCAAAGTCCGTCAACTGCACATACGGTTCACGTCCACGCTGTCGTGGCATGCTACCAGTGTTAAAGACTGCGATGGAGCTCCGTATGCCACGGCAAACTGGCTGACACTGACGGCGGCGGTGCACAAATGCTGCGCAGCTAGCGCCATTCGACGGCCAACACCGCGGTTCCTGGTGTGTCCGCTGTGCCGTGCGTGTGATCATTGCTTGTACAGCCCTCTCGCAGTGTCCGGAGCAAGTATGGTGGGTCTGACACACCGGTGTCAATGTGTTCTTTTTTCCATTTCCAGGAGTGTATGTTATGTGGACATGTGTCCGGAAACGCTTACTTTCCATGTTAGAGCTCAATTTATTACTTCTCTTCAAATCACGTTAATCATGGAATGGAAACACACAGCAACAGAACGTACCAGCGTGACGTCAAACACTTTGTTACAGGAAATGTTCAAAATGTCTTCCGTTAGCGAGAATACATGCATCCACCCTCCGTCGCATGGAATCCCTGATGCGCTGATGCAGCTCTGGAGAATGGCGTATTGTATCACAGCCGTCCACAATACGAGCACGAAGAGTCTCTACATTTGGTAACGGGGTTGCGTAGACAAGAGCTTTCAAATGCCAAATGCCCCCATAAATGAAAGTCAAGAGGGTTGAGGTCAGGAGAGCGTGGAGGCCATGGAATTGGTCCGCCTCTACCAATTCATCGGTCACCGAATCTGTTGTTGAGAAGCGTACGAACACTTCGACTGAAATGTGCAGGAGCTCCATCGTGCATGAACCACATGTTATGTCGTACTTGTAAAGGCACATGTTCTAGCAGCACAGGTAGAGTATCCCGTATGAAATCATGATAACGTGCTCCATTGAGGGTAGGTGGAAGAACGTGGGGCCCAATCAAGACATCACCAACAATGCCTGCCCAAACGTTCACAGAAAATCTGTGTTGATGACGTGATTGCACAATTCCGTGCGGATTCTCGTCATCCCACACATGTTCATTGTGAAAATTTACAATTTGATCACGTTGGAATGAAGCCTCATCCGTAAAGAGAGCATTTGCACTGAAATGAGGATTGACACATTGTTGGATGAACCATTCGCAGAAGTGTACCCGTGGAGGCCAATCACCTGCTGATGGTGCCTGCACAAGCTGTACATGATACGGAAACAACTGGTTCTCCCGTAGCACTCTCCATACAGTGACGTGGTCAACGTTACCTTGTACAGCAGCAACTTCTCTGACGCTGACATTAGGGTTATCGTCAACTGCACGAAGAATTGCCTCGTCCATTGCAGGTGTCCTCGTCGTTCTAGGTCTTCCCCAGTCGCGAGTCATAGGCTGGAATGTTCCGTGCTCCCTAAGACGCCGATCAATTGCTTCGAACGTCTTCCTGTCGGGACACCTTCGTTCTGAAAATCTGTCTCAATACAAACGTACCACGCCACGGCTATTGCCCCGTGCTAATCCATACATCAAATGGGCATCTGCCAACCCCGCATTTGTAGACATTGCACTGACTGCAAAACCACGTTCGTGATGAACACTAACCTGTTGATGCTACGGACTGATGTGCTTGATGCTAGTACTGTAGAGCAATGAGTCGCATGTCAACACAAGCACCGAAGTCAACATTACCTTCCTTCAATTGGGCCACCTGGCGGTGAATCGAGGAAGTACAGTACGTACTGACGAAACTAAAATGAGCTCTAACATAGAAATTAAGCGTTTCCGGACACATGTCCATGTAACATCTTTTCTTTATTTGTGTGTGAGGAATGTTTCCTGAAAGTTTGGCCGTACCTTTTTGTAACACCCTGTATACTGTGAAGTTTACCTATGACTGTTTGCACTTAGCAATTGAGGCCTCTGTCGTGTTATATTAAATGCAGTGTTACAGACTTAATTATCCAACTAGTCACAAAGGTATATAAACCTTTTTAACTCATCTTCTTATGGTGTTGCAGTTCTTCTTGTTATGTCCGTGCTTGCTACGAATATAGGACGATGAATTCTGCCTTGTGCAATACACATTTTTTCTGTTTTGTTTCATCCATACATGTTTCAGCACATTTTGTGCTACCTTCAGTGGGTTACTTTTTTGTTTTTATTTTTCCTAACTGTTAAATTGTTGTTACTTATTAACATTGGAAAGTAAAAATATAACCCACTGAAGATAGCACAAAAAGTGCTGAAACATTTCTGGGTGAAACAAAACGCTAAAAAGGTGTCTTCTTAAGGCGGAATTCCTCGACCTACTTTTTAACTCATTTGTGTGTTACCAGTTTGTTGGAGCTCTGTAGAGCCTTCGTACTCCTGTCGTGTTACCTGACCCTAGGCATCGCTGTGTGATAGTGGCAGAGAGAAGTTGTCGTAGCGGTGTACTGCACCAGAAGCCGTTTCACGAACTCACCAACTCGCCCTCCACAGCAGTAGAGACGAGACGTTTACAGAACTAGCGACGAGGTGGCGTCTTCCTAAGTCAGACGCAGTGGCGACAGCGGCTGGCGTGACTTTTGCCTGGAATTTAAAGTGTTCCTTATTTGCCGTGTTTCTGCTAATCAGACACTGCACATCCGTGACATTTTTGTACTGGTTGTGGGAGAACGTCATGTACGTCACGTCTTTTGCTTTTGTGCTGTTGCTATTTACATCTACATGTACATGGATACTCTGCAAATCACATTTAAGTGCCTGGCAGAGGGTTCATCGAACCACCTTCACAATTCTCTGTTATTCCAATCTCATATAGCGCGCGGAAAGAATGAACACCTATATCTTTC
The DNA here is from genome assembly GCF_023898315.1 of Schistocerca nitens. Lineage (NCBI taxonomy): Eukaryota > Metazoa > Arthropoda > Insecta > Orthoptera > Acrididae > Schistocerca > Schistocerca nitens. The sequence goes on along the minus strand of NC_064621.1, from coordinate 604,842,490 downwards.
CGTACGAGCTCTGATTTCCCTTATTTTATCGTGGTGATCGTTCCTCCCTATGTAGGTCGGTGTCGACAAAATATTTTCCCATTCGGAGGACAAAGCTGGTGATTGGAATTTCGCGAGAAGATTCCGTCGCACCCAAAAACGCCTTTCTTTTAATGATGTCCAGCCCAAATCCTGTATCATTTCTGTCAAACTCTCTCCCATATTTCGCGATAATACGAAACGTTCTGCCTTTCTTTGAACTTCTTCGATGTACTCAGTCAGTCCTATCTGGTAAGGATCCCACACCGCGCAGCAGTATTCTAAAAGAGGACGGACAACCGTAGTGTAGGCAGTCTCCTTAGTCAGTCTGTTACATTTTCTGTGTCCTGCCAATAAAACGCAGTCTTTGGTTAGCCTTCCCCACAACATTTTCTATGTGTTCTTTCCAATTTAAGTTGTTCGTAACTGTAATACCCAGGTATTTAGTTGAATTTACGGCTTTTAGATTAGATTAATTTATCGTGTAATCGAACTTTAACGAATTCTTTTTAGCACTCATTTGGATGACCTCACACTTTTCGTTACTTAGGACAACTTACAATTTTCGCACCATTCAGATATTTTTTCTAAATCGTTTTACAGTTTGTTTTGATCTTCTGATGACTTTATTATTCGAAAACGACAGCGTCATCTGCAAACAACCGAAGACGGCTGCTCAGATTGTCTCCCAAATCGTTTATATAAATAAGGAACATCAAAGGGCCTATAAATCTACCTTGGGGAACGACAGAAATCGCTTCTGTTTTACTGGATGACTTTCCGTCAATTACTACGAACTGCGACCTCTCTGACAGGAAATCGCAAACCCAGTCACATAACTGAGACGATATTCCGTAAGCACGCAATTTTACTACGAGCCGCTTGTGTGGTACAGTGTCAAAAGCCTTCCGGAAATCCAGGAATACGGAATCGATCTGAAATCCCTTGTCAATAGCACTATTGTCTAACTAGTTTCGATGTCAACCTCACCCACTAACCAACGACAAATTATAATTCATTAACGTGACGCAACCGTCACCTATCTGTTCCTACCGAACCATTGCCTAATGTGGATGTACAATGGCTGCAGGATCTTAACACGATCCTTCGACTTCAGCTGCAGTCGCTTCAGAAGCTGACTGAAATCGTGACACAATTCGTCACGCATCAGGCGGCAGGTCAAACAGTAAAGCAGTGCGTCGTGAGCCACGACTATAACTTCTGTGCCACAGTTACTGCCCACCTAGCAGCCCGCCAAATATCAAGTACTGTGACGCAGGCCTGTCCGTAGTTGGTGTGTCGGTATATAGGACTCTTACAAAACTGTTCCCTACATCACAGCCTGAAGACGTCTCCTTTCAGACATTATTCTGTCCGTTAAATAAACACTATAACGACTGTAGCAACACTGACGCTTCCAGGTTTAAGCTTTTTCACTTTAAGAAGCAGCCAGGACAAACACACCGTCAGGGTGTGACTTGATTACAAGGCTTAACGCGGAAGTGCAGCTCTCCGTGTGATTGTGGACAGTATTACAATGACTATATGATACGGGACGCGATCACACAGAATGCGTCAGACGATAGGGTCGGAGAACAGATTCTGAAATATTCCGATCCTACTGTTGAGCAGGTATTTCAGATCATCGATTACCAAGACTCTCGTGATTTTGCTGCAGACAGTTTTCGGCAGTCTGGTAACATTTGTACTGTAGGACGGAAAGGCGGAAATAGCTCTAGTGCTACGCGGTCCCGTAAACAGCCGCACTTAACGGCACACAGACAGCCTCGCCGACAGAACACCGTAACGCGTCAACAGCTGAAGCGCAAGCCGCGCTTCGTTCACAAATAATACAAACCATAAAAAAATGCACAGAAGTGTGTTTTTTAACACAAACCTACGTTTTTTTTTAAATGGAACCCCGTTAGTTTTGTTAGCACATCTGAACATATAAACAAATACGTAATCAGTGCCGTTTGTTGCATTGTAAAATGTTAATTACATCCGGAGATATTGTAACCTTAAGTTGACGCTTGAAACCTCCGACGTTCAGTTGCGTGTTGTAACAAACACGGGCCACGGTCGGCGAGCAGCATCTGCAGGGACCGTGTTTACGAGTGTGGCTGTAGTGCACTGTTATGGTTTGGTCTAGCTGTCGCAGTGTCCGCATGTAGCGCTTGCTGCTGTTGTTATTCTGCATTCGTCTCCGCACGCAGACAAATTGTAGTACACCGTGCTACCAGACGTCTGTGATAGTGTAGTGTTGTAGGAACTGTGACCATGGTGTATTCGAACTATGAAAAGGCGGAGATGATACTCATCTATGGCGAGTGTCGACGAAATGCAGCTGAAGCCTGCAGGGTGTATGCAGAACGGTACCCGGACAGAGAGCATCCAACGTGCCGCACGTTGCAAAACATCTACCGCCAACTGTATGCAACAGGTATGATTGTAGCACGCAAACGGGTCCGTAACAGGCCCGTCACAGGAGAAGCGGGTGCAGTTGGTGTGTTAGCTGCTGTTGCCACGAACCCACGCATGAGTACACGGGACATTGCGAGAGTTTTTATATTGGTAACGCCACGTAGCGCTCTGTATGAAAATTACTAGCTGTGCTCTGTGCAGTCTGTGGCTGGTTTGCATTGTTGTTGGCCTTTGTAGTGTTGGGCAGTTGGCTGTTAACAGCGCGTAGCGTTGCGCAGTTGGAGGTGAGCCGCCAGCAGTGGTGGATGTGGGGAGAGAAATGGCGGAGTTTTGAAATTTGTAAGACTGGATGTCATGAACTGCTATATATATATTGTGACTTTTGAACACTATTAAGGTAAATACATTGTTTGTTCTCTATCAAAATCTTTCATTTGCTAACTATGCCTATCAGTAGTTGGTGCCTTCAGTAGTTTGAATCTTTTATTTAGCTGGCAGTAGTGGCGCTCGCCGTATTGCAGTAGTTCGAGTAACGAAGATTTTTGGTGAGGTAAGTGATTTGTGAAAGGTATAGCTTAATGTTAGTCAGGGCCATTCTTTTGTAGAGATTTTTGAAAGTCAGATTGCGTTGCGCTAAAATTATTGTGTGTCAGTTTAAGCACAGTCATGTATTATTTTTCTAACAAGGGAACCTCCCCATCGCACCCCCCTCAGATTTACTTATAAGTTGGCACAGTGGATAGGCCTTGAAAAACTGAAAACAGATCAATTGAGAAAACAGGAAGAAGTTGTGTGGAACTGTGAAAAAATAAGCAAAATATACAAACTGAGTAGTTGATGGCAAGATAAGCAACGTCAAGGAAAGTAGGAACGCAGGAGCGCCGTGGTCTCGTGGTAACGTGAGCAGCTGAGGAACGAAAGGTCCTTGGTTCAAATCTTCCATCGAGTGAAAAGTTTAATTTTTTATTTTCAGTTTATGTGACAAACTCTTATGTTTTCATCACTTTTTTGGGAGTGATTATCACATCCACAAGAAAACCTAAATCGGGCAAGGTAGAAGAATCTTTTTACCCCTTCGCCACAAGTTAGGTGGGTCGACAACATATTCCTGTCATGTGACGCACATGCCGTCACCAGCGTCGTATAGAATATATCAGATGTGTTTCCCTGTGGATGAATCGGTTGACCTATGACCTTGCGATCAAATTTTTTCGGTTCCAATTGGAGAGGCACGTCCTTTCGTCTACTAATCGCACGGTTTTGCGATGCGGTCGCAAAACACAGACACTAAACTTATTACAGTGAACAAAGACGTCAATGAACGAACGGACAGATAATAACTATGCAAAAATAAAGAAAATAAAATTTTCACTCGAGGGAAGCTTTGAACCAAGGACCTCTCGCTCAGCAGCTGCTCACGCTACCACCGGACAACCACGCGCCGGAGCGCACTTTGTCCATGATGTTGCCTATGCGACCGTGGACTACCCAGTTTGTATATTCTGCTTATTTTTTCACAGTTCCACACAACTTCTTCCTGTTTTCTGAATTTATCTGTGTTCAGTTTATCAAGGCCTATCCACTGTGCCAACGTATAACTAAATCTGAGGGGGGTGCGATGGGGAGGTTCCCTTGTAAGGGGACGTTTCAGTACTACCTTCCAATATCTTAGGTACCTTAGCCACTGTGGCCATTACTTGATTCTTTTTTAAACGCGCTACTTATAACGCTATTTTTGTTTCAGCAAGGACTTCGCTAACCTGCTTAGAGCTACACTTTTGCGGAATACTGTATTGCAAACCTTTACTGAGCAACTCCTCTTCTTGTTGACTGAAGACGATATCTGTTAAATTCACTACTCGTTCTGCAAAGTTTACATTAGATATAGGAACTGTTTCCGAATCATATGCAGCTTTTTCTGCGAGTTTCCTAAATTTCCTATCGTGAATAGCTTGCACACGCAACTTCATATTATTTACCTTATCTTGAATATAAGCCCTCATTACCTAGAGCTGTGCACTAGTTAGTGCCACAGCAAGGTCACACTCCAATTTCTCAACCTTACTGAACATTGTGTGCCTTTGTTTGTAAAAATCTCGTATTTTTATATTTTACAGACATATTTGTTTATGAAGCCTGCACGCTTGGGTTTTTGGTATCATAGTAATATGGTTTTTCATTATTCCCCATTCTGTGAGGCCCATGGACGAAACGAGTGCCATCCTGATGGGAGCGTATGTGGAGTCACTGTGCATCTTGGTTCAAAAAATGGCTCTGAGCACTATGGGACTCAACTGCTGAGGTCATTAGTCCCCTAGAACTTAGAACTAGTTAAACCTAACTAACCTAAGGACATCACAAATATCCATGCCCGAGGCGGGATTCGAACCTGCGACCGTAGCGGTCTTGCGGTTCCAGACTGCAGCGCCTTTAACCGCACGGCCACTTCGGCCGGCGTGCATCTTGGTCCGCATGTCATTTTCCCCCCTGTTCCTGTGCCCTTCGGTTTGCTTCTTACTTGGCATTCCTTAATTTCATGTGCCTATGCCAGTTTTCATAATTGATTCGTACCTTGCTCATAACGAATGTATAGATGGTGAGAGACTTTGTAGCAAGTTAATCCGTTCTTTTTTACCGCTTACAATACCTAACATCATAGTGCCTAGACAGGTAAAGTCCAGCATACAGGTTTCAATCGCTCGTCACATTGTACCTAAGTCGTGTTACTAACAGCATTATGTGTGCATATTCCTGACGTCCTTATATGAACAAAGGTAAATTATAATATGTAGTTTTGTAAGGCGCTAATGGATAATGTCTGTGCCTCAGTTGCTTTTACTTTGTAGTTGACGTTCTTTATAGTGATTATAGTATGTACAAGAAATGTGGGCTTTGCATGGGTATCTGGTTCAAATGGCTCTGAGCACTATGCGACTAAACTTCTGAGCTCATCAGTCGCCTAGAACTTCGAACTAATTAAACCTAACTAACCTAAGGACATCACACACATCCATGCCCGAGGCAGGATTCGAACCTGCGACCGCAGCGGTCGCTCGGTTCCAGACTGTAGCGCCTTGAACCGCACGGCCACTCCGGCCGGCATGGGTATGTGACAAGCAGTTATAGTAAAGTTGTGTTTTAGTACACTACTGGCCAAAAAATTGCTACACCAAGAAGAAATGGAGATGATAAACGGGTATTCAAAAAAATGGTTCAGATGGCTCTGAGCACTATGGGACTTAACATCTATGGTCATCAGTCCCCTAGAACTTAGAACTACTTAAATCTAACTAAGCACAGCACACAACACCCAGTCATCACAAGGCAGAGAAAAACGGGTATTTATTGGACAAATAAATTATAGTAGAACTGACATGTGATTACATTTTCAAACAATTTGGGTGCATAGTTCCTGAGAAATCAGTACCCAGAACGACCACCTCTGGCTGTAATAACGGCCTTGATACGCCTGGCATTGAGTCAAACAGAGCTTGGATGGCGTGTACAGGTACAGCTGCCCATGCAACTTCAACACGATACCACAATTCATCAAGAGTAGTGACTGGCGTATTGTGACGAGCCAGTTCCTCGGACACCATTGACCAGACGTTTTCAGTTGGTGAGAGATCTGGAGATTGTGCTGGCCAGGGCAGCAGTCGAACATTTTCTGTATCCAGAAAGGCCCGTACAGGACCTGCAACATGCGGTCTTGCAATATCCTGCTGAAATGTAGGGTTTCGCAGGGATCGAATGAAGGGTAGAGCCACGGGTCGTAACACATCTGAAATGTAACGTCCACTGTTCAAAGTGCCATCAATGTGCACAAGAGGTGACCGAGACGTGTAACCAATGGCACCCCATACCATCACGCTGGGTGATACGCTAGTATAGCGATGACGAATACACGCTTCCAATGTGCGTTCACCGCGATATCGTCAAACAGGGATGCGACCATCATGATGCTGTAAACAGAACCTGGATTCATCCGAAAAAATGACGTTTTGCCTTTCGTGCAGCCAGGTTCGTCGTTGAGTACACCATCGCAGGCGCTCCTGTCTGTGATGCAGCGTCAAGAGTAACCGCTGCCACGATAAATCGGTTGGAAACTTTCCTCATGTCAGCACGATGTAGGTGTCGCCACCGGCGCCAACCTTGTGTGAATTCTCTGAAAAGCTAATCATTTGCATATGACAGCATTTTCTTCCTGTCGGTTGAATTTCGCGTCTGTAGCACGTCATGTCCGTGGTGTAGCAATTTTAATGGCCAGTAGTGTAGTAATGAGTGGTTATACCGTGGGACTATGGGTACCGCTAGAATCAAAAATGGCTCTGAGCACTATGGGACTTAACATCTATGGTCATCAGTCCCCTAGAACTTAGAACTACTTAAACCTAAGTAACCTAAGGACAGCACACAACACCCAGTCATCACGAGGCAGAGAACCGCTAGAATCACAGCAGGTAAGTCTGCGTGGAATAGGGCAGTGGTGATGCCGGCCGGTGTTAGGCGAGCTGTGGTAGTTTCATCTGGTGACTTCAGTTTTATATTTTATGGAAAGAACGACCATGAGAGCAGTTTTTTATTATTGTTTATTGGATGTGACAATGATTTTTATCAGTGTGCCGTGATGTTCATATGGTTTTATAAATATTAATCCACGTTTCAGGTATGTGGTTCTGTAATAATTGTAATGTATATAGTTAACTCATGTAAGCCCTCCCACAAACCTGTTATGTTATACCTTCACAGATCCGGTGATTCCACCTTCAGAGTGCTGAAACCGGTCATCTAGTAAAAGATATTGAAGCGATCGTGGCTTTTCAATTGTTTTAAAAACAGAGTGATGGCCCCACGACACACCATGTGCTCACTGCAACATTTGAGATGTGATGTTACAAACGAATGATGAAAATTAAGTAGACTGATAAGGTAAGGAACGAGGAGGTTCTGCGCAGAATCGGAGACGAAAGGAATGTATAGAAAACACTGACAAGAGAAGGCGTTGGACGACAGGACACCTGTTATGACATCACAGAGTACCTCTATGATACTAGAGGGAGCCCTAGAGAGGAAAAAACTGTAGAGGAAGACAGAGACTGGAATACATCAAACAAATAACTGAGGACGTAGGTTGCAAGTGCTACTCTGAGAAGAAGAGGTTGGCACAGCAGAGGAATTCGCAGTGAGCCACATCAAACTAGTCTGAAGACTGATCACAAAAAAAGGAGAAGGTTACGTTTTGATGTTCTGATATTAGTTATTCAAGAAAGTTTTGGTTACAGTATTCTTTCAAGTATAGATCCGGTGAATGCAGATAAGGGGGAACATAATCATTTGTCCCGCGTGCAGCTGAAAGCCAAAAGCAAAGACAGTCAACAAATTTTGGACAGTTTGCTCGTGTAAAATTATTTAATGTTTAATGTTTGAACAGTTAGATGTACAAAATGTTTTTCCGTTGGGCCTATATTAATTAAGCATGTAAGACTGCGACTATTCCATTAAATATTCATGGTCAGAAAGCGCTTCCAGTTTGTTTTCTGGAGCATACAGTGTTGCATATATTACAGCGCAGCTTAATATTTACAGGTTTTAATTAACTGCTCATACCGGTAGTCCAGTATTCACCACACACACACACACACACACACGCCTTACATTTTCCGAAAACCATCAGTTCCACTCTTTACCGCTCCATTTGCGAAGCGTATGTGGAAACAACGGCCTATCAGTCCTAGTTTCTCTGACTATGTAACCTCCCCCTCACTTATCGACCTTAATGACAGTGAAAAATTAAAGCGCGTGCACCTAATGGAAATTTGGGAGAAGCAATCGTCACCGAAGTTAATCTGTCGGTAAAGATGGAGAAAGAGTTACATCTAAATGAAAGGAAAAATGCAAATGAATTTGATGGAAATTAATTTTGAAAAAGGGTAAAGTTAATAAAGAAAGTAAATGTGCGGTCGTTACGTTAACAATTAACTAGCGTTAATTAGATATTTGAGATTTGGGGAAAGTTACGGTCACCAGTCCTATGGACAACTACTATAATAACTGAAAAAGAAAGGTTAATGCACATATAATTAGCACTAAAAGCGTGGCAACTGAAGGTTGACACGTGTTGTGTGAAAACTGAATGTTTGTCAGATAATAAATTTCGCTACACTCTGACTTAATTTAGCAAAAGAATTAATAAAACCGGAAAATTGAAAGTTAATTTAGTGACTTTCAATTAATAGTGAACTTTGTTTCTGAAGCACTACTACTTCAACAATCATCTCAAAAGCAACTTGAATCGCCGGCCGCTGGTGGCGTAGCGGTTCTACTTTCCGACGTCAGAGGCGCTTACTAATAGATATTTTATTGTTGCTACCGTTTTCAATATGAGAGACGGCGGTGATATGTGTACTAAACGGTGATCAGGAAGTACAGTGACACGTGAAGTAGTACACGTGTAGAAGATAACAGTGTGGAGAACTGCAACCTGGTAATAATGTAGGAGCAGAGCAGAACCTTCCAGAGCGCCTTAAGTTTGAAACGCACTGTTTTGGAACTGCTGTTGTAAAACGACAGCCAATCAGAGAGCAGCGCGCGGAGGGGAACACCCGTCCAGAGAAGTTCGCAGGAATGTTTTAAGTCCGCAGCAGTCATTTGAAACGCGCCAGGAATTTCCAATAGCGTTCGCCGTTCATTTCTTCGACGATTTAAAGTTTGTAGCGATGATGGAGGCAGGAATTTCGAGCATTTGCCGTAAAAAAATGTGATTTGAGAAAAACAGGGTGTTTCAAACGTAATTTCTGTTTCCTCTTTCATCACGGTCATAGTTCACAATTACTGATCTACTGCACTGGTTAGATTAAAACTTCATGCGCGCTTTCTGTTCATCAGAAAAATACTGTATCAGTCGGCCATTAGATTTCACTATTAATAACGTTGTACCTTAAAACACCTGTCTGACTGCTGCGTTGTTTCCGCATTATAGCTTATTACCTTGTGGTGGTTCCTATTGTTATATGAAGAACAGACAAGTGAGTTCATTTAAAATTTCTTCAGCCTTCACCTCCTGTTCGTATATTGAAAGAAAAAAATAACAAAGTTTGTCTCTCGTGAATCAGTACCATCAGGGGCCTAAAACTAAAGTATCCTGGAAATATTACTTAACCAACTTAGAAATCATGACTGGGACCCTAGAAACTGACTGCGCAATAAACACAGCAATCAAATTCCGCTGCTGTGGGCGGCAATCAGTGTTAAAACTCAGTGATAAAACCAAGAATAAACACTGGATCGGTTCCCAGCAGCAGCCAATAATTTAAAAAAGGCATTCTGCACTCAATTAAAAAAATAAATAAATAAACTCCTCTTTACCTTGTCTCATTTGAAAACGACGAACTAGTGATAACAGATAATACACATGGTGTCCATGCAAGTTTCAAAACGCTGCAGAATGAGAACCACTGCTTACAATGACGCCAAATTTGAAAAATACACTCCTGGAAATTGAAATAAGAACACCGTGAATTCATTGTCCCAGGAAGGGGAAACTTTATTGACACATTCCTGGGGTCAGATACATCACATGATCACACTGACAGAACCACAGGCACATAGACACAGGCAACAGAGCATGCACAATGTCGGCACTAGTACAGTGTATATCCATCTTTCGCAGCAATGCAGGCTGATATTCTCCCATGGAGACGATCGTAGAGATGCTGGATGTAGTCCTGTGGAACGGCTTGCCATGCCATTTCCACCTGGCGCCTCAGTTGGACCAGCGTTCGTGCTGGACGTGCAGACCGCGTGAGACGACGCTTCATCCAGTCCCAAACATGCTCAATGGGGGACAGATCCGGAGATCTTGCTGGCCAGGGTAGTTGACTTACACCTTCTAGAGCACGTTGGGTGGCACGGGATACATGCGGACGTGCATTGTCCTGTTGGAACAGCAAGTTCCCTTGCCGGTCTAGGAATGGTAGAACGATGGGTTCGATGACGGTTTGGATGTACCGTGCACTATTCAGTGTCCCCTCGACGATCACCAGTGGTGTACTGCCAGTGTAGGAGATCGCTCCCCACACCATGATGCCGGGTGTTGGCCCTGTGTGCCTCGGTCGTATGCAGTCCTGATTGTGGCGCTCACCTGCACGGCGTCAAACACGCATACGACCATCATTGGCACCAAGGCAGAAGCGACTCTCATCGCTGAAGACGACACGTCTCCATTCGTCCCTCCATTCACGCCCGTCGCGACACCACTGGAGGCGGGCTGCACGATGTTGGGGCGTGAGCGGAAGACGGCCTAACGGTGTGCGGGACCGTAGCCCAGCTTCATGGAGACGGTTGCGAATGGTCCTCGCCGATACCCCAGGAGCAACAGTGTCCCTAATTTGCTGGGAAGTGGCGGTGCGGTCCCCTACGGCGCTGCGTAGGATCCTACGGTCTTGGCGTGCATCCGTGTGTCGCTGCGGTCCGGTCCAAGGTCGACGGGCACGTGCACCTTCCGCCGACCACTGGCGACAACATCGATGTACTGTGGAGACCTCACGCCCCACGTGTTGAGCAATTCGGCGGTACGTCCACCCGGCCTCCCGCATGCCCACTATACGCCCTCGCTCAAAGTCCGTCAACTGCACATACGGTTCACGTCCACGCTGTCGCGGCATGCTACCAGTGTTAAAGACTGCGATGGAGCTCCGTATGCCACGGCAAACTGGCTGACACTGACGGCGGCGGTGCACAAATGCTGCGCAGCTAGCGCCATTCGACGGCCAACACCGCGGTTCCTGGTGTGTCCGCTGTGCCGTGCGTGTGATCATTGCTTGTACAGCCCTCTCGCAGTGTCCGGAGCAAGTATGGTGGGTCTGACACACCGGTGTCAATGTGTTCTTTTTTCCATTTCCAGGAGTGTATATTATTCAGGGAATCGAAAAAGTCACGAGAAAAAAATATTTGAACGCTAGATGGCGCTGTGAACGTCGTAATATGCAGACAACAAACGCACGGCACGCAGCTGTTCCTCAGTTGGCGCCCGATACGCCCAACGTGTTGGCCTCCATGATGGATCGCGCCCTGCTGGCAAACCTCTTTTACAAGAACGGTGACTGTGAGCCAGTAGCCCTGCAGAAGTTCCGGACACTCAGGGGTATGAAAACAGGCATTGGTCTGATGTTTGCTAAGAGTCTGCAGAAAATAATTACAGAATTCGGAAAGATAGTTCTTGATGTGGCTAAGGCCGGTATTACACTATCAAATTTCTTTGTCAAAGATTTGATCAAAGATGTGATCCAATATTCCGTCCAATATATTTGACAAAGATCTTTGACGTAGCGCTACAAGGGGTATTACACTGTCATCAAATTTTCCGTCAAAGTTCAAGATGGCTGACAACAACTTGTTATTAACCGCAGCACTTCTACGTACTCCAATTGCATTGTGTGCACATGCGGAAAAGAAGTGGGGGGAAAAAATGGAACCATACATACGAGGTTGACAGTCTTAAAAGTCCTGTGATTACAACTTGATAATAAATTCAGTTGGGAGGAGCACACCACAGAACTGCAGAAAGGCCTTAACAAATCTGTATTTGCAATTCGAGTGTTAGCAGACATAGGCAACATAAAAATGAAAAAGCTTGCATACTTTCATTCCATAATTTCATATGGGATAATATTTTGGGGTAAATCTTGAAGTCAAACAAAAGTTTTCAAGGTCCAAAAGCGTGTAATACGTATTATTTGTGGAGTAAATTCACGGACCTCCTGCAGAAACCTCTTCAAAGAACTGGGTATACTAACTACTGCCTCTCAGTATATTTACTTCTTAATAAAATTTGTCGTAAATAATATATCTCTTTTTCCAACAAACAACTCAGTTCATACATACAATACCAGGAACAAAACTGATCTGCACAAGGACTTAAAAGCACTTGCTTTAGTTCAAAAAGGGGTCCACTACTCAGGAACACTCATCTTCAATAATTTGCCAGGAAACATAAAAAATTTAGTTAGAAATAAAGATCAGTTTATTAGTTTAAAAGGAGCCTGAAAGACTTACTACTGGCCAACTCCTTCTACTCCATTGGCGAAATTTTTAATAGAAACAAATGATGTATTGTATTTATTCAAACTATTAGTATTTTTATTTCAGCTTAAAAAAAATCGACATGTTCCACATCCACGAGGATCTCCTCAGAACGGATCTATGGAACGAAAAACTAATCTAGTCTGGGTGAAGCCGTGGGTTTTACGATGACACGATAAAAGCATTCAACAAAACTTGTTATGTGAGCTTACAGTGGAAGACGTCAAGTCGTACATCAATTACTTAAGAATGGATGAGCATACATTTCTGTATGTGCTCAGTGAAGTGTATCCTCATATCACAAAGCACAATTTTCACTTACGAACTGCTACATCTTCAGAAGACAGGCTCACTATAACACTCCGATTCCTTGCTACAGGAGAGGGTTATGTTAGGTTAGTTTAGGTCAGGTCTCCAATCTTCTTAATGTATTTTTGTATTGAGGGTGCCTCACGTTGTAAAGCGCCTCATCAGCTTCAGACATCTCTATTAATTCTGTAGTTGTCGGCACACACCAATTGTATTTACCGGCAATGGTTATAAAAACACTACAGACGACAGAACGCTGCAGCGATGCTAGCGCTCCGCGTGGTAACATATCGCATTGCAGTGAACAGAAGACAAGCGATTTCTTTGATCAAATATACGGCCTCGGCCTAGATTTGATCAAATATTGGACGACATTTGTCAAAGATCCCTATTACACTATCAAATATCTTTGACAAAGATATTGGACAAAGATATTGGACAAAGAAATTTGATAGTGTAATACCGGCCTAACCAACACAAGTACAAGGATAGCGTAAAATAGGGACAAGAAAGGAGGCATGAAGGGCGTCAAAAACAGAAATAACAATCATCCATTTATTGCACCATTACACACGCACACCATGATATATGAGACATTATAATTGGCATACTCAAATCTATTATGATAAACAATATGTATCACGAAGGGCACACACAATGGAGTTTAAGAAATTACAATGGCACATCAACTCCGCTATGAGAAACAGTGTGCATAATGAAGACCGCACAATTTTACCAATGTAAGAAATTAAAATAATACTAGCATAAAATTAACTAAAATGCCTTGAAGGAAATGTTTATGAGAAGAACACGACGGGGCCGCAAGGGAGGAGGCCACACAATACTTAACTCAGGTGCACCAAAACAAACAACGGACACCAGGCTGCGCCAACAACGGACACGTAAGGCACGCAACTACTCTCTCCGTTGCGGTTCCGCGCGTTCCACCCAAGTAATAGCTGCCTCAAACATTTTAATACTTGGAACAGTACACCAGTGATCAGCAAATTAAAAAAGAACAATAACATGACATAAAAATACAATAATTTAAGAAAATCACATCATATGACTATGAGCTTAAGGTCTTTCAGTAATTAACAGATTACGAAACAGGTAAAGGGGCATGTGCCACTATTAAATCTTCCGTAATTACACTACTAAATTTCTCAGTACCCAAGTTGTAATTAACGTAATAAGAATTAAATCATTTAATTGATCGTGTTTCTTTAAAATAATAATAAAATCATTTCATACAGCAGAGGACCAAGAATGGCCCGATCAGTACTCCCCAGTGAAGCAGTTCACACAAATGGTACTCCACGGCTCCGAGCACACAGCCCCATACAAAATGCAACACAACCACAGCGACCCGGCGTACTACCAGAACCACCAGGCAGTAAACCAAAATGGTACTAAGCCAATACAAGGACCGACTTTTAAAATAACGAGACCTAGCCCGGGCCGGGCAACAGACCAAATGCCGGGAAATCCATAAGAAACCTCAGTCAACTTAATGCCAAAACAGCAATTTATGAACGATATGCAAAACACAAGACCTCTCAGTCCAAAGGTTTCCGTTTAGTCGCGAAGGTGGCTCCGACCCGCCTGCTGAGGTGCCAAGCGTCGTACGGAGTGCCGAATTAAGCTTAACCTTCGTTAACGGAAAGCGGAAGCACCACAAGACAAAATAAACTCCAATCTAACTACGCAAGGCAAACTCTAAGGACTGCCACTCGAAGATTATGCACTTGAAGATCAACCATAAAGCACCCAGACTAACGTGCCGCTGAACGACGCACTTCCATTACCAGCGTCTATTAGAGCAGAGTAGCCTATCGATATACATCCATGGGACGGTAAACGAGGATAGCAATCCCAGCGACGGAGAGACAGGAGGACGAAATGACATCCCGCCGCACATACACTCCTGGAAATGGAAAAAAGAACACATTGACACCGGTGTGTCAGACCCACCATACTTGCTCCGGACACTGCGAGAGGGCTGTACAAGCAATGATCACACGCACGGCACAGCGGACACACCAGGAACCGCGGTGTTGGCCGTCGAATGGCGCTAGCTGCGCAGCATTTGTGCACCGCCGCCGTCAGTGTCAGCCAGTTTGCCGTGGCATACGGAGCTCCATCGCAGTCTTTAACACTGGTAGCATGCCGCGACAGCGTGGACGTGAACCGTATGTGCAGTTGACGGACTTTGAGCGAGGGCGTATAGTGGGCATGCGGGAGGCCGGGTGGACGTACCGCCGAATTGCTCAACACGTGGGGCGTGAGGTCTCCACAGTACATCGATGTTGTCGCCAGTGGTCGGCGGAAGGTGCACGTGCCCGTCGACCTGGGACCGGACCGCAGCGACGCACGGATGCACGCCAAGACCGTAGGATCCTACGCAGCGCCGTAGGGGACCGCACCGCCACTTCCCAGCAAATTAGGGACACTGTTGCTCCTGGGGTATCGGCGAGGACCATTCGCAACTGTCTCCATGAAGCTGGGCTACGGTCCCGCACACCGTTAGGCCGTCTTCCGCTCACGCCCCAACATCGTGCAGCCCGCCTCCAGTGGTGTCGCGACAGGCGTGAATGGAGGGACGAATGGAGACGTGTCGTCTTCAGCGATGAGAGTCGCGTCTGCCTTGGTGCCAATGATGGTCGTATGCGTGTTTGGCGCCGTGCAGGTGAGCGCCACAATCAGGACTGCATACGACCGAGGCACACAGGGCCAACACCCGGCATCATGGTGTGGGGAGCGATCTCCTACACTGGCCGTACACCACTGGTGATCGTCGAGGGGACACTGAATAGTGTACGGTACATCCAAACCGTCATCGAACCCATCGTTCTACCATTCCTAGACCGGCAAGGGAACTTGCTGTTCCAACAGGACAATGCACGTCCGCATGTATCCCGTGCCACCCAACGTGCTCTAGAAGGTATAAGTCAACTACCCTGGCCAGCAAGATCTCCGGATCTGTCCCCCATTGAGCATGTTTGGGACTGGATGAAGTGTCGTCTCACGCGGTCTGCACGTCCAGCACGAACGCTGGTCCAACTGAGGCGCCAGGTGGAAATGGCATGGCAAGCCGTTCCACAGGACTACATCCAGCATCTCTACGATCGTCTCCATGGGAGAATATCAGCCTGCATTGCTGCGAAAGGTGGATATACACTGTACTAGTGCCGACATTGTGCATGCTCTGTTGCCTGTGTCTATGTGCCTGTGGTTCTGTCAGTGTGATCATGTGATGTATCTGACCCCAGGAAAGTGTCAATAAAGTTTCCCCTTCCTGGGACAATGAATTCACGGTGTTCTTATTTCAATTTCCAGGAGTGTAGAAGGTATTTCAAACTCAGGCTCGACAAACTACAACAGGCGGGATTTTGCTCCCCTTGCGAATGAAGTTAAACGGCACACCACGCGGCTGTCCACACTATTAACCGTAAAATCACGGCCCCACTCGGCGTCCAGACGCAAACAACCCCAGCCGAGCCGAACTGTCTCCACGCCAAGGCAGCCACCTCTTTCCTCCTCACACGCCTCCAGCTAAGCCGCGGCGAGCGATCACACACGGAAACAACCGCCTAACGCCAAAGCGCCGTCTGAGTGGAAACTTTGCACTAAGATCGATACGGACTTGGAAATAAGCGAGCACCGTAACAGTTTTTTTTTAAAAAAAGTACAGTGTGGCAGATGGAGGAAAACAATTGATCCGATGTATGTCGAAGACACCGCCACAACATTGCAGGAGGGGCCGAGCGGGGTTTGCAAACCTGTGGTGCACGAGGAACTGGCCGCAAAGCCCGCATCTCGTGGTCGTGCGGTAGCGTTCTCGCTTCTCACGCCCGGGTTCCCGGGTTCGATTCCCGGCGGGGTCAGGGATTTTCTCTGCCTCGTGATGGCTGGGTGTTGTGTGATGTCCTTAGGTTAGTTAGGTTTAAGTAGTTCTAAGTTCTAGGGGACTGATGACCATAGCTGTTAAGTCCCATGGTGCTCAGAGCCATTTGAACCATTTTTGGCCGCAAAATTGGACATGCCTGCAAGCACAGAGCGTAAAATGCTAGGAAACATCTTGCACTGCTACCCATGCAAAATCAGGAGTTACTGCATGCTGTCATGCCAGCGTGACAAACGTCCACTCTGGAACGTCTACTCGCGTCGAAGTGGACAATTAATGGCCGTGGAACGTTCTGTAAACAGGACATGTCAATATGCAGACTTTCAGAATATGGCCAACGTAAAATCTGCACGCACATCAAGCGGTACCACTACACTCTGTAGAGGTAACTGTGTGTGTTTGTGTGGAGGGGGGGGGGGGGGAGAGGGGTTGCGGGTTGACGTCATGGCTTTACTAGGAGATGAGTCCTGCAGCTCCAGTTGCTTTACTGTCACTGGTAAACGCTGTGAGAGACTTTTGTTTACCGTCATCCCGTCCCTTCAAGAACGCGGCTGTGTAGATAGGATCATTTTTGGGCAAGACGGCGCTCGTGCGCACATTGCACAGCCATTGAAGCGGCTGCTGCCGAGGCATATCGGAAACGCTAAAAATATCAACCGTCACTTCCCTACAGCCTGGTCGTCCAGATCACCTTATCTTAATCCGTGAGAGTTCTTGCGTGTCGGGTTATTTGAAAGATGTTGTGTTGGGTGCTCCAGTTACGAACGTAGCTAAGCTGAAGGCACGCACTGCGCAACGCGTTTTGAAAGCGAGCCCCGAGCACACCGATCTGTTGCGGGACACGCTGTTTCTCGATTTCAACTTGCGGCAGAAAACGGTGGACAGCATATTGAACAAGCCTTGTGCCAGTCTCAGGACAAGTAGAAACCGATGTGATTTTCCTTTTTTTGCGGTTATTGGCTCCAGGACATTTAAAAACCGAAGTCATTTTGCGTTTTATGAGCTTTTTTTTCCTCAGGACAGTTAAAAACCGATTTTCCCATACAGTGTGGTACGCCCTTACCGCGGTGGATGGGCTTACCTAACAGTGCCAGAACTGTTGACTACCGAACATGTGCAGTCATGTACAGGGTGTCCAGAAAAGGACTCCCTGATTTCAAAATTAAATATCTCGAAAACAAAGATCGATAGAGGAATGCAGTAAACCGTATGTTTACTGTGAAAGCTGTAAGAAGTTTATACAGCAGTTTGAAATAATAGTTACAAAAGCTGCTAACAGATGGCGCTGTAATCGCCATACGTAATGCCTAGTATAAATAGTGATCCGAAGCCCAGAGCGATCAGTGCCACTATTGAAACGTGAAAGGAGGTTAGCGTACCGAAGGAAGAGATTAAAACCATGTACTCCATTGAACAACGCGTTTTTCTGGTGCTAGAGAACCACAGGTTAGAAGAGAGTCCTACGGCAACAAGGCGAAGTTTTCAAGCACGATTTAATGTTCCAAAAGGACCCGATGCGAAAACCATTCGTACTCTCTCCGCAAAATTTCAACGAACAGGCAGCGTAACTGATGATCTAGTGGGGCATGTTGGCCGCAAGCAAATCGCAGTTACGCCTGAAAATATCGCCACAGTTTCTGGAATTATCAGCGAAATCCAGTGTCATCCGTCGGTAGAATTGCATCTGAGACTGGTTTGAAGCGTTCCAGCACGCAGAAAATACTGAGAAAGAGCCTACACATGTTTCCATTCAAAATTCAAACGCACCAGGCCATACCCGTACGAGCTGTGCAACAAAGGGTTGCCTTTGCTAATCAGATGCTCACAATGGTTGATAGTGAAAGATTTGATGTTGGCTGCATCTGGTTTACAGATGAAGCACACTTCCACCTGAATGGATACGTGAATAAGCAGAACTGGCGATTTTGGGGTTCCAAAAAGCCATATTGGTGTGAAGCGAAACCCCTGTATTCTCCTAAAGTTACTGTGTGGGCTGCAGTATGCAGCAGAGGCATTATTGGCCCTTTTTTCATTCGAGAAACGGTCACTGGTGCACGTTAAGTTGCAATTTTGGAACAATTTGTCGCCACACAGGAAGCGTTAGAGGATCGACCAGGTACTGAATGGTTTATGCAAGATGGAGCCCGACCACATCGGACCGAACAAGTGTTTCGCTCTTTTGAGGAATACTTCGGGAATCGAGTCACTGCTTTGGAATATCCCAAATTTACTGGTGCAGGCATGGATTAGCCTCCATATTCGCCGGATTTGACTCCCTGTGACTTTTTTTTGTGGGGCACAGTGAAAGACATGGTCTACCCGAAGCATCCCGCCACGCTGGACGAGCTTGAATCGGCGATCTCTGTGGCATGTGAATCCATTTCGGTTGAGACACTACAAAATGTGATGGCGAATTTCATTCTTCGTTTGCGCCACCTCTGTAGTGCCAATGGTGAACATTTTGAAAACATTGTGATGTGATTGTTTGCAAATATTGTTTTCATACGATTATTTCACTTATGTATGTTGATACGAGCTGTACAGCGTACAGCGCCATCTGTTAGCAGCTTTTGTAACTATTATTTCAAACTGCTGTATAAACTTCTTATAGCTTTCACAATAAACATACCGTTTACTGCATTCCTCTATCGATCTTTGTTTTCGAGGTATTTAATTTTGAAATCAGGGAGCCCTTTTCTGGACACCCTGTACATTGAACAGTACGGATGGCGTAATGGGCAACTCGAATCATTGCCGTCGTATTGAGATTCATCTGTCATTTATAGCCGATCCCATTTACGTTAATTCGCTTTCAGCGCCGTCTCTCGATAGAGTTTTCCTTAACATTCTTTTTTGTTTCGTGACCTTTCCCTCTGTGTCAATAGTATGATGTACAAATTTTAAGTCATTCTGAGCAGTGGTTCTCTTTCTACTGCATTTTCTCGAGTTGGAACTTTATTTACCCATGCCCTGTGTATTCAGCAAAGAATAATACAGCACGCAGTAATCGCGTGGTGCTAACCGCTTTTCAAAAGAAACTAATTAATATAAACTGCCGTAGACGTGGCGTAGCACACCTCAGTCAGCAATGTAATGTATAGTCGGCCGGTGCGGCCGAGCGGTTCTACGCGCTTCAGTCTGGAACCGCGCAACCGCAACGGTCGCTGGTTCGAATCCAGCCTCGGCCATGGATGTGTGTGATGTCCTTAGGTTAGTTAGGTTTAAGTAGTTCTAAGTTCTAGTGGACTGATGACCTCAAATGTTAAGTCCCATAGGGCTCAGAGCCATTTTAACATTTTTTTTTTTTTTTTTTTTTTTGTAATGTACACTCCTGGAAATTGAAATAAGAACACCGTGAATTCATTGTCCCAGGAAGGGGAAACTTTATTGACACATTCCTGGGGTCAGATACATCACATGATTACACTGACAGAACCACAGGCATATAGACACAGGCAACAGAGCATGCACAATGTCGGCACTAGTACAGTGTATATCCACCTTTCGCAGCAATGCAGGCTGCTATTCTCCCATGGAGACGATCGTAGAGATGCTGGATGTAGTCCTGTGGAACGGCTTGCCATGCCATTTCCACCTGGCGCCTCAGTTGGACTAGCGTTCGTGCTGGACGTGCAGACCGCGTGAGACGACGCTTCATCCAGTCCCAAACATGCTCAATGGGGGACAGATCCGGAGATCTTGCTGGCTAGGGTAGTTGACTTACACCTTCTAGAGCACGTTGGGTGGCACGGGATACATGCGGACGTGCATTGTCCTGTTGGAACAGCAAGTTCCCTTGCCGGTCTAGGAATGGTAGAACGATGGGTTCGATGACGGTTTGGATGTACCGTGCACTATTCAGTGTCCCCTCGACGATCACCAGTGGTGTACGGCCAGTGTAGGAGATCGCTCCCCACACCATGATGCCGGGTGTTGGCCCTGTGTGCCTCGGTCGTATGCAGTCCTGATTGTGGCGCTCACCTGCACGGCGCCAAACACGCATACGACCATCATTGGCACCAAGGCAGAAGCGACTCTCATCGCTGAAGACGACACGTCTCCATTCGTCCCTCCATTCACGCCTGTCGCGACACCACTGGAGGCGGGCTGCACGATGTTGGGGCGTGAGCGGAAGACGGCCTAACAGTGTGCGGGACCGTAGCCCAGCTTCATGGAGACGGTTGCGAATGGTCCTCGCCGATACCCCAGGAGCAACAGTGTCCCTAATTTGCTGGGAAGTGGCGGTGCGGTCCCCTACGGCACTGCGTAGGATCCTACGGTCTTGGCGTGCATCCGTGCGTCGCTGCGGTCCGGTCCCAGGTCGACGGACACGTGCACCTTCCGCCGACCACTGGCGACAACATCGATGTACTGTGGAGACCTCACGCCCCACGTGTTGAGCAATTCGGCGGTACGTCCACCCGGCCTCCCGCATGCCCACTATACGCCCTCGCTCAAAGTCCGTCAACTGCACATACGGTTCACGTCCACGCTGTCGCGGCATGCTACCAGTGTTAAAGACTGCGATGGAGCTCCGTATGCCACGGCAAACTGGCTGACACTGACGGCGGCGGTGCACAAATGCTGCGCAGCTAGCGCCATTCGACGGCCAACACCGCGGGTCCTGGTGTGTCCGCTGTGCCGTGCGTGTGATCATTGCTTGTACAGCCCTCTCGCAGTGTCCGGAGCAAGTATGGTGGGTCTGACACACCGGTGTCAATGTGTTCTTTTTTCCATTTCCAGGAGTGTATACCGTTTTTCTTGACTTGGCCACGGCAGCCGCTGTCGCATCTACGTACTTCGTTCCCTGGAGCTTGCAGCTGGGTGGCGGCTGGGAAGCTCTTTGGCGATAATATCAAACATTTTTTCACGTAATGATTAATAGGAAGATTTTCTTTCCACTTTTCACCTGTCTCCCGCCGCTCAGCAAACATTAGTAATAAATTATGCTAGTTTTACATTTGAAATTAGTACTTTATCTGCTAATTAAAAAAATGGATAAATTGAACCGTTACAACCGTAACAAATTAACGGTATTATGGCACTTTCAGTGTATCTGATGTTAAAGTCAAGGTTTGCGATGTAGGCATCACAGAAAATTCTCGCCTAACATAATCAGCCATGGACAGGAATTTTAAGTTCGCCTAGCTTTCTGCGTTCAGTTGAAGCCCTTATCTCCGGCGGATTTAATCAGCAGCATTCTTTAGTACAACTGGTATTACCTGGGGCAAGTTCGTTTATGCGCACACCCTCGAGTGCGCTTGTCTCTGACTGTCTGTCGTTCTGTTGCCTTAGTTCCACAACGGTGCGCCTACGACCTACGGTTATCTGGAATATATACCGGTATATTCGGCGCCCCGCGCTTGACTTCCGTCCGCCCCGGTAGCTGAGTGGTCAGCGTGACGGATTGCCGTCCTACGGGCGCGGGTTCGATTCCCGGCCGGGTCGGGGATTTTCTCCGCTCAGGGACTGGGTGTTGTGTTGTCTTCATCATCATTTCATCCGCCTCCGGCGCGGAGATCGCCCATTGTGGCGTCGAATGTACAGGGTGTTTCAAAAATGACCGGTATATTTGAAACGGCAATAAAAACTAAACGAGCAGCGATAGAAATACACCGTTTGTTGCAATATGCTTGGGACAACAGTACATTTTCAGGCAGACAAACTTTCGAAATTACAGTAGTTACAATTTTCAACAACAGATGGCGCTGCGGTCTGGGAAACTCTATAGTACGATATTTTCCACATATCCACCATGCGTAGCAATAATATGGCGTAGTCTCTGAATGAAATTACCCGAAACCTTTGACAACGTGTCTGGCGGAATGGCTTCACATGCAGATGAGATGTACTGCTTCAGCTGTTCAATTGTTTCTGGATTCTGGCGGTACACCTGGTCTTTCAAGTGTCCCCACAGAAAGAAGTCACAGGGGTTCATGTCTGGCGAATAGGGAGGCCAATCCACGCCGCCTCCTGTATGTTTCGGATAGCCCAAAGCAATCAAACGATCATCGAAATATTCATTCAGGAAATTAAAGACGTCGGCCGTGCGATGTGGCCGGGCACCATCTTGCATAAACCACGAGGTGTTCGCAGTGTCGTCTAAGGCAGTTTGTACCGCCACAAATTCACGAAGAATGTCCAGATAGCGTGATGCAGTAATCGTTTCGGATCTGAAAAATGGGCCAATGATTCCTTTGGACGAAATGGCGGCCCAGACCAGTACTTTTTGAGGATGCAGGGACGATGGGACTGCAACATGGGGCTTTTCGGTTCCCCATATGCGCCAGTTCTGTTTATTGACGAAGCCGTCCAGGTAAAAATAAGCTTCGTCAGTAAACCAAATGCTGCCCACATGCATATCGCCGTCATCAATCCTGTGCACTATATCGTTAGCGAATGTCTCCCGTGCAGCAATGGTAGCGGCGCTGAGGGGTTGCCGCGTTTGAATTTTGTATGGATAGAGGTGTAAACTCTGGCGCACGAGACGATACGTGGACGTTGGCGTCATTTGGACCGCAGCTGCAACACGGCGAACGGAAACCCGAGGCCGCTGTTGGATCACCTGCTGCACTAGCTGCGTGTTGCCCTCTGTGGTTGCCGTATGCGGTCGCCCTACCTTTCCAGCACGTTCATCCGTCACGTTCCCAGTCCGTTGAAATTTTTCAAACAGATCCTTTATTGTATCGCTTTTCGGTCCTTTGGTTACATTAAACCTCCGTTGAAAACTTCGTCTTGTTGCAACAACACTGTGTTCTAGGCGGTGGAATTCCAACACCAGAAAAATCCTCTGTTCTAAGGAATAAACCATGTTGTCCACAGCACACTTGCACGTTGTGAACAGCACACGCTTACAGCAGAAAGACGACGTACAGAATGGCGCACCCACAGACTGCGTTGTCTTCTATATCTTTCACATCACTTGCAGCGCCATCTGTTGTTGAAAATTGTAACTACTGTAATTTCGAAAGTTTGTCCGCCTGAAAATGTACTGTTGTCCCAAGCATATTGCAACAAACGGTGTATTTCTATCGCTGCTCGTTTAGTTTTTATTGCCGTTTCAAATATACCGGTCATTTTTGAAACACCCTGTAATAAGACCAGCACCGAGGCGGCCGGACCTACCCTGCAAGTGGTCTCCCGGCCAATGACATCAAACGTTCATTTCTGTTCACCACACGCCCCACTGTTGGTAAAGCACTCTCATATGTTCTCATACTGCTCAAAGGGTTCACCAGACAGAAAAAAAATCTAATGGCTCTGAACCCTATGGGATTTAACATCTGAGGTCATCAGTCCCCTAACTAACCTAAGGACATCACACACATCCATGCCCGAGGCAGGATTCGAACCTGCGACCGTAGCAGTCACGCGGTTCCGGACTGAAGCGCCTAGAACCGCTCGGCCACCACGGCCGGCCAACAGGAGCACTAGCGGACTGTTTGCCGACGCTGTCACAAGATGGTAAAGAATTGCTGAGAGACTTGTAAGAAATATCAACTCGGTGTAATGAGTGACGGCTTTTCGTGAATGTGTCTACACGCAAGACGACGGCCGCAACAAAGAGCGAGTCCCCTATAGTGTACGTTAACTAACTTGGGTGCAGACATCTCCAGCACATTGTTCACATGTTTAGGGGTGCTACTGAAAAGCGCGTAAAAATTCTTTGCGTGCATTCTCTTGCTAAGGCTGTTACCTCACATAGAGGAAAATCTTGAACAGCACGACGACGCATTTCGGAAAGACATTTCATTGACGGACCAAATATTCATTCTCAGGTAAATAATTCATGTCAGTCCTGAGACTGGTTTGATGCAGCTCTCCATGCTACTCTATCCTGTGTAAAGCTGCATTCCCGCGGGAAAAATTACGGCTGTAGTTTCCCCTTGCTTTCAGCCGTTCGCAGTACCAACAGAGCAAGGCCGTTTTGGTTAGTGTTACAAGGCCAGATCAGTCAATCATCCAGACTGTTGCCCCTGCAACTACTGAAAAGGCTGCTGCCCCTCTTTGGGAACCACACGTTCTCTGGCCTCTCAACAGATACCCCTCCGTTGTGGTTGCACCTACGGTACGGCCATCTGTATTGCTGAAGCACCCAAGCCTCCCCACCAAAGGCAAGGTCGATGGTTTATGGGGGGAGGAAATAATTGATAAGATGTGAGAATTTAATAAGAAGGTACGATAACAATTTATATATTTAGAGAAACCCTATGACAGTGACCACACTGAAACGCCAAAGAGACTGGTATATGATTGCGTATTCAAATACAGAGATATGTAAACAGGTAGAAAACGGCGTTGTGGTCGGCAACGCGTATATGAGGCAACAACTGTCTGGTGCACTTGTTAGATCGGTTACTGTTGCTGCAATGATAGATTGTAAAAATTTAAGTGAGTTTGAACGTGGTCTTACAATCGGCGCACGAGCGTACTGTGTATATCAGAACTCCTATAAAACATCAGATTTCCAACATCGCTGCGGCTGGAAAAAGATCCTCCAAGAACGGGACCAACGACGACTGAAGAGAATCGTTCAGCGTGACAGAAGTGCAACCCTTCCGCAGATTGCTGAAGATTTTGGAAGTAGGCTGTTTAGGTTTTTTTATTGGTAACGCCACCTCAGTATGAAAATCACCGGCTGTGCCGTGTGCAGTCTGTGGCTGCTTTGCATTGTTGTAATACTCAACCATTGTAGTGTTAGGCAGCTGGCTGTGAACAGCGCGTAACGTTGCGCAGTTGGAGGTGAGCCGCCAGCAGTGGTGGATGTGGGGAGAGAGATGGCGGAGTTTTGGAAGTTGTCATGAACTGCTCTATATATATATATATATATATATATATATATATATATATATATATATGATATAAAGGTAAATACATTCTTTGTTCTCTATTAATATCTTTCATTTGCTAACTATCCCTATCAGTAGTTAGTGCCTTCCATAGTTTGAATCTTTTATTTAGCTGGCAGTAGTGGTGCTCGCTGTATTGCAGTAGCTTGAGCAGCGAAGATTTTTGTGAGGTGAGTGATTTGCGAAAGGTATAGTTTAATGTTAGTCAGGGCCATTCTCTTGTAGAGATTATTGAAAGTCAGATTGCGTTGCGCTAACAAAACATTGTGTGTTGAAAGTCAGATTGCGTTGCGCTAAAAAATATTGTGTGTCAGGTTAAGCACAGTTATGTAAAAATTGTCAAAAGGGGACGTTTCATATGGCGACCCTGCCAGGATACCTCACTGGAATCTTCTGATTTTTTCTTGTAGTTTGTGTAATTAGTGTAGATTTTGTTTATTGCTAGCGCGTAATTGTAGAGAGAATTTCCATTGTAGTTGTAGTTTTTCATTGTTGTACAGTGAAACAGGTGTGGCATGCATGTAGATTTGCACCAAGTATTTCGCAGCTGCAATTAACTAGATATTATTTTCAGTGTTATGTTAATGTGTTCTCTTATTTTTGATCTTCAAATTGTGCTTTTCTGTGTTGTCGTGTGAAATACTGTGACAATAATGGCGTGTGAAAAACGTAATACTAGGCTCCAAAGTAAATTGAGAAATGACAGCGAAGACGAAAGCAGTGTGTTAGCGCCACCGAGTAATGAATTAACTGATGTTCAAAGTAATAATTTGGTAATTGTGCATACGGAAATGGAGCGGGCGGCAAACAATGGTGTAGACAGCGAAACAATTAGAGAACAGGGAAGCATTATCGATCGATCTGTCGGCAATAGCTCGGCTCAGGAATCCGAAATGACACGAGACGATCTCACAAATACTGTAGATTCAGGTTTTGGGTCCTCACCGTTTTCTCAAATAAGTCAAGACACATTTTCTGCTTGTCAAAATGTGAATGTTGCCGGTGCAACTTCACTGCCGAAAAGCACTGAGGAACGTGTTTCAGACACCAGTGCATTGTTATTACAATTAATGCAACAAATGGGACAAAAGCTTGAAAAATTAGACACAATGGAACAAAATCTTCAAAAGTTAGACACAACGCTTGAACAAAATCAGAGTCAAACACAGCAACAGTTAGACGCAATGGAACAAAAGCTTCAAAAGTTAGACTCAGTGGAAAATAAGCTTGAACAAACACGTGAAGATTTAACTACCGAGTTACATAATATTGAATCGAAATGTCAAAAAGTCTGTAATGATGTAAAAACACAAATTTGTGAGCATTTCCAACCTATTTTTTCGCGTCATGAAAATGCACTACAGAATCACGAAGCAGCCATAAAAGAACTGCAAACTACTGTTCATGAAAATCATGAGACCTTGCAAGCTAAATTTGACTCAGTTGCATCTACCGATTCGGTTACGCAACTTGCAAAAACTCAAGAAAACTTAAAGGATACAGTAGATTCGATTTCAACACAAATGGACACTCTGAAACTTGGTTCAGAAAAACACACTGAGGAAATGTGTTCACTATCGGAGAAAGTAGCCGAACTTTCGGATCAGTTCACTAACTTATCTACGAAGGTAGATGATAATCTGAACGACACAAAACCGGTAGTCTTTAATGACACAGAAGAGTATGAAGAAATTAGAAAATTCAAACAAAATCAAAATCAAATCAATACACAGTACAAAAGAGAAATCCGCGAAGTACAAGATCAGCTGACACAGGTAATACAAGAATTACGTATTTCAGAGGACACTCGCGCCCCAATACGGGAAGAGGGACATAGAAATACGGAACAACCACAAAATAATAACACAGGACACTTCGGAAATTATAAAAGAAATTGGCAAGGCACACCGAATTTTGAGATGGAACCGCCGACACGACGTAACAATGACCGATATGCGACTCGCCGACATGATGACTTTGACTATAAGCTGTTCATTACCACACGTAAATTCAAAACGTTTAAAAATTCTGCCAACGACATTCATCCACAAGCGTGGCTCCATCAATTCTCTCATTGTTTTCCTCCCAACTGGTCATTGGAGCACAGGTTAGAATTTATGTGTGGCTTTTTAGAGAATGAACCAGCTGTAAGAATGCGATCGGTCATTCACGATTGCCATAGTGAAGGAGAATTTTACCATGCCTTCCTCTCAGCATATTGGTCTCAAGCCACACAAGACCGAGTAAAACATAGCATCATAATGATGAAACATTTCGAACAATCTGAATTCTCCAGTCTTGTGAAATATTTTGAAGACATGTTGCACAAGAATCAGTACCTGTCAAACCCATACAGCCCCTCAGAACTCATCCGCATTTGCTTAATCAAACTGCCTGAACATTTGCGACATATTATTTTGGCAGGACGTTGCAAAGACGACATTGAAGCTTTTCAGGGACTCTTACAAGAACTGGAAATTGACACTGACAATCGCGGAACGCAGGAGCACAACAATTACAGATTACATCCGTCGCAATTCCGCGATGAAAGAAATAATAACTGGACGCGACAAGGCTATTCTCACAACACAAATCGTGACCAAAACAGACACCACCCGTATAACAACCGTTGGCAGAGTAGTAATAATTACAGGGAAAGATCACCTCTCCGCGGTAATGACTATCACAGAGACAATCAGAGAAACAGACAATATGGGAACCAAAACAATTATTATTACGAGGGACAGAATAACTTTAGACGCAACGGTCCAGCCCGCAGTTACGATTCAGGGAGAAATTCTCCACCACTTAACCGACAAGAAAGAAACCACAGAAACTACCGACATGATGACAGACGATGTGATCGTAACGACAGACCTGAATTGCATCAGAACTGGCGGGATTCAAACAGAGCTGGGCCCTCTCGGCAAGGCGAATTTGTAGAAGTTCGGTCTCCTAATCCGAATAACGACGCGCGCCAGCAAAGAAACAGACAATGACTCGCACAGCAGGCAGCCGCGTGCGCCCGCTGGCTCCGAGAAAAATAACACAGACGCTAACCTTGAGAAAAATTCCAGTATTCTTTACCGACGTATACCACTTGATAATTGCGTTAAAGTTGAAACTCTGCGTACTAGGAAGAGCAAAGGTTTACACCACATTTCACATGTAACACCGTTTATTGAGAGATAATGTGCTTTTTTAACTTGAGATTTTAATGCAACATTTTGGTTTATTTGAAAATACATTCTGGATTTAAAGTGCTTTCTGAGAGATACTAGATGACACAGTGGTTAGTTTATGCGACAGCTACAGGATTTTATCACGACGTTACTAATGAGTGACAATTTACAATGTTGCTTTTGCGGTGTATCTGTTTTATATCTGCACAGTTTTTCGGCATTATTCAAGAAATTAAAACATGTTTTAGTAGTAACTTTTGTGGTATAGCAACAATGAGACAGCCTTTTTCGTAGCACAACAATACGTTACAGTACAGTACTTTCCTCATCACGGGAATAAGCGTAATAACTAAGATATCTATACGCAAAGCATTTCACTTTTGTTTATCATGAGGTAAGTACATTGACCTCTGCAGAACTTAGCTTTCGGAAGACGATAACTACGACACTGCCACAGAGATTATGTTGCAACAAGACGCACATTTAGCGCTACAGGACACGTATTTGAGTGATTAATTTTGTACTTAAAACATTTATTTTTTAAGATTTTTGAATTACAAAGAAAGTTTTCCGTGATACATTTCATTCCATTGCTGTAATTTGTAACACCTGAGGGTATAATTACATTAATCCTCAGGGGGGTACACGCTTACTTTGTGTACCATGTGTTTGGCGAGCACAAGGAGCCCTAGCTAATATGGTATTTGCTTATACAACTTTACACATCGGTACCATATTTCTCTAACACATAAATTACACAGCTATCTGATTATTTGACAGAGAAACAAACATTCTTTTTACTACATCAGTGACAGATGTTTACGTAATTACACAGTTGGATACCTTCACACTTACGAAATTGTATTTTGTCTATACTTTGTGAACTGTTCATATTTTTTTGGACCCATTGTGATACTATGAGAGCTTTGAATGATATATTTGGTAAGGGAGCATGATTTTAAAGTACGTTTGAGGTAGATGACACTACTGAAATGAGCAGAGAATTTTTCTAGGTTTTGAAATTATTGGAGGAAGCTACGACGATTTTGAGATTTGACTGAGGTGTTATGATGTTATTTTTACGACGCCGATGTGTATTATGCTGCTGAGGTATGTTTATGGTCAAGAAGCTGATGCTATATGAGGAATTTGATTATGCTACGTATTTCATGTAATGAAATATTAAAGAAGCGTCGACGAATATATATATGTATAATAAGGTAAGGAGTAATGAGTAACGGTTAGGAACTCTGCCTTGTGAAGACGTATGTTGGAAACCGAGAATCGTACTTTTAGAATTATGAAATGTGTGTAAATGCGTGAATGTATCACAATGCCGACGAAAATTTTTTTGGACACTGTTATATTCATAGGATTTTGTTTTTACAGATTTGCAACGCTAATTCTTGACCTGTGAAATATTTAAGACTGCCATTGTAGTGGAAACTGCTGTCGTAAATATTTCCGTACGAAAGTTAAGTGACCACCTGCACGTAATGCGTCGCGGGCACCCACCTGGGCGACAGCCACCCGAACAAAAAAAAAAAAAAAAAGGGGCCATTAGCCTTCCAGCGGCACAGGTAGAAGAAAAAGCCATTAGGGGAGGCCATTATAATCGCTATTGACGTTCCTTTGTAGAAAGCATCGCAAAAACGACACGGTCGAACTTGAAACACGGCTATTGTCGTGTTAATTGAGAGAAATGCCATATGGCTAGTGAATGACGTTTCACGCCTTGCTTTGCCCATTTTGTTTAATATCTAGTTTCTAGCTGCACTGCAGCACTGGTTAAAATAAAATTTTATAGATGTACTAATTTAAATATTTTCTGTCTACAGATCTATTAAATAATAATTTTGTAATCCACATTCTAAAAAAAAAAAAAAAAAAAAGGGAGCACTTGGAAAGGAAAGAACAATAAGAAGGGACTAGTAACAGTAACTGCACACATAATTTTCTTTTCAAGTATATGGTAATATTTTTTTTACAATACGTTGTTGTGGTGCACCACTTTAATTACTTAGACATTAAGATGTGATTATACATTTCCCTTATCTGCATTGTTATCTTTAGTCTACTATTTTTTCTGCTTGAGCTATGTCATGTTTAGGTATAAGTTGCTGCTGTTTGCCAGGCATAGTGTTATTGAATTTGACTTTGTATTATTCTGTTAAGCCAGTTTTACTAATGATTTCTTGTTATTATTTGTTGCACATTACCTTAGATTAGTTGTAATATTACAATTGCTTTGCTAATTTCTAAAATGCTGCTTCCTTTGCAAATCTGCAATTTTTTTCATTGCTGTTTGCGTTTATTGTTTTATGTGTTGCTGCATTGCCTCGTCCCTTAGTTTAATGTCTGAGCTCAGTAGATTTAAGTTAGCTTAAGAGGGGTAGACTATATAAGAGACTGCGTTGTGATGAATTGGAAGAAATGCATTTAGAAGTTATACGAAAAAAATACAGAAAAGAGGTACAGATAGGACTTTTTGGGAATAATGACGAACGAAGGGAGATCTCCAAGAACAAACAAAAGGTTTTGTTCGCAAAATACTGCAGTACCAAAAGTTACACTGAAAACGAACCCTGTCCTTTCCATTGTGTTATCCCCTTATGTGTTTGTGTTCCCTTGTGTATTTATGTTTTTCCTGTATTTATATGTATATCTGATAAGACTTATGTTGTATAATTTTTCTAATACTAAGCTACATTCACTATGATGAGGAATACTGTTATCCTCAAATATAATTTGCATTGATTATATGTTATTTACTTTGTAAAGATGTTAGACATTAGTAATTCTGTTCTATTTTAATGCTCATGTGTAAAGTTGATGTTTCAAAAGCTATTCTGATCTTTTATGTATGTACTTATGTCATTATTTTTGTAACACTAATGTATATGTTTATTTCTATTCTTTTGTAAAGCCTGTTTTACTACAAATGTTATCTGTATTGTTATGTTCTTTACTAATGTATTTTGTACCTTTGTAATTGTATTCTCATGTTATAATATTGTAATTGACACCAGGTCTTCAAATTAAGTATATTTTGACTGCACTCGTTTCTGTTGGTCATAGCATATGCACAATATGTGAGAAGTAGGGAGTGATAGTGTTTGCACATGTTTTAATGATTCAGCAAGGGACTGGATAACAGCATTGCTGGTTCTGAGGACTATTCCAAAAACTTTGTGAGTGCACAAGTGGTGGTTATGGACTTGCTAAATTATCCGCAAGACTCTTCAATGGTGATTGTGCACCTGCACAGTCACAACAGATGGCTGCTGGCCATCTCTACAAGGACTACAGTGGGTCTGCACCTCTGGTGGCCCACCAGTACCGTCATTTCTACCAGGACTACAGTGGGTCTGCTCTGTGATGACCTACCCACCAATACTCTTCAAAACTTCGATTGACTCCGCTGTGGGTTTGCTCTGTTGTGGCCCATTACCTGCCTGCATGTCAAGAGTCAGCACTGTCTTTCCGTTGGAAGGACAACGATACTTCTTCAAGACTGCATGGAAATCCACTACTTCCGTGTGCATTTTCTTTTACTGCTCAGACTTTGAGAAAAACACTGCAATGTGATGAATGATCAGGACTGTCTTTATGGACTGTGAGAAAATTTTAGCTTTTGACCAACATTGTATCAATAAGTGTGTGCATTTGATTTCTTTGTTATTGTAATTACGATTATGAAAAATTTTAACAAATATGTATTGGCCAGTGCCCAACAAAATTTGTAAAATTTTTTGTGGGGAGCATGGGGGCTATGGAAGTAGGCTGTTTAGGTTTTTTTATTGGTAACGCCACCTCAGTATGAAAATCACCGGCTGTGCCGTGTGCAGTCTGTGGCTGCTTTGCATTGTTGTAATACTCAACCATTGTAGTGTTAGGCAGCTGGCTGTGAACAGCGCGTAACGTTGCGCAGTTGGAGGTGAGCCGCCAGCAGTGGTGGATGTGGGGAGAGAGATGGCGGAGTTTTGGAAGTTGTCATGAACTGCTCTCTCTCTCTCTCTCTCTCTCTCTCTCTCTATATATATATATATATATATATATATATATATATGTATATATATATATATATATGATGATATAAAGGTAAATACATTCTTTGTTCTCTATTAATATCTTTCATTTGCTAACTATCCCTATCAGTAGTTAGTGCCTTCCATAGTTTGAATCTTTTATTTAGCTGGCAGTAGTGGCGCTCGCTGTATTGCAGTAGCTTGAGCAGCGAAGATTTTTGTGAGGTGAGTGATTTGCGAAAGGTATAGTTTAATGTTAGTCAGGGCCATTCTCTTGTAGAGATTATTGAAAGTCAGATTGCGTTGCGCTAACAAAACATTGTGTGTTGAAAGTCAGATTGCGTTGCGCTAAAAAATATTGTGTGTCAGGTTAAGCACAGTTATGTAAAAATTGTCAAAAGGGGGCGTTTCAATTTCAACGCTGGGCCATCAAAAAGAGTCAGCATGCGAACCATTCAACGAAACGTCATCGATATGGGCTTTCGGACCCGGAGGCCCACTCGTGTATCCTTGATGACGGCACGACACAAAGCTTTACGCCTCGTGTGGGCCCATCAACGCTGATATTGGAATGTTGATGACTGGAAACATGTTACCTGGTCGGACGAGTCTTGTTTCAAATAGTATCGGGTGGATGGACGTGTACTGGTATGGAGACAATCTCATGAATCCGTGGATTCTGCATGTCAGCAGCCGGGCGTAGTGGCCGTGCGGTTCTGGGCGCTACAGTCTCGAGCCGAGTAACCGCTACGGTCGCAGGTTCCAATCCTGCCTCGGGCATGGATGTGTGTGATGTCCTTAGGTTAGTTAGGTTTAATTAGTTCTAAGTTCTAGGGGACTGATGACCTCAGAAATTAAGTCGCATAGTGCTCAGAGCCATTTTTTTTTTTTTTTTTTTTTTGCATGTCGGCAGGGGACTGTTCAAGCTGGTGGAGGCTCTGTAATGGTGTAGGGTGTGTCCAGTTGGAGTCATGTAGGACCCCTTGTATGTATAAATACGCCTTTGGCAGGTGGCACGTTCGTAAGCATCGTGTTTGGTCACTTGCATCCTTTCATGTCCATTGTGCATTCCCACGGACTTGGGCAATTGCAGCAGCACAATGCGACACCCTACACGTCTAGAATTGCTGCAGCGTGGCTCCAGGAACACTCTTCTGAGTTCAAATCCTTCCGCTGGCCACCAAACTACCCACACCTGAACATTATTGAGCGTTTCTGGGAATCTGAAATGCCTTGCCTCCTCGTACTCTTACGGATCTATGGACAGCCCTGCAGGATTCATAGTGTCAGTTCCCTCCAGCACTACATCAGATATTTGTCGAGTCCATATCATCTCCTGTTGCGGCACTTTTGCGTGCTCGCGTGGATCCTACAAGATATTAGGCAGTTTCTTTCGCTCTTCAGTGTATATAAAGGGTAATGGAAAGAGGAGGAATACCTTCGAAACTGATCAGGCTGACCAGAATGTGCATTGAGAAAACTTAGATGTAAACTGAGGGTTGAAGGCACGGAGTCTGCATATTTTACGGTGGAGACAGGTGTCAAACAGGTCGACTGCATCTCCCCCTCCCTCTCACCCCCCTCAGCCTTTTTAATTTAATACTGGTGAAAAACTCATAAAGAAAATCATCGATTGGAAGACGTATACTTGTAGGTGGTCAAGTGAAGCCGGGGTGACGTCGCTACAGCGGAGAAGGAAGATGAAAAGCAATTAAAATGCTACTAAAGGAAGCACAAAAATTGGGTCTGAGGATTAGTCATGGGAAAATGGAGTGTGTGATTGCAACAAGAAACAGAGAAGAAGAGACAGAGGGATCACTGGCAATAGAGGTTGCAGAATTTAAAGAGAATGGTGAGGCGTGGCGTCTTAAATCACTCCTGTCTAGAGCCTGTGTATCGGGAGAATGATTCATGCGTAAACAGTGGCAGATGGTCTGAAGCGGGTTCAGACGAGTACGTAGTTCTAATTTTCATCGGCTATAGGGCAGTACTGCACAGAGACATCCAAGAAACAGGTCAAGAGAATGTTTTTGTGAATTGTTCTGTTTATTTCTTGAAGGCTTTTTTGTTTATTTATGTTTGTATAGTTTTGTATATGCATTTTGCAGTGTGAATGATGCGTGAACGTGGTCTAAAGTAAATACGTAAATTATTGTTCTACTGATAAACTGTGTACGAACTAGCGTGAGAAATTTTTAAGACAGTGTGAATGGTGAGGATGCAGAATTTTGTATCATAATATGTGAAGTAAATTTATGGTATAAGGAAAGCTAATTCGAGTGCAAATGAAAATAGTTAATAACGTAAAGTATAAACAAAATATCAGAATGTTAAATATTTATTTCGGGAAAAAGTACAGTTCGAAAGTCTATTATTTGTTGATTGGTCATGAAAAGCGCAGATTAACGCGGGAGGATAATGTTTCTTTACTGGTCTTAAAGAATGCTGACCAATCAGAACGGAGCCGGCCGGGGTGGCCGAGCGGTTCTAAGCGCTACAGTCTGAAACCACGCGACCGCAACGGTCGCAGGTTCGAATCCTGCCTCGGGCATGGATGTGTGTGATGTCTTTAGATTAGTTAGGTTTAAGTAGTTCTAATTTCTAGGGGACTGATGACCTCAGAAGTTAAGTCCCATAGTGCTCAGAGCCAATCAGAACGGAATATTCTTCGCGCGTCTTTTCTCTTGGAGATATAGAACGCTTACAGCAGTCTAAGTTGTTGGAGCCCAGTCATTCTATGGTATGGTCGTGTGTAGTATGAGCTCGGAAGGAAGTTATAATTTGCCGGTTTTAGTTGTGGTACATGTTTCAAAAGTGTTTTAAAGTGAAGACATATTTATTTCTGTGATCTTTCTTTAGAAAGTACGGATTTTTTAAGTGATTTTGTGTATGAGAAGAGACAGTAATTCCGCGTGCCATATTGAGCAGATCGGTGACAAAAAACTTGAGTGCATTTGACACCAATAAACTTAATAGTACGGCGAGCATTTTCATTTAAGAACAACCCGTGCTTAGTAGCTGTTTAAATTTCGGGAAATACGTTACCATAAACTTGCTAATGTGACTGAAAGGGTTTTATGCATGACTGTGCATTATACACCGATAAACTTAATAGTATTGCGAGAATTTTCATTTAAGAACAATCCGTGCTTAGTAGCTGTTCTAATTCAGGGAAATACGTTACCATAAACTTGCTAATGTGACCGAAAGGGTTTGTGCATGACTGTGTTAAGATTAGCACGGGCTTGGCAGTGAGCGTGTAAATTACCAAGGTTCAAAATATACCGAAGTTTTGCCAATATTTCCACCTTTCATTCTAAATTAAGACCTTTTCCCGATTTTTGGAAAAGTTACGTTGTATGCAGCTTGGTGCGATTGGCAGTGCGGTAGGTTTCTGCTCGGCTTTCACACCGGCGGTCAGCTGCAACGAGGTCACAGGGAGGTGCTGGTAAAAGGACGAAAGGAACCGCGACGCCGCACTGGGTCCTTCACATATTTAAGAAGTATCATCAGTGTGGACAACAACATGTGGGAATGAAGTAGTGAACAGGTAAAATCTGCAAAGAGGACAAGCACCGAATATGACATAGAATGGAATTAGTTAGTAGGACTTAGAATTAGGAAATTTAGTTAGGAACCTGCAGCGATTAACATCCTGGCCTGCCCGGTGTCAGGGGCACGCTCATCGGGATTAGCTCGATGAGCAAGGCTCTAAAAAGTACGTTTATAAACTGCTGACACACCTGTGACGCTGCAGGCAGTAGTGATTAGTTATGCGTAGGTCTTATAAAGTAAATATTAATAATAAATTAGTTCCCCACTGTTAATCTAGTTATGGCTGTAGCTCACTTATTAAACTCGTAAATAGCTGCAATAAATGTTGTATAAAATTAAGACCCACTAATCACTTAAGGAAATGGGTTAAGACTGTATAATTATTAGAAAGTTGTAAATAAAGAATTTTTTTAAGAAAAGAGGGGTGTCTAATCTCAATGGAAAAACTACTCACCAGCTAACTACTTAGAAGAACAACAAAACTCCACTAATACCAGACAGTTATTCGACCGATATTAGTGTATGGGGCTAAAACATGGACGCTGAGCAAGATGATGAAAAGGAACATTGTCACCTTTAGAAATAAGGAATACTGTGCGACCATACTGCGGCCTTCTTTGTATATCTGACGTAGGGACGATGAGAATAAGGCAAGAGGTAGTGGGGAGGGTAGAGAGATCCGTGGGCTGTAAATAAAGTAGGGAAACATTGATAGAACGCAGTATTTACTGAACTGACAAATATGGTTGCATTACATTCTTTCAGTGTGTAATGGTACTTGAATTACGTAACCATTATGGTACCTCACCTGAACCTCTCGATGCAAGCAATATTTTACTGTGTTTCTGTAAACTGGTTGACACATTTCTGAGACAACATTCAGATTTGATTTCATTAATGTAGAGGAACTTTGATACGTCGATATGTTTATATTGCAATGATATTATTCTTATGTGTATTCTTTCTTTTGTCACTGTGGTCTTTGACGTATTTTGTAACTCTGTTTTTTGGGCGCGTAAGCGATTATTAGTTAGTTATTAGAGAGTCGGACCTTAAAAAAGTCAAGTCTTGGACGTCATGTTGGAAAGACGCATATTGTAGCCAGTTTATAAAATGTGAACTTTAACAGTGAGGAACATGTTTCCAAGTATGTTTTGTATTGTGAAGTGTTGTTTTGTGTGTTACGTGCCATTACAACAAAAGCAATAAAAAAGAAGTGTAACTTGAATTCGGAGTGCTGATTATTTTTTTACATCACCATTGTGCTAACTTTGAAAGGTTTAATCTTCAAGAATGGTTTGTGAAGCGCATCTACAAAACCTTTGAATACAGCAGAACAAAGGCTAGGCCTCTTTGCATCCGAGCTTGGAATCATCACCACCTAGATTTTCGACGATTGAGCTATGATTTTACAACGAGACCAGCGTGGGATACACGAAAAGATGAGTGCCTAGTTTATTCATTATTACATGAAATGACTTTATTAACTGTGCTCTAATGACACCTGCCACATAACAACTATGTTGTTGCCCGAAAATGCAGTATTTAGCAGTGTGAGCAACACCACAATCATTAAATTTTGACCTTTGTTGTGGTAGGGTTGTTACAAGTGCAGTCACCCTCAAAGTCTGGCACCTTTTCCCAAATATCGGGAAGCCGTTGGGGACCTTTGGCGAGGCGTTCTCTGTTGATGGCACCGACGGAGTACCCTACTGCTTGGAGCAGAGATATGCCCCGTCCGGAAGTCGCCTGCCTCGAAGGGATTCCTTCAACTTCAGAAACAGGTCGACGTCACGAGGACTCCCGTCTGTTCCGAACGGAGGAGGGAGGAGCCCCCGAGGCCTCCAGATGGCACCGCCGCATTGTTTGCGACACTGGAATGTGCGTTGCCGAGCAACACGACGGGCCGATCGTGTCGCAGTGATCGTGCACGTTTGTGCCGCACAGCTGGGCGCAGTTACCGCTCTGGAAGTCGGCAGCGGTGGTCTCTGTCGAAGGTTTGTCCCTCAGGTGCAGCACGCGTAAGGATAACGCTCTCGTAGTAGTGTGCCACAATCGACATAAACTCCATCCATCTGGGTTTTGTCGAAATTTCTGTGGACGCGGGGAACCTGGGTGATGCCATTCTTTGGACTGACGCTTTTGTAACAGTTGTGTTACTAAATGTGACACTTCTGTCACTAAATGTAGCTGGGTTTTCTCTTTTGATGCAAGTCAATTGTCAGGATGAGCATTCTAAAGCATTCTGTCAGGGGGAAAATATTAAATAAATTAACTTTTGTCTCTTAACAACATGTGGGCAGGGTGGGTTCTTCCTTGGCTCGGGTATGAGGTCGAATAAAACATCATTTTTACATAAGATA
The DNA here is from genome assembly GCF_023898315.1 of Schistocerca nitens. Taxonomy (NCBI): domain Eukaryota; kingdom Metazoa; phylum Arthropoda; class Insecta; order Orthoptera; family Acrididae; genus Schistocerca; species Schistocerca nitens. The sequence continues at coordinate 604,803,775 of NC_064621.1, read as the reverse complement.
ACTTTTGTTGAAGATTTGTACAACTGTATCTTACGGAATGTTCTGGTTTGGAGAGCGGCAGCTGTGTCGTTTGTGAAGTCTTCTGCTGCGGCAGCGGCGGCGGCGGCGGCGTCTGATTACGCGTAGCGGTCTGTATCTCATGTCGCCGTCTCGCCCAGCTGACTGGAGACGTACAGCGTGAGGTGGCCCGTTTAATTATTGCGAGCGAAATCGTGCATCGGATGATACCTTGGGTGTCGCGTCCCAGTGTTTCTCTTCTCTAAGCGGCCGCGTGTGTTGTGCGTCGACCAGCGGAGCGGCGCGGCGGGGCAAGGCCAGTGTCCCGGACTCGAACCACGGACTCCCGCTTGCCAGTCTTCGGCTGTCAGGTCTTCATCCCAGCTCACAGGTGACTGCTGAGGTGAGGCCGTCTCCTTCCCGTCCTCACGAGTCACCCGGGTACATAACAATCAGACTTGAAATACCTTTTAACTTCTGTCTTCTGGTGCCGCGGCTGCTGCTTGCTATTCCATTACAGCGGCGGACTTGGTGCGTCTGTGCATGACGTAGTCTCTTCTTACATGACGGTCTTCAGCACCGAAACTGACTGAAAACTACTGCTACGCTTCTTCACTTCTTCGTCTTCTTCGTCTCTCGTCTCCGTCTCCGCCTCCGTCTCCGTCTCCGTCTTCGGCTCCGTCTTCGTCTGTCTTCATCTCGTCTTCATCTTCGTCTCCGACTCCGTCTTCGTCTGTCTGGCCCACTGCGTCTCGCGTATTTATTCACTTCAGTTTACTGGAGGTGAACGACTTCACGGTCATTGCCTCTTCTGTCACGTTGAGAAGCTCCTCGAAGAATCTTCTTAACGTCGGTCATTGGCTCTTGGAATGTAGGCGAGGGCTTTTGATCCCATGTGACGACTGAGAAACACGTGAGCCGGTCATTGCCTCTTCTGTCACGTTGAAAAGTTTCTCGAAGAATCTTCTTAACGTCGGTCATTGGCTCTTGGGATGTAGGCGAGGGCCTTTGCTCAGATACGACAACTGAGAAACACGTGAGCCGGTCGGGCGATGCCCTGACGGCTGCATCGACAGCGCCCGTTAATGTGGACTTCACGGTCATTGTCTCTTCTGTTCTGCTGTTCTGCCCGCTGTTTGCGAGTATGTAACTCTCTAAACTAAACCAAGTTTTTCATTTATATTCTAATTTCTAGTTCACTTTGATTTTACTAATTTATTTACTTAAGTACCACTCAACACTTTAACTCGGACTCGTTGGATCGTGTCCACGTCTGATCGCCAGCGACAATGCGCGGCAGAAATGTGTCTCACTCTCTGTGGCGTCTGTCCAGGTGGACTCAAGCCAGTACACACCGGTGGCGTTTCCGTACTTCGGTGAGTCGATGGGACTCAGTTTTCCTCGCGTTTAGACATTTCGTCAGTATGTGTCACACAGTTTGACGAATGAGGCCAACTTCCACGGATAATTCCTGGACCGTTTGTCGATGGTCTACAGAAAGGAGACCGTTCCAGATGTCAGTGTGATCTTGCGCAGTGGACGGCCATTCTGAGCGGAGTAAAATCTCATTCCAATCCGCGCGAAACGGCTCGACCCATCGTGCAACCGCCCTATACGGTGATGCATTCACGTAGTGCTCTCAGTAACATTCTGACGCATTTTTGCCACGAGCAACCTCGATTTTAATCCACGAACGTTGATCGCTTTTTGCAGATACGCTTTACAGCGGTGAAATTGTTACTCTTCACTTTAGCACCACACAGCAGCAACACACTCAGTTGGAAGCCTCTCAAATACGCACTGTACACTGACAACACATCTTATTCGCATATGCGCAATGTCTCACGAATGTTTGTACTACGTTGCCACTCTTTCATTTATAACCCTCATATATTGATGGTTCATCGTCCCCCTCTCTTCTTTGGTATTAAAGTATTTTGGTTTTAATGTGAGATGTGGTCCGGAAAAAAGTGTTGGGAAAAAGGTAAAGGATATTTGATATACTGTTGGCGTCACGTGTATTCTGCACGCTCGTAAATGCGGCTTACTATATATTCGTGGTTGCTACCCAGGCACAAGTATTAGTAAAACTGGGTACAGGTTTGATTGTAATGGCTTCATTACATTATCCACACTCGCTGATAACTGAAAGATAATCAGAAGAAGCATGAAACTATTACTGTTATTGCCCTTTAAATTAAATGTTGCGAAGAGAGAAGCGATGTAACCACCTACGTAGCCTAAGGATTTGTACTTGCGATAAGTAATTAAATTTATATGACACTTGTTTCTTTTTAGGTTAAGCATTTCCTTGACAGAAATAAATTTAATTTCAAACTCAAATGTATCGTTAAGCAAACCTAACCCTTTTTGCCTACTGCATTAAATCTGTACATGCAACTCTGTGAAAAGTCTGATAAAAAGAATTTTTGAAATATTAATGCTTGAAAATTATTATCATTAGTCAAAGTATTTATTATGTTAACTTGAGGGTGAAGCCCAATGTTTAATATTTTAATTAAATTCCACGTAATGACCGGCTGTGCGTCATTACGGCAAAAGAAAGCCAGATGGGCAATCTTCTATACAATTCACTTCAAATAATTATTTTTCACTTAAATATTTCCACAGGGAGAGAGATTTTTTGAATAAGAACAGGAGAAATTCATTTTTTAAAGTATATTATAACAGGAAATACGTACATCAAATACTTAGTGCGTCAGAACAGCTAAGCGACTTGATTATTCGACAGCAGAGACAAAAGTAGTATTCGATCTCTCAACCAAGTCTTTTTAACGTTAAATATCCATGGTTACAAAGAATGTCTTTATATTGTATAGTTACGCTTTGAAACTAAAATACGTATTTTATTAACATATTAACACAAAAATATCGTATAACGAGTTGTAGATTTTGCAGTTATCCGTCGTATTAGCTACGGTTTTTATCGACAGAAATATACTCAGTTCTGTTCTTTCTTTACGCTTCACATTCATACGTCTGGTATAGGTTTAGTTTAATTTTTGTAGAGCTTTCCAGGAGATGTCACAATGGCTTTACAAAACAAAGTAAAATTAGACTACAAATACCAGTGCCTGACGAAGAAAGAAATAAAAGACGTGCTAGCAGATGGAATTTCCTTGTGTAGGCAAAAAACCTAGCAGAAATTGCCGTAAGCAAAAACCAACAATTTGTTAACATACTGTTTTTCAATCTAGGAAACATATCAAACTGTAAAAATCTTTAGTTTCAGACTACTGATGATGCTTTACTTCAATAAAGCGAAACGCGTCTGTTGAGAAAAACGCGCACTTGCTTTAATTGTAACGACGAAACAAAAATGCCCTCAGGAACGTGTGTAAAGCAGCAAGATCGAGCATGAGGCTTACAAAAAAAAAAAAAAAATGTTCAAATGTGTGTGAAATCTTATGGGTCTTAACGGCTAAGGTCATCAGTCCCTTAGCTTACACATTACTTAACCTAAATTATCCTAAGGACAAACACACACACACCCTTGCCCGAGGGAGGACTCGAACCTCCGCCGGGACCTGAGGCTTAGAGAAGAAGGCTAGTCTACTTAATATTCGTGCATGCACTTCTGTCATCATTACTACCATAAATTTTCGAGAAGAAAAAAGTAATGTGTGTGAGAATGGAAGAATTCATTTCATTCCAGGGACGGAAATCCTATTGTGAAAAGGAAGGGAGGCAGGAAGATTAGTGTTAAACGCCACGTTGACAGCAACCATTAGTAACGGAACAGAAGTTGGATAGGGGAAGGAAGTTTGCCGCGCCCTTTTCAAAGAAACGACGACGCTTCGTTTGGTCTTACCTGATTTAGGCAGATCGCGGAAAAGCTAAATCGCGATACTTGGACGAGCCTTTTAGCACTGCACTAACGCGCTGGGTTCCAGACTGCGCGCGGTGTATTCATACGTGCGTTTATTTGACCTGGTAAGATTACGGCCTCCAGGCCTTGTCTTTCATCTAAACAGACATCCTGAGTGACTCAGTAGTGCAGTATGCACAACAAATGACTACCGCATGATAACAATACGAGTACAATGATAATACAGGGTGATTCAAAAAGAATACCACAACTTTAAAAATGTGTATTTCATGAAAGAAACATAATATAACCTTCTGTTATACATCATTACAAAGAGTATTTAAAAAGGTTTTTTTTTTCACTCAAAAACAAGTTCAGAGATGTTCAATATGGCCCCCTCCAGACACTCGAGCAATATCAACCCGATACTCCAACTCGTTCCACACTCTCTGTAGCATATCAGGCGTAACAGTTTGGATAGCTGCTGATATTTCTCGTTTCAAATCATCAATGGTGGCTGGGAGAGGTGGCCGAAACACCATATCCTTAACATACTCCCATAAGAAAAAATCGCAGGGGGTAAGATCAGGGCTTCTTGGAGGCCAGTGATGAAGTGCTCTGTCACGGGCTGTCTGGCGGCCGATCCATCGCCTCGGGTAGTTGACGTTCAGGTAGTTACGGACAGATAAGTGCCAATGTGGTGGCGCTCCATCCTGCTGAAACATGAATTGTTGTGCTTCTTGTTCGAGCTGAGGGAACAGCCAACAAATGCTTGCTGGATGCGTGCTACATTTTCATCACTCGTTCTCGGCCGTCCAGAACTTTTCCCTTTGCACAAACACCCATCCTCTGTAAACTGTTTATACCAACGTTTAATACACCACCTATCAGGAGGTTTAACACCATACTTCGTTCGAAATGCACGCTGAACAACTGTCGTCGATTCACTTCTGCCGTACTCAATAACACAAAAAGCTTTCTGTTGAGCGGTCGCCATCTTAGCATCAACTGACGCTGACGCCTAGTCAACAGCGCCTCAAGCGAACAAATGTACAACTAAATGAAACTTTATAGCTCCCTTAATTCGCCGACAGATAGTGCTTAGCTCTGCCTATGGTCGTTGCAGAGTTTTAAATTCCTAAAGTTGTGGTATTCTTTTTGAATCACCCTGTATAGCTACCAATCATTACAATTGGAAGAAGTAATAGTACAAGGTTAGCGGAAAAACTAAAACTCCTCCCGAGCAGGCCATGAAGACCCAACGGTACCGACCGGCCGCCGTGTCATCCTCAGGCCTTAGAAGTTACTGGATGCGGATATAGAGGGGCATGTGGTCAGTACACCGTTCTCCCGGCCGTATGGCAGTTTCCGACACCGGAGCCGCTACTTCTCAATCAGGTAGCTCCTCAGTTTGCCTTACAAGGGCTGAGTGCACCCCGCTTGCCAACAGCGCTCGGCAGACCGGATGGTCACCCATCCAAGTGCTAGCCCAGCCCGACAGCGCTTAACTTCGGTGATCTAACGGGAACCGGTGTTACCACTGCGGCAAGGCCGTTGGCACAAGGTTAGCAATGGAAACGAATTAGAGAAAACAGTGATATACTCGTATAGGGATGAGGAAAGCACGGACAGTGTTAGACAATGTGACAGAAATACTGCTTCGCTGTCGGGCAGAAGGTACACAGCTGAGATATGCCGAAGAGAAGCAGATAATGCTTTAATCTCCTCTTCGGTGCGGAGAGGTTTTGGATAAGACGCAGACTAATGGGTTGTTTGTTCCAGAGGCGCATTAGTTTAATGGGGATGGGGTTGTTATGCACAGGCGGGGCCACGGCGCTGGACTTGCGCTGCAGCTACGGAATGATGACAGGCATCTGGTAGGCGGTGTGGGTACTGAGCAC